>NW_005842160.1:302656-321178 GCF_000455745.1 Alligator sinensis | reverse complement strand
CTCTTTCCAACAAAAATCCATGAATCATATATGTTTGTCCCATATGCGGTATGCCTTATGTAGTATCAGGCCCTCATGGCAACTATGTGGGTGAAACCAGACAAAAACTATGCTCCAGAATAACTGAAAAAAAAGATAAAGGACAGAGGCACTAAAACACAGGTAGGAAACATATTTCACAGAAAAAAAAAATCACTTAATGTCTGACCTCAGAGTTCTTGCGCTCACAGGAAATCTACCAAATACCTCTACGAGATGAGCATTGGAACAGAAATTTTTTAGCCTATTGGGCTAGAGACAGAAGTTACAGAAACTGGTTTAAGTGATCAGAAACTAGTTTAAACATGTAACAGAACAGAATCTCAATGCACATAAACCAGGTTCAAAATGGCTGAACTGATTTAAGACAATCCTGGTTAAATGTAGTATCAGCCTTAACTAATTTGTGTCAAACCAATTTATGAAACTTCTGTCCCAGACCTCTTCCTAGTTCAAGTTAAATCAGTCCCCCACCACCCCAGCATACTTTCCAGCCCTGGGCTGGACTGTGCTGTCTGCTCCAGAGAGCAGGGGTGTCCCCACCTCATTGCTGGAGAAATAAGGGCTGGCTGACGGAGGGGGGGGGGGGGGGGGGGGGGTGAGGGGACTGCCCCCTGGTAGGCAAATCCCGGCTGGGGTCTGGGGCCATGGGGGGAGTTAAACACCCCTTCTCCCAGTCAAACTTACCGCTGGCTGCAACTGTGGACTACAAATCCCAGAGGCACTTGGAAGCCAGAAGATGCAGTTATGAGAAACCCAGGAAACCCAGCAGAGTCCTGCTGCTGTAATTCTAGACTTCAAGTCCCAGAGACTTTGGCGGCAGCAGGAAGAGGAAGCGAACACAGCCAGAGAGCTGTGCTCGAGTACCCCCCAGCTTCTGGTCTGAGCCACTGCAGGCATGTGGCTGCATTCCTGAATCAAAGGTAAATGGCTGTTTACTTCTGTTTCAATTTAGTCTGTGCAGTTTAGACTAACCTGCAAGGATTGAATTGATTCATCTTTGGGCTTTTTGACTGTCTGTACCTAACCTTGGACACTAAGTAGCAGGGACTTAACATAGACAATGGCTTCATGGTCTATTACAGTGTCATCCTCATCAAAGGACTGCTGAGGAGTCTACTACAGTCTATTTGATACTCTCCAACCTCTGCACTTCAAAGATTATTACAACCCTCCTGAACAATCCTGTGCCACATTTATCAGATTTTTACTGCATCTCTCCTGCCTGTTGGGTACCTGATAATTTCTCTTATATCCTGTTTTTATTTACATATGGAATTTTATGCTTGAGTTCCATTTGCTACTTAGCTCTGCTGTGTCCTCTTCTCTCCCAGAGGAAGGGTACTGTGATACTGAAAAGTTTTCCTATGTCTATCCCACCAATTGAAGTTGGTTCAATTGACTCTCCCACTCTATGACCTCAGTCAAATAAATTAATTTCAGCCTTTCTAGCTTTTGGAGAAATATTGATATTACAAAAGAGATGCAAAAATTGGAAGAAAGCTTAAATAAAAGCTGGGAAAATACTAAAAATATCCTTATTAATATAATTTAAAACTTTTAATCAAATTTCATTGGACTGTATTCCTCTCTTTTTGAATTTATGCAAATATTGTAGCAAATAGATTTACCATTGGTAAAGTCCATTAAGACAATTACATTCAAAATAACATTATATAATATTTGTAGAAATTGAAAGTCATGTTAAATTGACTGCAAGAGTTACTCATCTAACCAGAAGACAGTCTTGCCATATGACCTGTTTGATCAGTCAGTATAGCTAAGAGTTAAGTTCTTAAATCATGTGAACAAGAACAAGACTTATTTGCATTGATGAATAATATTAAATAATGAATAAATGTGAAAAAGAATCAAGATTTCTTTGAAAGAAGAAAATATGGTAAAGTTCATTGTATAAATAATTTAGTACACATTATTCATTTGACTCTATTTGGGAGGTTCCCTGGTGAGACAGACTTATCATTTATAGGGATTAACATATGCTCATCACAATATCACTTACATTCTTTGTTAGTTAAAAGTAGAAAATTGATAAAAGCAAGCTACTTAAAAAAAAAAAATCCTTCCTTTTTAAAACTGAAACTCACCTAATTTAGCTCCTAATGAAGCCCAAAGAAGTGTGGACATAATTGTGGAAACAAAATTATAGAAAGTATTTTCCCCATTTATACTTAAATTGTTGTTTCACATCTATAGAATGTTCAGGCAATATTTTGAAACATGAACATCTAGGGTAACATGCTATTCTTTCCTAGTCAACTGAGTGACCAGATATGGACATCTACCTGGTTGTCTAAGTGCCAAAAATGCCATTTAGGCTCAGGTTACAATTCGACTGCCAGGCACATAGCCTTGTGTACATGGATTCATAGAATCATAGAAAGTTAGGGTTGGAAGGGACCTCAGGAAGTCATTTAGTCCAAAACCCTGCTCAAAGCAGAACCTTTCCCAACTAAATCATCCCAGCTAATTATTAGCCTCTGTTTATTATATACAAGCCCAGACTGGGTATGTGCACTGGCAAAAAAATTGAGATTATCCAATAGCTGGATAGGGCACTAATAGTGGTCTACTACCAATTACTATATAGTGGTCTTCAAAAATTTTTCTGGAGAATGAGCTGGATAATCATAAAATCATAGAAAAGTAGTGCTCAAAGGGACCTCAAGAGGTTATCTTGAGGCAGGATCATCCCTATCCAAACCAATCCAAACAAATCCTCATTTAACCTATTCCTGGCACTACACAGGCAACCCTGTCATACAACTACAAATCGTAGCACCCTAACCTGCCACAGGTAAAGCGGGTGGACAACAGTGGCCAGTGTCCTACTGCTGCAAGGGTTGTTAAAATACACTTGAGAGATGGACGGGTCTTGCCCCCACCACAGAGAATGGTGAAAGCCCCCATAGTCCATACTAATCTGATCATGGGGTAAAATTCCTTCCTGATTCTAAATATGGCAATTGGTTCTATGTTGAGCAGAAGGGAAAGGCCTTCTTTCGAGGAACTGCTGGGTTCCTCGAAATACTGGCAGCAGCACTGGCACACCCCAATAAAAATCTCCAGCCTTGGCTGCAGCCAACATCCAATGCTGCCAAGAAAGATGAGAACAAACCCTGACAAATGTAGCAACAGGAGAAAAAAATTCTTTCCTGGCTCCATGCAGCAACAACCAAAGCCCAGAAGCATGGGGAATACCCATAGTAAAGCACAGGCATAACTGCTTCTAGATCATCCCCAACCAGTGCTTATCCAACCTCTTCCTCAACACCTCCAAGGATGGAGACTCCACAGCTTCCCTAGGCAGTTTATTCCACTGCCTCTATCAGTGAACTTCTTTCTGATATCCAGACGTTACATATTTTGATGTCACTTCAAGCCATTAGCCCATATCCTGCTCTTTACAACTAGAGAGAAAAGGTGCCCTCCCTCATCTTTTTGGCAGCCCTTCAGATATTTGAAGACTGCTATCATGCCCCCTCTTAAGGGCTTTCCCACAACCTGAATATTCCTATTTCCTTCAACCTCTCCTTGTATGACTTGCCTTCCAAGCCCTTTATCATCTTTGCTTCCTGCTTCTGGCCCCCTCTAACTTCTCCATATCTTTTAAAAATGTGGAGATGAAAACTGTACACCATACTCTAGATGAGACCTAACCAGTGCTGAGTAAAGACACACTGCAGACTTGCAATGAGTCTGTGATCCACTGCGATTCTTACATCGTTTTTTGTAGTGCTGCCATCAAGCCATGTGTTACCTAATTTATATTTGTGTTTTTATTAGTCTTCCTGAGGTACATAACTGTGAATCTGTCAGCACTGAACTTCATCCTGTTAGCTCCAGCCCAGCTTTCCAATCTGTCAAGATCCTTTTGAATTATGCTCCTATACTCCATTGTGTTCACAATTCTTCCCAGTTTGTGTCATCTTCAAATTTGCTCAAAAAGCTCTCTATTCTACCATCCAAATAATTACTACTACATTGAACAGCATGAGGCTTAGGACAGACCCCTGGATCCATTTATAATTACTCTTTGCTTGCAGCTATTGCATCAGTTGTCAATCCACTTTACAACAGTTTTGTCTAGCCCACAATGGCTGACCTGAAATGCTGTGCTAAGAAGTCAGAGACACTCAGGTTCAAACTCTACCAGAATGATGCCTTTAGAACCCAGGACTTCCAGAAGATTGTCCTAATCATTGACTTATAAGGGCAAAAAAGATCCTTTTCCATTCCTAAGCCCAGTTGTCATGGCTTTCAGTCAACTTTATTTCTCAGTGTCTAAGGCTTCTACCCATCCACAATAGGTTGCATAAATTGGTAGGGTGACTATATTAACTTTGAAGGAAATCCAGGACTGAGTGACCACACATTGGCACACATCTCCCCCCATAGCCCTGCAGCTCCCAGGATCTCTGAGGTGAGATGGGGCAGGGTGGGACAGGATGGGACAGGACAGGACAGCACTGAGCCCCATGGCCAGTCTCCATCCCCCACATACAGAGGCTTGACCTGGCTGGGAGAATCCTCTGTGCAGGGTCCCCCAGGTTCTGCCAGCCCAAGCTACATGGCCACATGGCATCTCCCCACCACTGCCAGCGGCTGCCTGGGGCCACCACACACAGCCTGAGCAGTGGCTACAGTAGCAGGGCATTAGGCTGCTAGCAACAGGTGGCCATCCTGGTTTGCCCCACACAGGTGCCCAGGCCATGGCCCCCTTCTCCAGCCAATCCCTGCCCCATGCAGGAGGAGAGGTGCTCAGCTCAGCCCACTCTCCCCAGCCTCCAGCCATTGCTCAGGAGGAGTTGGGCTAGGCATGCGTGGGTGGGGTGGCATCATCAATCAAGGACTTTTGCTTTGATTTTAGCCAACCAGCTAGGGCACTGGGGTGGTCTATGAAATCCAGGACTGTCCCAGCCAAACTGGGATGTATGGTCACCATATATATTGGCTTTGGCTGCTACTGCATACTCCCAGTGGGCATCCATGTGTCCAGGGCTACACACCCAGGAATTCAATGCCAATCTGTGTATAAGTGGTATTTTTGGAACTTAGGCAACTAAAAATGCCATGTAAATAACCATCTCTGGATATCTAGGTGGTCAAAAATGTCACCCCTAGACCTAAAGGGAAAAATGGGAGAAAGCAGGCGCTGTCAGTTTGCTTACAGTGAAACAGATTGCTCAGTTTCTTAAAAAGCATGATCTTGTGGTGGGTTGGATGACTACAGACTGGTGGAATTGACTTCCTAAGAAAATTTCCAGGAGTTCAGAAATAAACAGTACTCAGTGCTTCAAGAAAAGCTATTTTGAATATGCAATTGTGGTAGAAATTAACAGTGTCCTTCCTTCTGTTTAATTAGATTAGGGCTGTCCAACTGGCAGTCTGTGGGCCACCTGTAGCCCACAAGGGGTTAATCTGCAGACTTTAGCTGTCCCTGGCTGCTACTCTTCTTATTGCTGCAACTAGTGTAATAGCCAGGATTTCCAGGCTCCTTTTCCCTTCTCTAGTTCTCACTTTCTACTCCTGCCCTAGGAGGCATGACAGGGCAAGAAGTAGCTGCTCAGAGCAATATCAGGGAGCCCACAGCCAAGGAGGCGAGGGCAGAGTCCACCTGCCCATCCTCCATTAAGCACAGTGCAGTGGTGAGACAAGGGTGGGAGTTGCAAGTTTTCCCACCCACACAGTGCTGGGAATACTTGCACTGGGGAGGTGGGGGAACCCACAGCCTCTACTGGTGTGTCCTCCACAGTGTGTAGCCCCTAGCTACTAAAAAGTTGGATAGTTCTGGATTAGATAATGAATCCTTACTCACATTTATTTTCACATAAAAAGGTTTGAGTTCAGCATAATGAATGTGAAAATGTTCAGATCCTCCCAGCCCTTTTTAAAATCTAAATTTATTATCCCTCTCTAGCTCTGATTGAAGAACAAAACCTCAGTCAAAGTAACAAGATGATCACTCCTACCCAGTCCACTGTTGATATGCCTATGTTAGTCCACTAATAATGAGATATTATTACTTTGAATGACAGCCTGGAAAAAATGGACCACCAGTTCTGATTCCCTCATACCTTTGATAATGATTTCACTGTTTTGCATTTATTTTCATTTGTCTTTTTAGAAAACACGGAGTCAAGTCATCTTTAGCTTCCTACGATTTGCTCATAACCTGAGAATAATACTAATTCAGTGCTCTGGTGGATATAAATGGGATTTACCAAAAATATCTGTTGATGATAATCACCTAACAATGCTTCTTGATCCTTAGAGTGTTCTTGTTATTGCCTCTTCATGTTTTTGCTTCTCATCCATGGCTCAAGGCTTCCTCCTTCTGTGAACAGTAGACCAGCATGGACTGATAGCTCAGTGACATGCTGCCCCTTTCTACTAAACTCCAGAGAAGCTCCTCTGTGGGAAATCTTTAGGGATCTAGGTGCGCAAGTTGGAAGAGAACAGATCAATCAAGAAGTCCATCACATGTAACCTCCATAAATCTGATGGGCAAACAAGTTATAAGTTGCTATTGATCAAAGTGGTAGTTATAGATTGTTAAGGAATCAACGAAAAAATATTTTTTGCATCAATTATGAAAACTGTCACAGTCAATAGTCAATACTTACTGGAATAATGTCACACTGTTGGTCAGTTGCTTATCATCAACACATCATTCCCTCAGTGTTCCATTTTAGGGGTTCTATGGAACATCTGAAATAATATAATTTGATACTTTATATTAGAAAGTATTTTATATTTTAAAGTTTGTAGAAAAGAACAAAGTTTTAAAATGACAAGCTTAGATCATTTTTCTTATCTTTGAGCATATTCAGAAATTACATTTCAGAAAGTAGTATTTATATGCCTAGGAAAACAAAGCCCAGATAGAGTCACTTGTAAATGTAAAAACAGCATCTGTTATTGCAGATCGTCTTACATTTTCAAGATGTTGGCAAACATTTCAATGTAAGGTCACAGATTCTGTACCATATTAAAATCACAAGATAATAGTAGAAATATAGCAATGCAAGCCTAGATAAACTATGTTATATTGAACTTTGATGAAAAATTTCTTTAATTCAAATGTATGAAGATTGCATGATATACATAGGATAAAAAAACAATGTTATGATGATAATGATAAAATGCAACCTCAAGTTTCTGGAGAAGTACTATCAGTGCTGCCTGTGGAAGATCCTTTGAATCCAGTGGGAGGACAGATGTACCAATGTTAGCATCCTCTCACAAGGAATCACAATCCTCTCACAAGGAATCCTCTCACCACGAGAATCAAGGCGAAGATCATCTGATATCAACTTCACTGCACTAGCCGTGTTATCTGGATGTCTGACTCTAGACTCCCAAAGCAAATTTTATTCTCCTAGCTCAGTCAAGGTGTACACTCAAGAGGAAGGCAGAGACAGTGCTTCAACGATGCCCTCAAGGCCAAATTTAAAAAATGCAACATTGACATCAATTCATGGGAGACTATTGCCTAGGACCACCTAAAATGGAGGAAGAGTCTGCTGCAAGGATCTCAGTATTTTGAAATCTCATGACAACAACAGGAGATGGAAAAGTGGGAGTATCAGGAACAGCGTGTCATAGACTAAATCAAGACTCTAGACCCACCTGTCCTGCACAGAAACACATGCCCAAGTTGCAATAGTACCTGTCAATGCCAGGCTGGCCTTGAGAGATATCTTTGGACCCACCAATAAGGCAATCATGGAAGACAATCAGGATTGACTTTGAGGGGTTGCCAAGATGATGATGGTGATTATTATGTTTTCTTTATGATTTTAATTTGTTTTATCTATTTGCTACTGTACGTGCTATTGTAATAAAAAGATATTGTTGAACATTTTTATTCATTATTACTCACTGAACTCAATGCCAATAATTCCATACTGTTGCTATAAAATCATATACACCAGCTGTATGTGTGTGTGTGTGTGTGTGTGTATTAGTGAATGCAGAGAGGTTGTGCACTTATTATTGCATAATCCTTTCTCTAGAACTTGCCTCCGTCACTCTCACCCAGTGTTGTAAGACTTGTTATTGAAGCAAGATGTCTGCACATATCTTCTTTTAGTGTGGAGTCACTGTTACACATCAGCAACTGCGTAATACTTCACAGGAAAGAAGCCTTAATCCAATGGCAAGTAATATCTAGACAACTGGAGGTTTCTGTTCTGCTGCAGCCTTCATCGCTTTTGTAGCTATGGGGAAGTATTCTTTTTTCTTCCTCTTGCTCCATCATTGAGGACTTTTATTTTTATTTTTGCATAGTTATTAGTCTGGAAATCTTGTAACTATGAGTGACCCCAACGGGGAGTACAAAACTCCAAATGGCATCACTCTCAAGTAGAGGTGCACTGATAGAGGTTTTGGGGGCCGATACCAATAGACAATATTTAAGGAGGCATATTGGCCGATACCAATCTGATATCTGATACAGCTGCCTCCAGCTAGTAAGTCTGGTATGGTGGAAGGGGAATGGGGAGGGAAGGGGCATGGTGGGGCAGATCAGTGGCCCTGTGGCTAGGGAAGGGGCAGAGTCAGGCACTGCCCAGCCAGGGTGGGGAGTGAGGCACTGGACAGAGGCGTGGCTTGTGGGGTGGGGGCAGAGCCCACCCCTTCTTGCACCCCAGGAGGGTGGGGGGCAGCATGTGCCTCCAGAGCGGCATGGCACAGGATGGGCTGCAGCTGTGAGGTGGAGCCTGAGCTGGGGGGAGCTTTTATTGCTGGGGACTGGGCTTGGAGTGGACTCTGGCAGCACTGGGAGGAAGCTGTAGCCACCCCAAATTTCACCACAGCTCTGCTCCCAGTATTGTGCCACCATCCAGTGCCTGGCACAGCCCTGCCTGAACACCTGTCTTCCACCCAAGCACTGGGAAAAGCCGTGGCTGCACTGGGTGGCAGTGTGGGGCTGGAAGCAGAGCTGTGGCAAAATTTGGAGTGAGTGGCTGCAGCCTCCTCCCAGTGCCACGGGAGCCTGCTCCAAGCCCAGCCCCCGGCAAGAAAAGCCCTGCACAGTGCCAGCTTTACACCCTCCCAGGGGGCAAGCAATGGCAGGAGCTGCCTTGGCCCCACAAGCTACACCTCCATCCCCCCCCCCCCACCCCCGCCACCATGGCTGGGCAGTGCCTGCCCCTGCCCCCTCCCTCACCATGGTGGGGTGATGATCTTCCCCCACACACTCCTTCCCTGCCCGCTCCCCTTCTAACTTACCAGATACAGGAAGCTCTCCACGCTGCCAGCTGTACTTCTCGCTGCCTGAGTGCTGCGCTGCAGCTGCATGCAGTATGGTCATTTATTGGCCAAATTATCTACCACATGTGGCCGATATCCAATATAGACTATTTTCTTTATATCGGTAGTGATCCGATATCGAACCGATGTATTGGTGCACCTTTACTCTCAAGGTAATTAGTAGTACACAAGTCTCTCCATCACATCAAGGTTGTTATCTAGACATACATATGTACAACATGAGAAACATAGTGCTAAGATAATTCTTGGTCACTGACATTTTGCATTTTTTGGAGGAAAAGTTGAATGGTGTTCTTATGCAATTTTACCATCAGTTGAATGCAAAATCTGCTAAAGATGTCTTAATGCCGATGAAATTAAAAGTTTTGTATCAAGCCTCCTCCTTCATAAAGGTGATGGTTGTTTCCCAAGTGGTGACTGGAGCTGATGAGTTGTGACTTATGTCCATTATTTTGATGACTAATTGTGGAACAGCTAGTATTAATTTCTAAGCCTTGATTCTGTCACAGATTTGTATTTGAAGAACACCTTGATTTACTTTTTACTGGACTTTCTTAGCTTTATATTTATTTCAAGTTTTGAATGTGCAATCTCATTTTCCTTTTGTTGTCTAAGTTTCCTTTGATCATTTGAAAACTTTCTTGCAGAACTAACGGATAGTTCTCTAGTCCAAAAAAGTCAATGAATGCATTATTTTTTGTCTCTGCATGCTGAACTTGCATCTGGTTTTGTGTTATTTGGAGATGCATTTTGAGATCCAAGCTAGTTATTAATACTGTCATCTTCAGAGGCAGAATTTATGGTTGGCAAAGTTTGTCCAACTCAAATTCCAGTTTTAATTTCCTCAATTTCTGTCTTGGTAAAGAAATTGGACTTGTAAAAGAAGCATCTTTGGTTTCCAAGTCTATTTGCACCTACCTCTTTTTTGTAAGTATATGCCTAGCCAAATTCACTAGGCTCATTGCTGTATACCTTTATCACCTGGTCTATATTTAAAGTACCACAGAAGAAAAGACTGTTTTCGTTGGTGGAGCAACACATTTTCCTGATGCTGCTTTCTTGTCTGTGGTGTATGGGAACACATTATCTCTCCACTCTCCAGATGCATTTACACTGCTGGCTACTCTCTAGACTACAGGGTCCTAGGCAAAATGTATTTATCACGTGTTGTCCAGTATTCCTCCCAACTTATTCAAAGCTTGTCTTCCTCAGTGACCTCCAGCCCATTATATTTTATTTTATTTTATTTTTTCACCATTTCGGGGGTTTCTTTCTGACTGAAAGCAAAGTTGTTCCACAATAAAAGCAAAAGCTCCCCTATGTTAATGAAATGTGCATTGTTTTTTTTTCCAATTAAGGGAAATTTTTTCCTTTCAGATGTGTTCATAAGCCTTGACTTCAACATAGATTTCATTATTTGCAGCTGGGAACTTAAGAGAACTCTACCTACAGAAATGAAGATTAGCAAAATTACCAAAAGTATTTGGTGAATATATATCAGAGTTGAATTTAAACATCTAAAAATAAAAATAAGGGAAAAAAATATTTGCTCTTATTTGCAATTTTATTTCCGTTTCAGTTTTGAGTAAAAAATTATCATTCTGCTTAGGTTTATCAATCACATGTTGTAGTTTCTGCATTTTCTTTCTTATTTAAAACAAAAGACATAGAGTTTATTCTACCAGGCAAATTAAAGTTACTTACTTCCACGTAAAAATTTTTCTGTTCTAAATTATTCCTGAATTTGTTGCACTGCTCAGGGTCAGGAGGAACAACCGTTACATTCCAATAGATAATTTTGCTTTGAAAATGACTGAAGGGGAAATTTCTGCAGGAAAAAATATCCATCTATTTGAGAGACAGACTGCCATGTTTATCTCTCTTAGCAAATTAATTCTGTTACGGTGCTGAATTAACATAAAAATCCATTATAATAATACTCTAAATAAGATTGAGATAGTAATAATCACTATAATCACCATGTCAAGTAAGAGGGGAGCAATCTACATTAGATATAAGATGCTTGCACTCAGAATATTTATGCTTTAATAGAAAAATATATTTTAGTGCTCTTCAAAACATGCTAGGTTAACCGTTTTCAAAACTGTTGTCTACTCTTTATTCAAAGTTCAGGTCTGCAAACTTTCCTTATTCTACCTAAATGAGCATTGAAATCATTTGGAGCATTGAAATCAACTTTCAATGATCCCCAATTGACTTCTGTGGGACCAGGATTTCACCTATGTTTGGTGGAGATATTTAGTGGTAAGGAAACAACTCCGGTAGCATCGAAGCAAAAATATCTGCAAAAGCACTTAGGCGTCTAATTTAATTGCCATGTTAGGGCCGAAATCCAAGATGTACGTCTTCAAACTTCCTATTTAAGTGCTCCCTAAACCTGAAAGCACCTACATTTTTCCCAGTGCATCTAAATATCTGCTTCTGAGCATGCCCAGAAACACCTAAATTTTCATGGTGCTGAACAGTTGGGTGCTTTTTTCATATCAATTCCTTATCCAGATAAACAAATCAGACTGAGAAATTACGGTATCCTCAGACCACACATTCTGTCTTAAGAGTTTCACAAAATACAGCAAATCCTCCAAGCTGTAGGAGAGCCAGGTTCAACTATTTCCCTGCCGAGAAGGCTTCAAACCACTTCTCCCATCTTTGAAGAGAGTATCTAATCCACTAGGCTCTAGGGTATTTTAGGATGGAGTCCTGTCAATACTGCCTGTTAAAGTGGTTCCACCAGGGGTGATGCATAGGGGGTGCACCCAGGTGCACGTGCACCCCCTGAGCATGGCGGTGCACCCCCTACAAAAAGGCACCGCTGACACTGTTGGTGGTGCCTATGGGTGGTCGCCACTTGCCACCCTGCTGGCAACACCTCCAGTGACATCTGCGGGTGGTCTGTGATCCCTGCTGGCCACTGCCAATGCTGCTAGCGGGGGCTGCATGTGGTTAAGGACCTTTGGTTGGTGCTCAACACCCTCTCTGCCCCCATCACCGTCAGAGCCAGCAGCATCTGCAGGAGCTCCCCCGCTTACTGCCACCACACTCCCACCACTCCCGCTGCTGCCACCATGCTCCTGCCACCACCGTGCCCCCCGCCCCCCCCAGCTGCCAGCGGCATGAGTTGTTCATGGGTTCCACTTGATATAGGGAAGGGGTTTTCAACCTTTTTTCATCTAAGTACCCCCAGCAGGTGAATGCTGAGTGGGGTGGAGGAGGGGTTAGCATGTGGCCGGACATGGAGCAGGAAGGTGGAGATGGCATGTGGGCTGGTGGGGATGGAGCACCGCTGCCTCCCAGAAGCAGGGCCAGGGCAGGGTGGGGACCTCACTGGGCTGGTGTATGGCAGTGACAGACACCCAGTGTGAGCTTCCCTGCCCTGCAAAGGTGCACTGCTGCCCTTGCCTGGCCCCAGCCCTGTTCATGGGAGGTGGCAGCACTCCATCCCCACACACCCATGCATACCCCCTAGGACTGGTCCAATTATCCCCAGGGTTATGCATACCCCTGGTTGACAATCCCTAGTATAGGGTGATTAAATATTAATTCAGCTAGAGACAGAGAGAATGAGTCTCTATTGTGTGGTTTAAGCAGTCATCTGGACAGGGAGACATGAGTTTCCCTTGTTTATAAATACTTAACCTACAGCATTCATTGAATCAGGGAATGGAGCCTACAAGCTTCCCTCAGCTAACTGTGTGACTGTAAACTCATTCTCACTCTCTGGTTAAAAGACTAATTATTCTGTGCCATGTGGAACAGCCATAACAAGAGGGTCTGAGTGTTGCATGATAGAATACCCAATTCCCTGATGGTTAGGACAGTGTTCTGAGATATGAATGTTCAAGTTTCTCAGGGAGAGGATTGGAACCTGGATAGTCTGCAGCCTACATGAGCACTTGAAACACTTAGGGGCTCTAAGAAAGAGGCATTTTCACCTCAACTCTCCCATATTTTTGAGAAAGTGTTATCTTAGATGCCTAGCTCTAGGAAAGAGTACAATTCCATGTATCCCAAGTAGAAGCAGATGCCTTTCCACTGCCTAAGCACATGCACTTCTCCTTGAGGGGTTGGATTGAACCCTCTCTTAGCCATCCGTAGCTTCCTCATGTGCCAGATGCCTATTGATTCCCATTCATCACATTGTAAGACTGGCTTAGGGCTATGGATTCCACTCAAAAGTAAGACATCTAAAAGTTTTTGTGGCTCTACCCCTAGATCCACAAAAGGGACCTAGGCTCAGTACTGGGCCAGTAAGAAAGTAAGAATAATTCTATAGACTTAGAGTTAGGGCATTTGTTAGGCAGCTAGGGCATTTGTTTCCAATCCCTCCTCTGCTAAATCTTTGAATGTTAGCTGAGAAAAAGACTGTATCCAGAATACCCCAGTGATTAGAGCACTGACAGCCTCACTCAACATCAAGCATAGGAGTGCTTTGAACGTGGGTATCCTACATTCAATTATTGCATATAAGAAGCAGATTGCACACTCCTTCTCCCCATATATGTACTCTGCAAGGCCTGATTTATTTGAATATTAAGAGAATTCACAGCAGCTTTGTTTCTAGAACAGAGTGGGCAGAGAAACAGCTAATTTCTGAGTCTTGCTGAGATTTAGACATGGAACTTTTAAAATGCATCCAGGACCTGGCTGGTTGGATGAACACTCAGCAACAGCAAAAATCTAGGCATCTAGAGAACATCAGTGATGAAATCTTAGATACCCAAGTAATTCAGCTGCTTCTAGGTGTCAGCAAAAAGGTTTGGAGGATCTAAACCTTTGGAGGATCTAAACCTAAACCTGTAGGTGCTTATTTTTGGAATAAGCACCTACAGTGGCATGTAGACATCTAACTCTCAGTTTGGATTCAATACTGAGCTTATTCAGGGTTACTAGTACCAACTTTTTTTTTCAAATTTGGCACCTGTCCTGCTATGGGCTGAATTGAGAATAAACAACTTAGCTATCAGTTAATACTAGCTGCAATTATCAACAAATAAGTGAACCACACTTAATTCCTCTTACCAATTCTCTTCACTATCTTTAGATAGATAGCTATTTATATTTAGATAAAATCAACAGCTTTTTCACTTTTCCCCAAACATGCACTTCATGGCCACATCCAGATGAGTGCAGCTGTGCAATATGTGGTGATTCAGACTTGTCTGTGGTGCCACATACCACATATTCAGCTGGTCTCTGCACTGCAGGCTAGCATCTCAGGGTCAAAAAACTCATACAAAAAAAAAGAGCAGAGTGGCGCACACAGGGGCAATGTGCACTGCCCCAAACCAGAACCTGGCCAGCCAGAGCCATGCTCCTCCTGCCAGCCAGGCTCCAAGCAGAAGGATCACTTATGCTGCAGCACCAGGAGGCCCCCAGAACCCCAGGTAAGACTGCTGAGGTCAGTCCAGTACTGGCTTCAGCATCCCACCCCACCCACGATAACCTGCCGTGAACCAGACGGCACATGGTACAGGCATTCCCTAGGGACAACTATCAGTGGCACAAAGTGTGCTGCTGCTTCTTGCCTCTAGGGAAACTAATGTCCATGCTCATGTGGATGAAGCCCATGTGGTGATTTATTTAAAATTCTTAAGTATATAATTTTGTCAGTGAGGACATAGTCATGGAACTTCTGGAGAGATTAGATGTGTTCAAATCACCAGGTCCTGATGATCTCCACCCCAGAGTGCTGAGGGAATTGGCAAAGGTCATTGTGGGAGCCCTGGTACAGCCTTATGAGCACTCATGGTGCTCTGGTGAGGTGCAAGAGGACTGGAAAGGGCCCAATGTGGTCCCCATTTTCAAAAAAGGGACGAAAGAGGACCCAAGACACTATAGACCTGTTAGTCTTACCTCAGTCCTGGGGAAGCTCTTTGAGAAAATTATCCAGGAGCACATCTACAAGGGACCAGCAAGGGAGATTATGCTTAGGGGCAATCAACATGGGTTCATTAGAGGCAGGTCCTGTCAGACCAACCTGGTGGCCTTCTACAGCCAGGTCACAAAAGCCTTGGACACAGATGTCGTGGTGGATGCAGTCTTTCTGGACTTTAGGAAGGCCTTCGACACTGTCTCTCACCCCATCCTCATTAAAAAAGTAGGTGACTGTGGTGTCGACACCTACGCAGCCAGATGGGTTGCTAACTGGTTGGAAGGCTGCACCCAGACAGTGGTGGTGGATGGGTCATTTTCGACCTGGAGCGATGTGGGCAGTGGGGTCCCCCACAGCTCGGTCCTTGGGCCTTCACTGTTCAATATCTTCATTGGCGACTTGGACGAGGGGGTGAAGAGCACCTTGTTCAAGTTCACAGATGATACTAAGATGTGGGGAGAAGTGAGCACACTAGAAGAGAGTGACAGACTACAACTAGATCTGGACAGGTTACAGAGGTGGGTGGATGAGAATAGGATGGGTTTCAATACTGACAGGTGCAAGGTATTGCACCTGGGGAAGAAGAACCAGCAGCATACCTACAGGCTGGGGAACTCCCTTCTCATCGGTGCAGAGGCAGAAAAGGATCTTGGAGTCACTATTGATTCCAAGATGAATATGGGTCGCCAATGTGGGGACCCAGCCAGGAAGGCTAACAGCACCTTGTCATGAATCCATAGATGCATCACGAGCAGGTCCAAGGAGGTGATCCTCCCCCTCTATGCAACATTGGTTAGGCCACAGTTGGAGTACTGCGTCCAGTTCTGGGCGTCGCACTTCAGGAGGGGTATGGATAGCATCGAGAGGGTCCAGAGGAGGGCCAATTGAATGATCAGGGGGCAGCAGTGTAGGCCCTACGAGGAGAGGCTAAGGGACCTGAACCTGTTCAGCCTTCACAAGAGAATGCTGAGAGGGGATCTGGTGGCCACCTACAAACTTGCCAAGGGGGACCATCAGGCAATGGGAGAGTCCCTGCTCCCCCAAGCACTACTGGGAGTAACAAGGAATAATGGCCATAAGCTGACTGAGAGTAGATTCAGGCTGGACATCAGGAGGCGCTACTTCACGGTCAGGGTGGCTAGAAGCTGGAACCAACTTCCAAGGGAGGCGTTGTTTGCCCCTACCCTGGGGGTCTTCAAAAGGAGGCTAGACAACCACCTAGCCAGGGTTGTTTAACCCCAGCATCCTTTCCTGCCCATGGCAGGGAGTTGGACTTGATGATCTGCTTAGGTCCCTTCCGACCCTACCAACTATGAAACTATGAAACTATGTACGAAGCCTTCTTTACATAAATATTTTCATGTGAAAAACTGGCAAAAGTATGAGTTGAAAGGCACTGTCACTCTTTTAGCACCATGCACAGGAAATTCCTCCCAAGTATTTCATCACTTATACCAAAGCTACCATTTAGTTAATTGCAGGCTTAAATTGCCTAACTGAAGTTCAAATGATGTACTATTTAACCTAGGTAGTGAGTAGATGAAATAATTTAAATGCCAGCAGTTGCATGAAGCAATGAAAGGCACAAAATAACATTCTTGCTCCAAAGGGCTTCCAATAATATATATGTGGAAAAGAGAGAGAGAGAAAAAAACAGAATCAACTAGTGAAGACTAAGGAGGCATCAAATTTAAAAACATCTTAACTTTTGATTATCTTCTTTTTAACGTATTTGTTCAAATACAAGACAAGGCTTTTTTCCCCAATCAGTATAGGGAAAAAAGGTTCATCTTACATTTGCATACTGGCCTGGGGCCGCTGGCAGCTCAGCTCCAGCTTTGGTCCTGGGCACAGGTGGCTTGTGCAATGGGGGAGAGGGCTTGTAGTGGGGGGAGACGATGTAGTGGGGAGCGGAACATGAGCTAGATCCATGGTGTGCAGGGTGGGCAGGCATAGGCAGAAGCACAGGGGGATGAGAGGGGGCACATAGATTCATAGACTGTAAGGCCAGAAGGGACCTCGGAAGATCATCAGGTCCAGCCCCCCACACCAAGCGAGAAAAATAACTGGGGGACAGGTGACCCTAGCAAGGTGACTCTCTAGTCTCCTCTTGAAGATTTCCAGGGTAGGCGATTGCACCACCTCTGGAGAGAGCTTATTCCACAGTCTGGGCACCCTAAATATGAAGAAGATTTGGCTAATGTTAAGCCTGAATTGATCTTCCAGGAGTTTGTGGCCATTACTCCTGGTTTTCTCCTTGGGTGCTCTGGTGAACAGTTGCTCAACAAGCCCTTGATATACTTTCCTAGTGTAGTGGTAAGATACTACCAGGTCCCCTCTCAGCCTTCTTTTCCTCAGGCTGAAGAGTCCCAGATCCTTCAGCCTTTCCTCGTATGGCTTGCTTTTTAAGAGTTTGATCATACAGGTAGCTCTTCTTTGGACTCTCTCAATCTTGTCCACATCCTTCTTAAAGTGTGGTGCCCAGAACTGGATGCAGTACTCCAGCTGTGGTCTCACCAGTGCTGAGTAGACCAGAAGAATTACTTCCTTGGTTTTACTGGAGATGCATCGATTGATGCATGCCAGAGTATTATTTGCCCTACTGGCTACAGCATTGCACTGCCAGCTCATATTCATACTGTGGTCTATTATTACCCCCAAGTCTTTTTCATTCATGGTGCTAGTCATTTTGGTGCCACCAAGTCTGTAGGTGTTTTGGGGTTTGTTCATCTCGAGGTAGAGCACTTTACATTTCTCAATGTTGAACTTCATCAGATTCTGATACACCCAACTTAATAGGTCCACCTGTAACTGTAGCCTATCTTCAAGCGTGACCACGCTTCCCCATAACTTGGTGTCACCCACAAACTTGGAGAGTGAGCTCTTCACCCCCATATACAAATTGTTAATAAAGATGTTGAAAAGTACTGGACCCCTGCGGGACCCCGCTTCCCACTTCTCACCAGGATGACACAGATCTGTTCACTATGACTCTTTGGGTCCTATCCTGCAGCCAGCTTCTCACCCACCTGTCTCAGAGTTAAGCCCACAATCCTCCAATTTTCTTGCATGGATATTGTGGGATACTAGATCAAAGGCCTTTTGGAAGTCTAAGTATACAACGTCAACCTGTTCTTTTGTGTTCAGGTGGCAAGTTACCTGGTCATAGAAGGAGATGAGGCTGGTAAGTCAAGACCTGCGTGTGATGAAGCCATGCTGACTGTCATTCAGAATCTTACCTTCTCCAGACTTATTGCAGATAGACTCCTTGATGAACTTTTCTAGGATTTTCC
>NW_005842160.1:216327-302646 GCF_000455745.1 Alligator sinensis | reverse complement strand
TTCCCTACAATGGAAGTTAGGCTGATTGGCCTATAGTTACCTGGGTCCTCCCTCCTGCCCTTCTTGTGGATGGGCACAATACTGACCCTCTTCCAGTCCTCAGGGACTTCTCTGGAGTGCCATGAGCTGTGGAAGTGTTTTGCTAATGGTTCCGCAATGACTTTGGCCAATTCCTTCAGCACTCTGAGATGAAGATCATCTGGTCCCACTGACTTGTATACGTCTAATTTTATTAATTGGTCACACACCAATTCTACAGCAATTGTAGGAAGGTGATTATTCCTACCATGCTCATCCTCTCCTCTACCTGGCATGGTTTTTGCCTTGGTCTGGTGAAAGACTGAGCTGATGTAGTCATTCAGGAGTTCATCTTTCTACTGGGTGCCGGTAATTAGCTCTCCTGTGTTGCTGAGCAATGGCCCCAGACTCCCATTGATTTTCCTCCTGTTCCTTACGTACCTAAAGACAGACTTCTTGTTGTCCTTGATTCCCATTGCTAATCTAAGTTCAGTTACCACTTAACCTGTCTTATCTGTTCCCTGCAAATGTGGGCCATTGTGAAATAGTCCTCCTTGGGGCCCACCAAGCTTCCATTGTTCATAAACCTGCTTATTCTTTCTTAAGAGGACCATGATTTCCTTGTTTAGCCAAGAGGGCTTCCCACCTTTTCTGTCACCTTTTCTCCACATGGGAATGGACTTCTTTTGTGCTTCAAGGATCGTGTCATTAAGGAACAACCACTCTCCATGCACACCTTTCACCTTTGGTCCCTGGTCCCACAGCATTTGCCCTACTAATGACCTCAGTTTGTTGAAATTTGCATTTTTGAAGTCCAAGACTTCAATCCTGTTATCCGATTTGTCTGCCTTACATCGGAGAGTAAACATGATGGTTTCATGGTCACTGTCGCCCAGGCTTCCCTCTTTATTTAATTCAGTTACCAGGTCATCTCTTTTTGGCCAGGACCAAGTCTAGCAGAGCGTCACCTCTGGTTGGCCCATGCACCTCCTGGGTCAGGAAGAGCTCCTCAACACAGGTCAGGAAGGACTGCAACCAATCCAACTTGGCCACATGTTCGTCCCAGAAGATATCTGGATAATTAAAATCGCCCATGATGACCATATCATGTGCATGTGCAGCCTCACTGAATTCTTGAGTGAACTCCTGGTTTAGTGGTCTGTAGTATATACCTGTAGTTGGTCTCTCTCAATGTGCCCCCCCCCCCCCCACCACAACTTGACCAAGAGCATTTCAAGCTGTCCATTCTTGGAGCCAATGTCAGCCTCCAAGGAAGTGTATTGCTCTTTCACATAGAGAGCAATATCACCACCTTTCTTCCGCACCCAGTCCCTTCTATCCAGGATGTAGCCCTCTATAGCTCCACTCCAGTCATGTGAGGAGACCCACCAGGTCTCCATAATCCCTACTAGATCACAATACACACTGGAGAGTAGTAGGGCTAGCTCTTCCTGCTTGTTCCCCATGCTCCTGGCATTAGGCCAGGAGTAGGCACCTGAATCCTCCTATTGAGGCCCTCTTCTTCCTGTACAGCTGATGGAGAACTATTCCCTCAGCTTCTGCAAGAGTGGTTCTCCCAGTGTCCCTACCTACAGGGCTTACTTGTATGTTGGTCCCCGGACATGTTTGAATTTGTGTATTTCTGTCCCTCAGTAATCCTAGTTTAAAGCCCTGTACAGAAGCTCGTCCATCCTGGCCACGAACAGGGACTTACCTTTCCTTGTGAGATGGATGCTCTCCCTTCCCAGGAGTCCTATAGCAGAGGGGCAGGTGGCAGAGTGGTGGGGAGCTAGTGGCAGGGGAAGAAGGCACCGAGAAGGGCCAAGTGGTGGGGGGGAAAGGTAGCAGGGGAGCACATACAGGGTGGGCAAGGAGGGAGGGAGTAAGTAAGGGGCAAGGGGTAGGTGTCTGGCTCCTCACCACTGCTTTCCCTGCCACAGTGGTATGTGGAATTTAAGACAACCCTCCAATAATTAAATTCTAAACAAGGAAAATTATTTAAAGATATTTATAGTTAAAAATTATAACAGTGCGTGTGTGTAATTTGGTATAATTTTCCATGTCTAGAATCTAATTATTGTGGAGGTCATCTTAAATTCAAAATCAGCTTGGATTGGGGTAAATATAGTAATGCTTACTATTGCTAGGTATCATAAGCCATGAAATGTTGGATAGGGCTTTAATGTAAACATCTTAAGTTTAGCCACTGGTTGCCTTTTTTTGGAAGATATGTATTTTCCCCCTAACTTAATTCTGATTCCATGTTGAAGTCTAAATATCCAAATAATCAATAGTCAACTATTTCCAGTTAATCTTTGGAAGCATTCATCCTTTTGATGTATTACTATTTCTTATTTGCACTGTGGTAAAGTTTTTTGCATATGGGTAACTGCTGTACTACACGTTGTGAATACATACAAAAAAGACAGGCCTTACAATGCTTATAGTCCAATTTCTATATCTAAGGATTTAGACAAACAGATGGAGAAGCATAGGGAAACTAACTTTGGCCAGCACAGTAACAGAAGTCTCAGTACTAAGACTAACTTAGCAGAACTTTTGGGGAGACTGTTTCTGAAATGAGACCAAAGCAGATATTGTTAAACAAATATGTAACTGATTTGCCCATCTGCTAAAGTAAGCTGAATAGAGTTCTGAATGTTAGGGGTGGTCTCTTCAAAGCAGTGTTGACATACATCAGCTATACAAACCTTCTGGAGATGATGTTTACAAGGTACTTCTGTGTGCACCTTGATTCCAGAGCTACCAATATTGTACCACCTTATACCAAACCATTAAGGGAAAGCAACATTAAAGCTAGGGTTACCAGCTGAGTGGACCATCCTAGTGAAGGGAACCGATTATGGTATTCTTCCATTATTTCACTTGATTCAGTCAATGTAGTGTGCAATGCTAGGGAATTTGAACCCAAAGATACCTTGTGCCTAGTAATGTCTGCCACTGCTTTTTCTATTTTTTAATTAAGTCAGAGAGTCATGCCAGCATTTTAACCAGCTGAAGGTTGAAAAAACATAAATATGGCTTAAAGCCAGCTTTGTTTCCCTCACCCCATCTTTAACTGTCCTTTGCTCTCATTGCTTGTAATTTTTACCATTAGAATTGAGCAGACCTCATGAAAAGAGTTTATGTTGAGGTACAAGTTTATAGAGTAGTGTGACTCCAAAGACATCTACTCCTTGCTGTCTAATCCAAGCACCAGTGAGGTTAGCAGATGGACTAACCTCAAAACTAGATGGGAAATTGTATGATGTGAAAATGACTCTATTCCCAACAAATTCATAATAAAGAGCTTGAGGCCCAGGGAGGGGAGCAGGCAGGGGGGGAGAGGAATCATAACAGCATGTGGGCACTGAACCAGATTTACACATGCAATTTGCTTCAGAAAAATGCTTGAGGGGGGAGCTTTTGATTATGCATATTATTAAAGGAGGCATAACAGTGTGGCTGGTGGGTAAGTCTTAGAAAACCCACCTGGAAATCTTGTTTTATAACTGTGCTCCTGAGCACGGTTATAGTCACTGAAGAAATACAAAACTTAGGATAATTTTTACTGCTTAAAACACTTTATTAGAGCTAAAAGGGAAAAATGTTTCATCTCAGATTACAAGACTGTTCTCAGAAATATTTGTTATTAAGTCTATGTTTTCTAGCTCTCTGCTGTTTTTTTCTAGAGCCTATTCCTGACAATACAGCCAGTGACATGCGTGTGTAAAGTAGGGCTGAGTGAAGCTTTGATCTCTGATTCAATTCAATGGAGACTCGGCCCAATTCAGCAGCTGAATATTCAAATCCAAATTGAATCAGGATACCCTTTAAACTCTCCGAATCAAATTGGAACCTTCCAAATCAATTCAGAGAGATTCAATGATTCAGAGGTAAACACAGCGTTATTGTTTTTCTACATACCTCAAGGTACCAGGTGGCTAGTGAATGCTAATTTGCTGGGGTGGATGGAGTATCCCACAGGAGCACGGGGGTGGGGGCAGTCCTGGGGTGCTTGGCAGCAGACCTGGAAGTGGACCAGAAGTACTTCCAGTCCACTTCTGGGTTTGTGGTGGAGAATGTGGGGCCCTCCCTCTGCCCCCTGGCTCGGTGACTGGTGTGTCCTGGGACTGGGGGGGCACCTGGGGTCCCCCCATTGCTGTTTGCCAAGCCGGGGGAGAGTGGGGGAGGTCCACCACTGAGCACACAGGGGAGCCCCCCCACGCTCCTGTGGGATGCTCCATCTGCCCCACCATCTCAATGTTCATGAGTAGTGCTTGGTACCTCGAGGTATGTAGAAAAAACATTTAAAGCTGTGTCTATGGCTGAATCAGCATCAATCTTCAGATTCAGGTCCAGTCAAATCAAATTGGGACAGTGATCCAAATCAATTAATTGAATCACTGTCCCCCGATCCGGGCTGAATCCGGATCAAATATGGCCCATTTCGCACACCCCTAGTGTAAAGTGCCTGCAGCTTATGGTACTACTTGTTTCCTTATAAGCTATATCTACATGGCAAACTTACTGTATCTGGCAGCAGTACACTGAAGCTATACATGCTGTGCTACTCTTCAAAGATTGCTGTCTGAATCAGCAACAGTGTAACCATGTCTGTATGATGCTGCAGGAGACTAATAAGCATCAGGGGAGTCTGATGGATTCTGACTCAACAGTGAAGCTTAGCCTACGCAAATAGACATGGTTACACAGCACTTCTGGCTTAGGAGATGATACAGCATGAAGGTACCACTGCAGGCATGGGAAATTTGCCATATGTCTAGCCATATATCAATGCTGTAATCTCTGTGGGTTTACCCCCAAGACTTAACCCATCATCTTTTCATCCATAAAACTTAAAATTATGTTCTTAGAATCATGTACTTTCCTCCCTTCTTCCTTAATCATTCCCTGCCAGCGGGACTCACCAGAGTGCATTCCCAAGCCATACCATATCAAAAGCAATCTGTAGAGCATGATCTAGAAATCATAGTATCCACACTGCATATTTTGCTTAGAAATATATTAAAACACCCCCACTGGTAGAAAGGCATAGGTGTCAATAGGATTTAAGAGCTCTTTTCCTAAATGACCCAGAAAATGCATTCAGACATTAGGCTTACTTGTGCAAGCATGCAGCAGTTGGGTTCTTGCTCCATAAATGTGAGCAGAGTTGTGGATCAACTCCAAATGAGACTATTTTCAGGTTTTTAAAGCAAGCTTGGATATTGCCATAAAACCCTGCAGTCTGAACATTGTGAAGTCCCAATTCAAGTTAGCCTGCCAAGGTTAACAAAAAATTCCAAGCATTACTATTTGCCCAAGAATCTTAATGTGTTATAGAGATAAAATTATTAATGGTAACAAAATCATAAGTAAATACCTAGGAAAATAATTATTCAAACCAGAGAGGAGGTTGTAAGCATCTTACAACCTAAGGGAAAACTCATAGAAGAATGCTGTGCACTAGTTTTTTAAATACAAATATTAGACAGCAAGAAATTCAAGGTTAAGGTTACTCTTTAAAACTCCCTCAGGTCTTTGGGAGTCTGATCATTCAAGAGTCATGGCAGCCTAAACAGCTTTAGCCTTGCCTTAGTAACACACCATAAAGCAAACAATCTACACGATACAGATCTAGGTTTTTTTGGCATTTTGACTACTTTTCAAATTTTTTAAATTCTTGAAAAGTAATACATTACACATGCCAATTTGCCCACTGTCTTGCAAATGAAATGTCTATTAAGACACTTATAAGGCTATTCTAATGCAGCTGTCCACCTTAGTATCTAACTCCAGAAATGGATAAAACGAACAGCATTTATACTCTCTCTTTAAGAACAGACATATTCTAGGGACTGTTCACAGTATTTGACAACTGGAAGGAATCATGGTGGCTATCAGATCGTATCTTAAGAAGTTGTTCACATGAATGTAGAATGTGGCAGAAATTACCTTGCAGAGATCTTACCAAGGTGTCCTGGTGTGTAGAAATGAAGACAACATTTGCATCTGTGAAGAATGGTAGAGATTCCATAACATTGCAAGGCTTCTTACTTCACCAAGCAGCACAGCTATACTGGAACAACAGAACCAGGGACACTCAGTTTGACGGTAGGTGTTTAAGACACTCATGTTCTCCATTTTCCCTTATGGAAGAGGGTGACATGTATCCTTCACCAACACCATCACAATACCTCCTGCTCCTATCCAGACTTCACCTCCCTGTCTAGTAAGTACACCAGACCATGCAGAGTTCTCAGTGGGATCTGGAAATGTGGGATAGTGACAGTAAAAAGTCTGGAGACAACTAAACCTTCCTTGCAAAACAGAGCCAGCCTATAAATGGAAGCTAATTTCTATGTGCAGTTGTAAGGTGCCAACTCTGCCTTCTACAATGCAGTAAGGTATGACAATATCCAAGGACAGTTGGCTGGGAATTTTCTGATGACATATGATATTGTCAGGAAATATCAGTTCATCAAAAGTGACGTTCTCTAGCATAAAATGTCTTCTGAACTGGAAGTAATATGGGAGTGTTACTGGGCATCCCACAGAGGCACAGATGACTGGTGAGAGTGCATTGCCACACCAGTGCAGTGACACTATTTCTGGTCTGGAAGACAGCACATGTAAAGCAGACACCACATGTCTCCGTGCCATGTCGAATGCACTCTCATGTCCAGTGTACTCCAGGGTTTACATGTGTAACCTGGGTGGTGGCCCAATAGTTGCCACCCCTGCCCAGTATCAGGGATGGTGTGGTAAGAATGGTTTAGAGCTTCCGGCCAGCACCCATTTACTTTCTGGCCAGCCCCTGCTCCCCACAGAGCAGCCCGTGGTCCCAAGGTCTAACACTTAGCTGATGTAACTATTTACATTTTATTTACAAAACAAGAATAATAGGAAGGTTATTTACAAGTGAACTTAAATGGCATAACCAGAATCACAAAACAAACCAGAATGCATTAGTCAACCCTTGACTCAAGAACCACAGGTAGGGTAACTGGCAGCTTTCAGCCACTGCTGAGATGCTACCACAAGGAAGCAAGGTGCTCACTCCCTACAGCTCCAACAGGCTTCCCAATAAGCGGCAGACTGCAACAGATTAAGCTTCTCTGGTCTGCAATCAAATTGTATCAAACCCCAACCCCCCAAAGAGGCTGAAGGGTGACCCTCTGTGGCAATGAAAAAGGCAAGCAACAAGCAACAGAGTAGGCTCCTGCAGCAGTCTGCATGACCCAAGCACCAAGGACAGGGACTCCATCCAATGACAATCAGCTGCAGAATAAGGGACAGAGCTGAGTCCCCTCTGGGGCAGTCAGTGGCAGAGGGTCAGCAGCACAGGCAGCTCCCAGGGGTCATTGCTCCAAACCCCTGCTCCAGATGACTGGCCAGGCACCCCACACGTGTCACAGCTCGCCAGTGCCTCTCCAAGCGCCGGCCTGTGTCTTGAGCTCCCAGGAACCCTCGTCCTGGTGCTCTGGTGCTCCTCAGGATCCCAGTGCCTTGCCTGCTGCTGTCCCACTTCCCCAGGGAAGGTGAAGGGTTTCCTTAACTCACCAGCCCAGCTCCCTGCTCTGGATAAGAATGCTGTCTGCGCTCCTGGCTGCTGCTTCTTCTCTGCAGTGGAGTGGGGGGCCAACTGCCACCCCTAGCCTCCGGGATGCCCGGCACATCCAGCACACTGCAATGGGGACTTTGGGGCACCAGCTGTCTGCCCCAAGCCCTGGCCACAGCTCCTTCTCTGCTACAGGGCTGGAGGCACGGCCGACTGCCGCTGTCTTCTTCTCCCAGGGACTTCGAGGCTCTTCAGAGGGGTCTCTCTGCTTCTTCTGCTGGGTCAGCTCACCCCAGCTCTTATTAGGTCTCCTGCGCCATTCCCCAGAGTCACTGTCAACAGCCCCCCACACCAGTTTGGCTTCTGCTTTTATCCCCTCCGGCAGTCCTTCCCTGGCTTGCAAACTGGCCAACCAGGGCTCCGGGTGGTGGTCCCCCAACCCTGGCCAGCCACCTTCTATGCGAATGAGGGGATTGAAAACCCCTTCTTTAGATTGGCTTCTCCTTTTCCGCAGGGCAGGGCTCCCCTGCTCCACCCTTGGGGTTGCTCAGAGTTCACTGGCACTGTTTCTAGCCCAGGGTAAGTATCTCAGCCAATCTGGTGAGCCCACATTGGCAGTCTGTTACACATACATATAATAACATACCGCAGATCAACTGTCACTCACCAGAGCATATTGGTGCACACACAGCATGGCCCTATGCAGATTCATTACTTCTGGGTGATAGGCTCATAAACTCAGTATGGCCCGTGGAGGAAACTCCACAAGGACATACTTTTGGAGGCTGCAGCTCAAGGTGCTGCACAGAGTGGCTGTAACTGTAGATGGGCAGGTGGGGCTTGAGCCCCACATGCTGCTTAATGTTGTAGCAAAACCCCCCATTTTTCTTTTTCTTTTTTTATTTAAAAATATATTCCCTCCCCTTCCCCAACCATTTCTGACTTTCTGTCTCCCTTCTCTATCCCTTAGAATTAGTTATAAGAAGTTGTGATAAGTCATAGTTAAGCTAAAGCACAAGATAAGAACAAGCCCCTTTTATATTGTCCATGTATCTTTGTAAATAGTGTTGTTATTTTGGTATTGATTTTTACTGTTTTATATTGTATTCCTATTATATTTGTATTGATTTTACTTGTTTTATATGGATAATGTATGATTTAGGCCTGTTTCTGTAACTTAGCCAAAGTAATGTCAAGTCTCCATCTTGTCTTGTCAAGTTTCCATATTGTGCCCCTGCCTGGGCATACCCCATTGTAATTGTGTTGTAACTGTGACTCATACCTACCCCTCCTATGTAAATTGGTTCCTAGATAAATGAGAATGGATGAGAGTGCTTGAGACATAATGGTGGCAGGGCTAAAAATATCACCTACTGAATGACCTGACCATCAGCTTAACAACCCTACCACTGCCTTGCATTGACACTCCCTGAAACCACAGACCTAGTCCCAGAACCAGAGACAAAACACAACATTTGAAAGATTAAGATCCTCCAAGAAACTGTGGAAACAAAGAACAGAATAGAAACCAGCAAGTCCACCATTGTATCCCACCAGACAACGAGGACATCTAGAACTCCACGTGCTTATCTGAGCAGGACTGGCCCTTTCCTGGACATGTCCTCCCCATTGAAGGCATAGGTAGCCTATGCCTATAAAAGGGGTGGTAGAGCGTGACCTCCTTGGGACGCCCTCTGCATCCAGACCAGCACTATGCCATACCACCTATTCATCCAGAGACCCTGCCAGTGACCCCCTCTGGCCAACACCTCACTGGAGAAGACCCCAACTGGCCTTTGAGGATCAACTTGAAGCCTGGGATAGGTAGCTGTCACCCACATCTTCCCTCCAAGCAAGGGACCCGAGTTCTGTTTCTTTACACCTTGACTTCAATCCCTCTACTAAGCCTTTTCCCTCCTGCTACCAGTTTGTGTGTGTGTGTGTGTGTGTGTGTGTGTGTGTGTGTCTAATAAAACCTGATATTCTGGACCCCACGTTGGTCTTTGTCTTGTTGCAGGCTCCCCACTTAATCCCTGCTCTCTTTGCTCCCACCTCTTACCCAACCCCGTGTCCAACTCCTGTCCCTCTGCTGTCTGTCTCTCTGCTTCCCGTCTCAAATCTCTGCCACCTTTAACCCCCATCCCAGTGCTTGCTCTCACCTCTAACTCCACCTCCTGGCTTCTTAGCCAGCTCTCGATCTCACAGCTCTAGCCTTCTTCCCAGTTCTCCTCCTGGAGTCTCAGCCTCTCGATCTCCCATTCTCACCCCAGCTGGCTCTTTACCTACCAACTTTTCTGCCTCTCAATCTCACGACTCTCACCCCAGCCTTCTTCCTCAGCTTAGCTCCTGGCTCCTTTGCCTTCTGATCTCCCAGCTGTCGCCTCAGCCTTCTTGCCCCAGCTTAGCTCCTGGCTCTGCCTTTCGATCTCCTGGCTCTTGGCCCAGCCTTCTTCCCCAGTTTACCTTCCAGCTTCTCTGCCACTGCCACCCTGGCTCTCTCTCCTCCCAGCTTCTCTGCCTCCCAGATATTCCCTTGCCTCCCACCAGGGCCCCAAGCACCCCCAAATGCCCCCTAGTCACCAAGCACCCCCCCTACTGCTAACACACAGTCACTGAAGTGTATGTTTGTATGTGTGTATGTGTATTGACTGGTAGTTTTGTATGTGCAGTTTGTGTGTGTATATCATTTTGTGCCATGTCCTCCTGCCTAATAGCATGATATTGAGATCCTGAGCATTGATCTGGCATGTGTCAAGTCAACAATGTGGGCAGTGGAATGGAGAGGGGTCTCACCTTACTGCTCCTCTGCATCTGCTGGGATGGGAGTGGTGCCACTGAGGCCATGAACCAGAGGGTTAATGCGTTCATCTCTTTTTATTACCACTGAATTTCAGCTTTTAAATTGCCACCCTTCTTAGATTCCTGCACTGTTAAACCCGGCAGAGATGGCTTACCCTGCAAGCAAAGTCTATCAGGCATGCCTCTGACTATGTAAACATGTAACAAACAAAAAGTCCCTTCCCTGAAGAACATAAAATCTACAGGATGCCACAGGCAATGGTACAACAGACAGATAGACACAATGGTGAGATAATAATAGCATGATGAGCAGTAGGCCTGTGCGATGCAGAAAGTATTTGCTTTGGATTCAGATTTGGTGATTTGGAGGGAGAGTGATTTCATTCGGTGATTCGAATCACTGTCCCAAATAGATTCAATCAAATCTGAATCTGAAGATATTTGGTGCCGAATCTTATTGGGCCATATACTATACAGGCAGGCAGTGCTAGTGGGAGCAGCTGGGGAGCAATCGGATGAGCCCTGGCTTCAGCTGGCAGCCCTGAGAGAAGCCACAGCTCATCCAGCTGCTCCCCACACTGGGGTGAGGCAGGCAGTGCTGGCAGCCCCAGGAGAAGCCCCAGGGATTGGGGGGAATGATCGGGGGCTGGGGAAATGGATAGGGGCTTCCCCCCTGCTCCTGGTTCAATTCCTTAGCTCCCGGGTCAATTCCCCAGCTCCTGGTTCCATCCCCTCAGCCCTGGGAGAAGCCATTGGGGCTGCCAGCACTGCCTGCCTTGCCCCAGAAGGAGGGCATCCAGGGGAGTAGCTGGATGAACTACAGCTTCTCCCAGGATGCTGGTTCAAGACAGCGTGCATCCAGCTGCTCCCCCAGCTGCTCCCGCCGGCACTGCCTAGTGCCTGCCTGTACAGTCTGTGGCCAAATCTCCAAATCTCTCTGAATCAATTTGGAGGCTTCCAATTCAATTTTGAAAGATTAATGGGTCTTCTGATTTGATTCAGATTTAGAGGTTCGGCCACCGAATCGGGCCAAATCTCCTCTGAATTGAATTGGCTACTGAAGCTTTGCTCAGCCCTAATGGGCAGTGATTGCAACATGCCAGCTTCAGAGATATTGTTAAGGTGCATCTTAGGAGGCATCATGGTCAGGGATCCTAAAAGCTTATCCTAAATAGGTTTTCTATACCTAAACATGTAAGTTTAGAGCTAGTGTCAGATTCCATTAGGAATCACATTTTTTCCCTGCTGTAAAGTATGCCTAGTTCTACATTCCCAAGATCTCCAAAGAGATGTAAAATTATGATGTGGTCAGTATTAGAATATTATTGTACCAGGACAGACCCTGAGGGCAACCATGATGCCCCCTAGTTGCCATCTTAATCCTGCCCTGCTTGCCTACTCTAGCCTCTCAGGGTCTCACCCTCGTGCCTCATCTACCATACCTTGTTGGTATAAATAACAAGAGACTGAGCACTCTGGGTGCTCTTTCTATCTCTATTCCTCCTCAGACTCAACTTGGTTGACTTCATTCATGGCTCCAATCCCCACTACACAGTCTTGTGGTCTGAGGCGCCAACCCTGCTGATCTCAATCACTCTCTGAGGCTCTGATCTAGCCTACCTTATGAGGCCCAGACCTCTCTGGCCCTAATTCCTTAAGGGTTGAAATTGTGTCCTCTCTCCTCCCCTATAGCCATGTTAATACCATGCAGGTGTTACTTTAGGTTCATCCATTGCCTTCCTGCATAGGCCTCAGGCGTCTTAGCTTCAGACCACTGTTGTTCTTGCTGCAGACCTTTAGCCTAGCCCTGGCTCACTTTTTCTGGCACAGCTTTCTCAGCCCCAGCCTGCTGGTGTCTCATTCTCCAGGCCCCTGGCCATCTCACACATTGTCTCAACCCCCTGGCACCCCTCACCCAGGGAGGCTGCTTTCTGTCTCACCCAAACACCCAGCATCTCTGATCCAGAGCTGCTCTATGCTGGGTGCCTCTCAGACACCCCTGCAGTCCCCATACAACCTCTACCAACCAAACGCAGTCATCCAGTTCTATGCCAGCCACAATTCAAATCTAACCCCACTCCATGGTCTCTCTGGATACCAACAATTCCTACCACATAGCTGCTGGCTCTTGCAGTTTCCCTGGGTATTTGTGTTGCCTGGCTCCCCTCCTGTTGGCCTGGGTGGCAACAGAGTCAGAGCCAGACTGACTTATCTGGTTAAGAGGCCATATTTTTAGTACACTGGGCTCCACCCCTTTTAGGTCATATGTCCTTCTCTTTGGCCAGGGGATTTCAAACAGCCCATTACTCAGCCTGCCCTCAGGGGTTGCTGCTTAATCTACTGAGCTGCAGCTACTGCACTCTCCTCTGCTGCCTTTTACTCCTAGTGCTTTTTCTCAGCTGATTGTTTCATAGTTTCATAGTTATTAGGGGCTGGAAGGGACCTTACAGGTCATTGGGTCCATTCAACAGCTGGCACCTGTTAGCTGCCTACTTAATTGCAGCCCTCCAATGCTGGCTTCCTGTCTCTCAAGTAGCAGGGCTTATGGGTCCCTGCTACAACTACCCATGCTGAGTTTTTGGCAGGTGCATGGGGGGTGGGAAGCAAAGGGAAATGGGAAATACCACATTTTGGAAGAAAAATTGCCAGGAGGCATGGGGAGTCAGTAAGGCCAAGGAAAGATGAATATGTGGATAGAGAGAGAGGTAAAATATTTGGTTAATCGTGAGTCTAATGAGCCCAAAAATACAAGTTCCTCACATGCGGGATAGGCAAACCTCCTATGATATTGAGGAATGCTGACACCTTCGAAGTGAGAGCCAAGTAAAACTTCCACTTGAACACTATTTTTATTTTTATATCAAATGGGTCACTCACTCATCCAGGAAAAACATTTCACATTTCTGCTATAAATTTAAATAAGTAGTCCTTTCATCTTAGACTGAATTGGGATGAATAGCTCATGTGCTGCAGATTGGTTACTCATGTAAGAGACAACAAAACATCATCAGTTATTTTTCTGATTAAATCTTAAAAGGGACTTAAGCATTCACAAAAGTGTACATTAATATATTGGAATACTTTGAAAAGAACTTGGGGAAAGTAAGAAATGAATTAAAAGTTCAAATGATGGTGGGGCTTCATGGAAGCAGTTAAATTCACAAATCCTAATCTTTTCTGAGAAGACTGTCCACAGGATTTCTTTGCATATGCGTGTGCTTTATCTTATCTCAGCCTCCTCTTGTAGCAAATTGATCTCTTGTATTTTCATCTCTCCCACAAAATTAAATGCCTCCGTGTTCTGCTTTCTTTTTCAATAATCCAAAAAAGATGAAAATTAGGGTCCAGAGAATGGCTTTGTGCCTTTTTATTTGAGTTTTGGTGATTTGCAAGTCATTAAAATCTATCACACTTCAGGTGCACTGTATAACATTACAGAATACAGTTTCCAAGGGGGAAGAAATAGGTTTTTGTGGCATAGCTATAGATGGAATCCTTACAACTCCAAAATGCCAATGCCATTTGTGGCTATTAGACATATCTTGGTGCATTGTATAGAAGAAACTGTTAACATTCATAGGGTATTCTTGTTGATCACCATCTCAGTTTCACTTAGATAAAAGAATCATCTTTAGAAAGGAAAAGACCCAGTAAGAGTAGCTTTTTATTTTCCTGGCTTCTGTATAGTAAAAAGCTCTAACAGTTTTCCATAGAAATGGGCATATGGCTTTTTGGATTTTATAAACTTTCAGAGAGTAATGAACATATGCTAAAACTTAAAAAAAAATGTAAACCACTAATAAAAATCACAAATAAAACAAAAAATATTAAGTCAGTGAAGTTTACCATGTTGAAGAAAAAGATTTTTGGCATGGTGCTCCAATTAAATTTCTATAATATTTAATTAGGAAGCTCTGGTTTATACCTTCCACAACAAAGCAAAGGTTACAGCACAGTGTCTGTAACAATGTAGTCACAAGAAAAAAGGCAACTGTAAAGAAACTGAAGGAAAATATTAATTATTGTTCTATATAACAATTTCTGATTACTACCCAGAACCTTGTATATAAAGACAGTCTTCAGACTTAGGATGCAATTGGTTCCTGAAAACTGCATCCTAAGTCAAAATGTCATAATTTGCAACCAATTTTCCCATAGGAACAATATTATAAATAGGTGATTGGTTCCTTTATGACACTCAATACAGCTGTGTCCAGCTGGTAAGTCTGCTGTCATGGAAGGGGAGGGGGGAGGAAAGGGTGGGGCAGATCAATACCCCCGCAGCAAAGGAGGGATTGGGGCTGGGGCTGGGACAGGGGCTTGGCTCCCACCACCGCTCCTGCTGCTTGTCTGGGAGGGCACAGGGGGATGTGTGCCCCCAGATCTCTGCACGGTGGGTAAGGCCTGGGCTGTACCACGCTGTGCTCCAGGCAGCCAGCAGGGGCTATGGCAGGGCTATGGTGAATTTTCAGGTGGCTGCAGGCCCCCCATAGCCCCTGCTTCACTGCCCACCCTGCCAGGATCAGGGGGGCACATCCTCCTACTGCTCGCCCAGCAAGGGCAGGGCAGGGAAAGGTGGGGCAGGGCAGCTCGTCCAAGGGGCACAAGAAGGGAGGGTTGGTTCCCACCACTGTGTGCCGCTTGTCCAGAGGCAGTGCAGCAGCTCTGTCCCATGCCCGCCCCAGCTGGGAAGTGGTGACAGGGAATAGCCCCCATTCCCTGCACCACTGCACTTGCCTGGAGCACAGTGCAGTGCAGCCCTGGCCCAACCCACCCCATGCAGAGCTCAGGGCACATCCTCCCCATGTGCTCCCAGGTGAGTAGTGGGAGGATTGGTGGGAGGCGCCAGACAAGCAGCACAGGGGCAGCGAAGCCCAAGCAGTGTTTGGCAGGATTCAGACATTAACCTGAATATTCCTTTTAAAATGGTGGATGTACTGACCTTAAGCAATACCTATATTTGCTAACATCAAGCTCTTTTTCTTCCTGAGTACTGTAATGCATAGATCAGTACAAAAAATTCAGGACTTTACATAATTATTTAGGAAGTGTATCACATGTTAGAGAAAAGGCATATACATTCTGATTTAGAAACAACTAGTGAATATACACGTTCAAGTTCCTTCTCGTTCTGAGGGAATTCAAACTCATACTGCATCTCTCAGGGCAATCCCTAACCACATAACTATAGGCTAATCAGGATGGGGGCCAGAACCCGAGTTCTTTTTCTCAACACCGTTTTTATATTTTACTCAACATCTGTTTAATATAAAATATTAATTCAAGCCAGGGAACAGGAACCAACACACAACTCTCCCTATTGACAGCTGAATAACCTACCCACTAGTTAGTTATTCTTGAATTCTTTTCTGCACAATGCCACAATGTCAACAAAGGTGGTGGCAAATGTTTTTCCTATCATAGCCCATTTACTGGTAGTTAGGGCATTTGGTGGAAGATGTAGTTTTAAACCCAACCCTCCCAGTTCCCAGGAGCCTGTCTGACACAGACCGCAGTTGGAGTACTGTGTGCAATTCTGGGCACCGCACTTCAAGAGAGATGCGGATAACCTGGAGAGGGTCCAGAGAAGGGGCACTCATATGGTTAAGGGCTTGCAGGCCAAGCCCTACGAGGAGAGACTAGAGAACCTGGACCTTTTCAGCCTCCGCAAGAGAAGGTTGAGAGGCGACCTTGTGGCTGCCTATAAGTTCATCACAGGGGCACAGAAGGGAATTGGTGAGGTTTTATTCACCAAGGCGCCCCCGGGGGTTACAAGAAATAATGGCCACAAGCTAGCAGAGAGCAGATTTAGATTGGACATTAGGAAGAACTTCTTCACAGTTCGAGTGGCCAAGGTCTGGAACGGGCTCCCAAGGGAGGTGGTGCTGTCCCCTACCCTGGGGGTCTTCAAGAGGAGGTTAGATAACCATCTAGCTGGGGTCATCTAGCCCCAGCCCTCTTTCCTGCCTATGCAGGGGGTCAGACACGATGATCTATAGAGGTCCCTTCTGGCCCTAACATCTATGAATCTATGAATCTATGCCTGCTGACTTCCTGCCTCTGGGGCAGGGGGCTGGACTTGATGATCCTCTGGGGTCCCTTCCAGCCCAAATGTCTATGAAATCTATGAAAAAGAATACAGATAAAGGTCTATTTCCTGAAGAGATTACAGTACAAGCTTCTAATTCTGTAATTAGGTATGTGCTGGCAGATCCCTTCAAGGCCACTGAATTCACCAGGGCTCACAAGTGGCACAGTCCTTGCAAGAGTCAAAGACTTACAGCAAAACTAGAGTTTCTAGGCCAAGCTATTTTGGATGGAATTAAGATAAATTATTTTTAGCTACTTGGAGAATGTGCAACTGCCAAAAATGAGAGTTTAATTTCTGGACCATTGCCTAATTTTTTAAAGTTTATTTCAAACTTTCCACAAAAATACTATCCTGGCAAAAGATCAAATCTGTGAAAATCCAGAAGGAATTAGCATAAATTTAGGAAAATAAAGGATGGTCTAAAATTAGAGTTAAAAGGAAAGACTGGCTTCATTGTTAATGCTGGAGTGCCAAGCATTAAACTTGTCCTTCTTTGTCATTAACTGTAAGAGCATTGAATGTAATATACCATATATATATAATATATTGAACTGTGTTGTTCATAAATACCATCTCAGAACAACCAGAATACTGTTATGTACTGCTATTAACTTTCAACTGAAGACTGTCTTCTCTTTAAAATGATTTTTTTGTATAGAATTAACGTCACTTTAGACTTGGAGGATGTAGATAAAAAGAAACCAGTCACATTTCCTGAACCTTTCACACTTGTGACCTTTGCCAATTGTCAGATCAAAAGGTTTTTCCTTAACCTTTTCTTTGATGAGAAAGTAGGTCCCCAAAGTGAATAAAAGCCATTATATGAAGGCAGCAAGGAATCTTTCCTGACTCAGTATTTCTTATTTTAGTATATATGGCAATCCATTCTATGACACTTTGACATTTTTTGGTAGAGCTTCATACAAAGTATAAAGCAGATGTTTTTGATGGAATCTTAAGATGATGTGGAAATGAATGACAAAACAGTTCTCTCTAAAGGACTGAATTCAATGTGAATTTTTGTAATTAACTTTGATGAACTTTGGATCAAGTATTAAGTAGTGTTTAAAATGGTAAGATATTGAATATGGATTCACATAAATTTTCTCCAAATTCGGAGCTAAATCCAATATCTATCCAATGTTGGTTCTACTCTGTACCAAAATCAATTCGTTAGAAGTGTTATCACTGAGGATCTACAGTTTTTGTTCAGGTCTAACTTTAAAATGAAGCTTTAAAAATGGAGTAGCCTCAGCTTAATTTAAAATATTCTTTTTAGGACTTTTAAAAATGAATAACATAGAGTCCTGCATATTTAAAAAAGATAACTGCTGGTAATTTGTGTGGGGAGACAAAAGATGATAAATGGGGGAATGTGACAGGGTGCCGTCTTCAGCTGCATGTTTTTTTTAAATAGGCCGGGGAGTGTGGCACCATCACATCTTGCTGAATTTTCCTCCCCTGGGGATCAGCTTTCCCCCCTTTACTCCGTGCCATAACTTCATATTACTGGGTTCTTAAAAAGGAGGGAGACTGACCCACAGGTTCCCAGAAAGGCTCCAGGGTCACCACCTGTAGGATAATGAGCTGTTGCCTTAAGGGCAAAATGCATGCTCCTACCTCCCAATGCCTCACAGATGTTTTATCATTTTCTCTTTATGTTGGGGTCTCAGCTGCTGTAGGCTTACCCCTCTCTCTCTTGCTAGGCCTGTCAGTCAAAAACCCACTAAGCAGGGCTTGACCCCAAGACTCTCTCTAACTCACTTGGGCTCAAGGCCCTCCGTTCCATACTCTCCACAGCACCAGACCTATTGGCCTTTCTACACTGTGCCCCTATGGCACCAGGCCATTGGCGCCTCAGCCCCCTCTGGCTTTTCCCCTCTTTCTGTAGTAAGGGTCATTCACCTAAGTCCACCCATTAGGACCTGGCTTCAAGGTTCCTAGCTTCCCTTCAAGAGGCTCTGGGCTTGTGGCCCTAGTGCTGCACTCCTAGTGCAGAAGAGCTTCTTGATCCTCTATCAGGGCACCCCTTGGCGCTAATGAGGCTTCCTCCTCTACAGCCTCAGCCACAAACCACCAGCATTTAACATTTAATGTAAACCATAGGCCCCTATGGCCATATAATGAAAATAAAAAAATAAGAGGTAAAGTGCCCGCTTACATGTGATTGTACTTCTGTCTCACAGCATGGTGTATTCTTCCCAAGGAGGCTGCCACAGTTAATCCATAGTCATCAGGGATCTCCCTTTCTGCTGCAGTTACTACTAATTTATATAAGCATGTTTATATAACCATTTCCAGTCTGAAATAGGGATCACTTTGGGGACTTACCCTGAACTTTTGTTTTTCCTTTCATTGTCCTTTAAATTATTCAAGGGTTTCCTTCAAGAATCAGATGATTATATTTTGAATTCCATTGCTATAAGTAAGGCAGAAAGTTGGCCAACCTTCGCATTTTACTACTATTCTACCCAAAGCCTGGAAGCTATTTAGATACTCTTGTTTTAAAATGTTACCATCATAGGAAAGTTCACCTGAGGTAATTGGACACCTGAATGGTCATAGGAATGATTGCAACTGATGAACATATGGTTCTGTATAGTGATTGGTCAACCAGATGACTGACAGGTGGCGTGAAGTGGTACAGATAAAACTGCTGTAAGTGAGTGCCTCAGTGTGTGAGTGTGAGACTGTTGGCCATGTTTGGTGTGTGAGCATGTGTATTCAAATTGTCATGTCTATTGCAGTTATGGTGTGTAAGTTGTGAATAGTAGTGTAAAGCATGGGTGTAGAGAGAGAGAGAGAGTGTCAGGGCCATGGGAGATCCTTTCCAAAGAGAATATTTGCTACCATTGGTCTATTCTATTTTGGCCTGAAGACTGCTTTAATATTCTCACCACTACAACCAGCTGAATGTGCCTGACAGAAACAGTCTAAAGAGTTTCAAATTGTCTGAGTCTCTTCCAGCAAGACAGAGTCTTTTTCTTGTGGACAATTAAATGTGAAATGTGATTAAACTCAAAGAAGGATATAAATATTAATCTTATAATTGCATTAAGATCATGTTTGTGTTTTCAACCTCATTTTTCCTCTCAGAAACCATAGTTGTATATTATCTTGAAGATGTTGGATTAAGTATGATTTACAACTCTACACTGCAGGTCTTGTTGTTTAGAATGAAAGGGTTCCCCCCTGTCTCCCAGGAATTTACACAGATAAGAATAATTTATTTGGGTTTTAAAAATGCTCACAATGTTTTAGGAGGGATTATGGGAAAATACTTGTATTATAAAAGGCCTATCTACTAGCTGTTCCTGGTAACCTAAAGAAGGGGTTCCTTAGCAGCAGCCCATTGTTCACATCTAAACACTTACCTTAGTATTGTTTTACTAATCTGTTTTGTAGATCTCATAAGTAATGTAACCAGGGGTGGGCAAGAGGGGCACCAGCCCTTGGTACCAATTTAAAGTTGGCATCAGTGTGGTGGTCTGTCTTGTGGAGGATGCTGCAGATCATGTGTGGGGAGCACATCCTGCAGATTCAGATGCAGAAGTCCAAGCCATGGCACTTCAGATTATGGTGAGCCTATGGAGCAGCAGTTAAGACTCACTTGGCACCACCAGCCCCTACCTCTCAATACAGTACCCCTCCTGTGTTCTGTGCATGGTGTTGAAATAGCTAACTTCACCTCTGGACCTCATTGATGCCTTATGTACCGTCAGTTCATAGGGAATGTTAGAGGTATCTAAAATTGTCACACATTTAAGGTCCATTTTACAGTGTTTCTGAACTAAAAGCAAGTCACAATCTCATTGGACAGCTAGGTATATTCCCTCTCCAATTATTCTTATTTAGTATATCTATAAATATTCTGCTTGGTGCCAAAGAATAGCAGGTTGCTTTCAGCTCCAGAATATTAAAGTATAACCTACTCAGTTACCTCTGCAGGAAGTTCTTTCCCATTTATAAACACTACAAATCCTTATGGAACTCCAAATATCTTTGCATTCTGGGAAAATAAGAAAAATAATTTAAAACCACATGAAAACCTAATTGTGGCATGTCTAGTGGGCACAGTGAGTACCGTACCATCCCCCTTGACTGGAGCGCCCCCCCCAACACAACTTGAAGTTACTGGATGAAAAGAAGGGTTCAGTGGTGTTCCTCTTCCCGGGGACCCACTGATGGAGGTACTCATATTCGTGCCATGGTGTTCTTCAGGGCTCTGCCTCCACTACACCCTGTCCACTCGCCAACCAGTTGGATGTTTCACCTGTTGCTCTGCCAATCTCCAAGAGCTCCTCTTTGCTATGGGAGTCTGGCATCTGCTTCAGACAACCGGCTAGTTGTCTAGATGTTATCGTCACTGAAGCCGCAGCCCCTGATCCCAAGGAACTGACCTCTTTCATTGCTCGGCATCCTCTCTCCCCTCCATGGGAGAGGGACACTCCCAATAAACCCTCAGGTTGCTGGGCTGGGGATAGTCCATCCCCAGCCTAATGCCTGACACTGCCTCCCTTGCCTTAGTAGCAGGGCAGTGTCTTCCCCGCTGCTCTCACCAGCCTGTGAAGCTGCTAGGGCTGCCTGACCTGCATGCTCCTTGCTGGCCTACACTTCCTCCCCACGTTCTCTCCCTGCCAGTTTCCAGCAGGGCTTTTAAATTTCCTGCAGTGGTGGCATCAGCTGCCACGATCAGCTGGGTGCCGCCCTGCCCACGGATTAATTGTTTGAAGAGCCAGCGTAATGTCAGTTCACATGGCTGCAACTGTGGCCACAGTTCCAGCTCCATCTCAGATCCTGGTCCCAGAGGTGAGTCTACAAGGGTGTGGGGGCCCTGTTTACTTACTACAGGGGTGCTTGGGGTTACCCCCAACCCCCTTGGTGCCTGTGGGGGCTTCTCACTGCCACACTAATCTAAATCACATGCAAGACATTAAGCCACCTAAAGCAGCATATGAGGAGTCTGGCCAATCCCATGGTTCTAGTTTTAGAGATCCAGATCTTTTTGTCCTATTACAGACCTTAACAACATAAAGCTACACTGTTAAGGTGTGGGCTTCTTCTAATAGCCTGTGTCAGTCTAGTGAGAACCATGTTACTAAGTCCAACTTGTTCTAATGTATTGCTACCTTGTTCATGTTTATAATACTTCCTCTACTTTTGCTAGCCAGGGATGTCAGCTCCCCACAAAAATATAAGAAATCACCCAGTAAGGAACCAAGAGTAAAACAAGACTCTTGCATAAAAGACCCTTACTTTTTGGGGGATAAGGAAAAGAACTTCTAAAATAGCCTAAAATAGAGAACTGGTTTCCCCTCTCCTATGCTGAAGTTCAGTTTTGTTACCAAAAACTTTTGACCATGAAAATCATAATGACATCCTCACCAGAATAAATTCTACCTAATCTCTAGGCCTTTCATGAGCACAATATTTACAACTTATTATCAGTTATAGACACACACCAAACAAATTCCAGCTAGATCAACAAGACAGGAATAACATCAACATTATAATTCCTGTAAATGAAAATTTGCAGAATTGTTATCTATTCCATCCGAGGGAGCGACACAAGCTGTTTGAAACCAGTCAAAGGTTTTGAAACATTACTGTGGGTTTAGCAGAGGTATATTAAGGGCTGGTGTGATGGTCAGAGATTCATTATGTTTCCTTGTCACATTGCTCAGCAATTTATCAGAGAGGAGCTTCATAATTATGGTAAACATACATACATGTAGTAAACATAATTTTCAAACTGGTCAGTGTGCATGAAGTGTATAAAAAGTAAGGTATGATATAAAATATTGACATTCCACAGATAGTTTTCAAAACTAAAATATCTGGAAAATGAGTCATGCCTGAATGTTGCAAAAACTTGATGTTTCATATTAACATCCTCCATAAAGAGTAACTTTGTATTTTACTAACTAGGGCTTTCAGTGCTAGCCCCAGCTGCTCTTGCTGCACTCTGCAACCTCTTTATAAAATCAAGGGTAAGTATTAATGAAAATGGTTCACTGAATCATAGATTAAGATGTTTGGGTACTAAGTAATAACAATAAGAGCATCAGCAAAAGCACAGAAATGGTATCATGACAATAAATATTTTCTAGCACCCAAATCTATGCCATAGTGCTTTTCATTCATGAAATGAATCAAAATGAAGCAATATGAAACAGGAATTATAAGGTAAATGGTAAATGGTTTAATAGTTTGAAAAATACCATGATAGAGCAGCAGACAAAACCACAACTTTTAAATGAATTTGTATACTTTTCCTTACGCAGTGGCAAAGTAACAAAGAAATAGGACTCCTATTTATCTTATGAAAATTACCTTCCACTTACAATATGCAGACCTAAGTTGAGATCCTAAATAACATTTAACTGATTCAGTTTGTGCCTAGGTCTCTATCACAGCAGCTGTAAGAGACTGACTGATTAACTCTGCTAAGGATGACAGGAAATTGAAAATTATTTTCTACATCTTTAAAAGAAAGCTTGAGATTTGGTCATTGGTCATAGGTCTGGCTAAACAATTACATATGGAGTTTCCTTTGTCTTCTTCATGGCCTATCTACTTTTCCAGGTAGAAATGGCTAGGGAATGGCTGGGGAAATAGCCCTGAACAATAGAGTATGAGGCAGAAGAGAGCCATAATCGTTATCACCCTAAATGACACTCAATAAAGTTCAACTGGAATGGAAGAAAAAGGTAAATTACAAAATGAATAGGAGTAGAGAAACTTCAAAAGAACCAAAACAATTTCTAAAGCAGGGTTGGCAACCCAAGCTGTTGTTTTTGGTTTTTTGTTTTCTTTTTTACTGACAAACAGTTCTTTTACTGACATATGGTTTACATAATTTAAATATAACCCTTCTGTTGGGCTATGGATGGCAGTAGCAAGGGCTGGGTTCAAATTTAGGGGTTTATTATTAACTTTTTAAATCTGGCGTGAGCTTCCATGAGGAGACCTGGGAAAATAATGTTTAACTGCATATTTTCAAGAAACCAAACTTCTCCACACACAATCAACATTTAACTAAAATGGGGTTTATTACAGTATGACTGTATACATTTTGTTACCTGCCACATGCTACAGCAGACACCTTCTTACATCAGTACATTTAGTATTGTGCTTGTTTTCCTTGTCTGCAAATCCATTCTTTAAATTTACTATCTATAGTCCAATCAGACTGGAATGTACACATCTGCCTACCCTTGCTTTCTTAATTTTCCTGATATATCCATGCATTTAAGATTATCACTTATTCTTTTCTCAGCTGCCATTTTTTATCTATGATACTAACACAAATGATAACAAGTTGACAAATAAAGTCTTACTTAACTGCCTCCACCCCAGGGGCCTCCTACTCACCCCTAAACCCTGATATCCCTGAATGAACTATGCACCATGCTGCCCTCACCCCAGTACACCTCACAACCTTACCCTGTCAGTTTTGCTCTCCTGCTCCTGGCACAGACCCCAAACTGACACCTCCCTTTCTCCCAGTTCTGTCCTAGCTGCACTGATCCACTCCCTGTTCACCTAGTGCCTCAGACTGCCCAGGGCCTTACACCCCTTACCTATGAAGCAAGCAGCCATCATAGGCAGTGGGACATAGTGGCAGCATGTGACTAGGAGACTAAGAAAGAGAGGACTACGGCGGCTTCCAGGGGCCAAAAAGCCCTGCAAGGTACTGAGTTGCACTCCAACACAGACAGAAGATGGCACTTGCATCCAGCTTGATTCTGACAATAGGTCTTCGATTATGCTCAATTTCTTAGGTTTTTTTTGCAGACAGCTTATTTTTTCCATAGTTTACAGACAAGATTTTTTTTTACTGCCTATCCACAAATTTACAGACATTTAAAGATAAATGAGGCCATGTCTGTATGGCCTCAATCCTGAGCCCAATACCATCAGCAGGAAGCATGCTCCACCTACTTTTTCACACTCTGCATGTGAAAAAAATAAAAGGCAGTGTAGCTGACTTATAGAAGCTCTGAGTATGTACCAGGAAGCACTCCCAAGAAAAAGAGACTGATATGCTCACTGGGACATGCACTCAGGGACACTGTAAGCTGGTGGTACTGCTTACTTTCTTGACTTTGGCATGTGCAGTATGGGAAAAAGCAGATAAGGCATTGTTCTTGGTGCTGATTCCAGGCTCAGCATGAAGGCAGTGTAGAAAAGCTCTGGAACACAAAAAGAAGAAAACAAGAAGCTAAATAATGGGAAAAGTCATCTAGAAAAATATGTGGTAGGGTTAGAGACATCTTTCCAGCGCAAGGTCGACCCCCTATAGTTTCTACTGTTAAAGGACTGGATAAGCATTGACTAGTATATGTTCTGTCAGGAAGAATTTTATGCTTCTGGAACTGTTCAAATCAGTGACAGTAAGGCACACCAACAAGGCCTATCAACTTCTACAAGAGCCAGTTTATTTAAATTGAATAAGTGAATTGTAACAAGTGAGACATCCTTATTCAAGAAAATATTCGCTAATTTAGCTATTTGCTCTTCCCCCTATTTCTTTCTTAAACACACATATATACACACACACGAATGGTTGATGTTATATTCAGATTATTCATGTCAAGTGTTCTGTTGTGATGTACACCGGATGTGGAAGTTGCATGGTATTGTCTCAAAGCATGCTTTGCATGACAATTCTATTGATAGATTAGTAACAGGCTTTTGAAACCATTTCAGTAATCATTGAGGTAGTTTGGTGGGCTGCCAAAAACCAATAATTTTCTGAACAAAATAAGACAACTGTCTTTGTGAGCCAATATTATGAGCTTGGTTTTCAGAAGTGCTGATAGCATACAGCTTCCAGTGACTTTGGAGTGACATGAATGCAACAGCTCTAAAAATGAAGCTCTTTAACCTCAGTGATTAAGCCTAGAGCTCTGTAGAGACAGGTAATTCTCTTGCATGGAGGATTTTGATTTTTGAAAGTTAGTGGCATTCTAGTTCACAATTCCTACATTTTCACAATTCTCCACAAGAAGAAATGAAGTTTCAATTCTAGGATAAATCCTTGACTATGTTCTAATGGTACTTAATTCAACTGAATCACCTAGATCAATTTTAAACACAAGGCATCCTTTGGAAAATGGCAGGTCTTACTTTATACACTTTTTTATTACAGAAAAATAATATTGCAATTTTTCTGTTACAAAGAACTCAGAAAAACTACAACAGACCAGAATGTTTTTACCACTATGGATTCCTATTTGAAAATGTTGGGTTTATCTGGTGAATCATATTTGCACACCTGGCAATGCTAACATTGTGTGGCACCCCATTTCACCACTGAAAGGATTTCAAGGCACCCCAGGATGCCACAGCATCCTGGGTGAGAATTACTGATCTAAATGGATTTTCATTTCCAAAAAAATGGGCATATTATTAGAGAGATAGATTTCAATGGCATTTTTCTGACCAACTCCAAGTAACCTTTTCAATATGAGCTTACTGTAGACTGCTAAAATAATCCTGAATTTTAAATGGTAATTTTTAAAACGTCTCTTAACTGATTTATTGGTCAGAAACCCTAAGGGTACATGACTGCAGCTGGCTTGTAGAATTATTTTCACCCCAGAGACTAACATTTAAGGGGGGAGGAGAAACTTTTCATGCTTCTTATTAAAATTCAACCATGTCAAATCACAAGAATGTGTATATTCATAGAAAGATTTCATAGATGTTTAGGGTCAGAAGGGAGTCCAAACCCCTACCCTGGACAGGAAAGAATGCGTGTATGCGTGTGCCCTCATCAAGTCTGACCCCCTGCCCTGGACAGAAAAGAGTGCTGGGGTCAGATGACCCCAGCCAGGTGCTTGTCCAGTCTACATTTTATTTTCCTAATGAAGAAACAAAATCAATAAAAAATATTTACAGTAACATTTGCACATGTGACCTGGCCAATGGGAGAGTGGTGCTTTGAGCAGATTGTGTAACATAGCTACAAACTCTGGCTTCAGACCAAGATTCAGCAATTCACTTCAGGTCTCTCACAAAGCCCCCAACTATACAAGCTGCCAAAATGTTCTCATAGTCAAGAACATCAATCAGTAACTGGAAAGGAATGTGAAATGATCAGTTATGCAACAAGATCTAATCCTTTAAAAAAAGGGCTGGGGGGGGGGGCTTAATATCTCTGAAGTTGAGTGGTTAAGAAAACCATGATATTGATATTCATAAAGGAGGAAAGTAGCCTGAACCACAACAAAATGATCTTTCTTCTCTGAGCTTTGCTGTTGTTGTTAAGTTACCTTGACATAAAGATACTCCACTTTTAGGTACCTGTGATTAGAACTTTAATTCCCATTGCACACTTGCATTTGTGGACAGAATGTGCCCACTGAGTATGTCTATATAATGCAAAAGAATTCTATAAGGACACTAAGCAGATGGGAGTTTAGGTGCCCAATCAGGAGATCAGTAGGGAGACAAAAAGGCACCAAGGTTAAAACCACGGCTTTCACATGTGCTTCCCTGCAAGCTGGGAGCAGGGCACCTCCACCAATGGGGCTTCGGGGGAAAGGCTGTGGCCTGGCTGGGAGCACTGTTCCATGCCCCTGGAGGGGGTGGCTGGGCCCAGGCCAGGAGCCATGCACCATTCCTGTGTGGGTGGGTGGGCAGCAGCACTGGGGAGTCTTGGGAACTATGGCCAGCCCAAAATTCATCTTATCCCCCCCATAGCAGCCTCTCCCAGCACCATCAGCTGACCACAGAGGCATGGCATGGCCCTCCCAGCCTGACCCGGTGCATCTTTGTGGCTGCACAGGACATAGCTGGGCAGCAGCTCCCAGCAGATAAATCTAATTGGGGCTGGGGGGGAGCTAGATGGAGCCATGGGCAGCTCATGGTGGGGGGCAGGGTGGGGAGGCTGCCTCAGAGTGATCAAGAGTCAGGGGGGAGGTCCTGTGAGGGGAAAGTGTGCATCTGGGTGTGTGTGTTTCTGGGTGTGCGTGTGTCTGTGTGTGTGTCTGTACCTGTGTCCCTGTGTCTCTGTCTCTGTGCATGTGTGTGTGCATCTGTGTATGTGTGCATTTGTGTGTGTGAAAAATCTGATGGCGGTACTTAAGGCTGTATCATTTTAAATTGGTGGTATGCAATCTGTCAGAGTTTGGCAATCATCCGCTGCACTAGGCAATCATCTCCCTCCTCACCCATCCTGCTTCTCTGCACCATTGTTGGCCACTGCACCATGGTTCAGCTTCCCCTCCCCCATGGTATTCATTTAAACTGAACAGCTATTGATTTGAAATGGCTCTGTCACCACCCCGCTCCTTACCCAACCCATGCAGCAAGCCTGCTGGGTTTTCGGTCTCCCCTGGTGTGGTGTGCATGTAGTGAACCCACTGGGTCTTAGCTCTGCCCTGGTGAGAATCTACCTGAACTCCTCCCTTTCCTGCCCCCACCCCCAACCCAATCCCAATTCAATGAAACACAGGAAAGAAAAGATTTTGGCCCTTTTTTTTTTGTTATTCTTTTTTTCACTACCTTCTCTTTACTTTTTCCTGCTGCCTGTTCACTTCAAAGAGTTTCCCCACTCCCCACTAAGACATTTCCCTTCCCACCCATGGCTCCATCCGGCTTATGCTAGCTGCAAGTGAGGGAAACTACATGCTGGTTTGTCCACCTCTGAGCTACATGTCCCCCTCCCACCTGTTATTCCACTCCAGAGGAGGGGTAGAGTCCTGGGTCCAGTCCATGTCCCTGCTCACCAGGCCCTCTAGTGGGAAGTCACAGTTGTGCAGGTCTGAGATGGCATTAAGCCAGGGGTGGGCAAAATGCAGCCCGCAGGCCAGATGCAGCCCGCAGGCCAGATGCAGCCTGCCAGACCATTCTATCCAGCCCACGGAGCCCCTAAAAAATTTAGAAAATTTATGTTTATCTGCCCCTGGCTGCCTGTCATGCAGCCCTTGATGGCTTGCCAAAACTCAGTAAGCTGCTCTCCACCCAAAATAATTGCCTGCCCCTGTGACCACTCTGAAACTGTTCTAACTTTATGACAGCATAACATCACACAGATTTATAGGTTATCTTTCAAACATTTTAAAAGAACCCTTATCGATCTGTGCCAAGCTCTGACCACATTCTGAGTTTTCTGTGTCATAGGTCTCAGACAGTAGTTACATTTCTAGGAGGAGAAATGCCACTCACCTGCTAGAAATTTCCAGTGTACAGGCATTCATGCAGGAAAGATCTTTGAAGTTTCAGAGCTCCTTGGAACAGAATGACCGCCTGTATGCTTCTCTATGATTCCTCCTGTGACTAAGAGTGAGGTAGCAACTTCCCCTGTGCCTTCCCTGGACCAGGGGGAATCCAGTCACTCAGAGTCTGGGAGGAGGGGAGCAACAACTGCTCTCCATACCTTCTCCAGACCAGGGTGATCCCAGCCTGGAGAACACATGGAAAGCAGAGGAACAGGGGCAACTCAAGGAGACTGTTACCACTACAGATTTCCCAGAAATTTACAGCAGTAGAAATGAACACCTGCCTATAGTCATAAGAATTTCAGCTGTCCATATACCAATTCCCTCTATGGGGCAGCTGGATGCATGAGATGCCCCCCACGCTCCTGTCACTGACTGAAATATTAGTAGATACTCCTGAAGGAGCTCATGGTAAATGATGTGTTTTTAGTATCCTAATAAGTGGACAGAAGCCAATTTGTTAAAATATAGCAGCATCAGTGTTCAGCATGAGTCAGGATACCACAAAGGAAATATACATGAATCTTGATGCTGAACAAAATTGTTTAGAACAGCAGATAGTGTCACTGACCCCAAATTATGAATTGTGCTAAAAGGAATTTGTTTGCATGATTTAACACATTGCCAATTTTAAAAAGCTTTTGTTTTATACAGAAGGGGATACAGTCTATTCACTGGCATATCCTTGTCAATGTCAGATCATTTTTCTTGTTTTCAGTGTCTCCCAATGAACTGATTTTGGCAGCTAATTATGGTAGGTAGTGCCCACATATTTTTTATTTGCATTGTTGCATTTTTACTATAATTAATTTTATTAATCTTTACTTGTGACTGGATATAAAATTGAGCAGTCATGCACATTATATACAGTATATTTTTCTTCTGTAACAGAGCCTTCATTATTATTTATAGATTCATAGATTGTAGAGTCGGAAGGGACAACAATGGATCATCACGTCCAACCGTCTGCCCCTGGCAGGAAAGAGGACCGAGGTCAGATGACCCCAGCCAGGTGACTATCTAGCCTCTTCTTGAAGACATCCAAGCTAGGTGAACGCACCACCTCTCTTGGAAGTCCATTCCAGATCCTGGCCACCCTTACTGTGAAAAATTTCTTCCTAATATCTAACCTAAATCCACTCTCAACAAGTTTACACCCGTTATTCCTCGTCACTCCCTGGGGTGCCCTAGTAAACAGTGCATCACCTATTCCCCATTGACCTCCCCTAATAAATTTATAGGCAGCCACAAGATCTCCCCTCAGCTGTCTCTTGTGAAGGCTGAAGAGATTTAGCTCTATCAACCCCCCCCCGAAGGGTCTTTCCCGAAGGCCACTAATCATGCGAGTGGCCCTCCTCTGGACCATCTCCAGATTCTCCGCGTCCCTCTTGAAGTGCAGTGCCCAAAACTGGACACAGTACTCCAACTGAGGCCTGACCAGTGCCGCATAGAGGGGGGGCATCACCTCCTTTGATCTATTAGTCACGCACATGCTAATGCTCTCCAGAGCTCCCCAAGGGATAACAAGGTCTTACAGCCATAAGCCTTGGAGTCTCAATTATGACTCCAAGATCCCTCTCTGCCTCTGAGCTGCTGAGAAGCACACTCCCCAACCTATAGGTGTGCTGGGGGTTCCTCCTTCCCAGGTGGAGTACCTTACATTTATCTTTATTAAACTGCATCCTATTTCTCTCTGCCCATTGATCCATCCTGTCCAGGTCAGCCTGAATCTGCTCCCTGTCCTCTGGTGTACTAACTTTGCCCCATAACTTGGTATCATCAGCAAACTTGGAGAGGGTGCTCTCCATGCCTTCGTCCAAATCGCTGATGAAGATATTAAATAATACTGGTCCAAGGACCGAACCCTGTGGGACCCCACTTCCCACCTCCCTCCAGGCCGAGAAGGAACCATCCACCACCACTCTCTGGGTGCAGTCCCTAAGCCAGTTGGCCACCCACCTGACCGGGTAGGCATCCACTCCACAGTCTGCTAGCTTCCCAATGAGGATAGGGTGCGAAACTGTGTTGAAGGCCTTCCTAAAGTCCAGGAAGATGACATCAACCTCAGCTCTCATGTCCAGGCAGTGTTTGACATAGTCATAGAAGGCTACAAGGTTTGTCAGGCAGGACCTACCTGTGACAAACCCGTGCTGGTTTCCCCTCAGCATCATTTCCCCTGCTGGGCCTGCACAAATGTGTTCTTTGATTATTTTCTCTAGCATTTCCCCAGGGATAGAGGTAAGACTGACTGGCCTGAAGTTACCCAGCTCATCCCTTCTCTCTTTTTTGGAAAATGGGCACCACATTGGCCCTTCTCCAGTCGTCAGGGACCTGGCCAGAGCACCACGAGTGTTCAAACAGCTGTGCCAGTGGCTCAGCTATGACACTGGCCAATTATAATAGGTTTAGTAACTGTTTCCACTATTAGAAAAAATTCCATTCTTAAATAATTAACAATTTTTAATATGTTCCCCTATCTGCTTTATTCCCACTCCGAAACAGACCTGAAATTGAACCAATAATCCCATCTAAACCTACTTTGTCTGAAAAATATCAGACTCTGAAACACTCCTTGCCCAGCTGATGGATCTCTGATGTTTCCTGATAAGCTATTATAAAAAGTAACAAGGAAAATACAATATGAATCTATTTTCTTTCACACATGGGATAAATTCAGCCAAAAAACAATACGATAAAATTAATGTCAGGTAGCTAGGCCTTAATAAAGTATAAATGATATCTTATTAAGCAATATCTCCAGGGATAGATCTATAAGTCAAACCATGCACTTGTCTTTGTTTCAAATCTGGACACTGTAAAAATGCACCAGCTGTCTTTGTTTTGTGTTTGGGTTCCCCCTCCCCCCAGTCTTGGGCTAGACATGGCTGGCAATTAATGTGAGATAAATGTCATCATTCACTGGTTCCACATTATCAAAGATAATATCCTGAGGCATTTATTTTAGTCTTCCAAGTAGTCTTATGTAGTATTTTGTTCTCTTTGGTTAAGTGCCTATAAAAAGGCATGAGGCTTTATTTTCATATACTATGGGCATTTAAACATGTGCTCTGGGATTGTGTGTGTTTGGGGGGGTGGGGGGGGCGTTAATTAAAGCAGCTCTGAGAACCACTCTAATTAAAGCTCCTGGAGCATCTCGTGTAACAGCGTCTCCACACTGAAAAATTACTGGGGGGGCAGGGGCTTTAACTAAAATGAGCTTTAATTAAAGCACCCCTGCCACCATTTTTCAGCATGGGGACACTGATACATGAGACACTGAAGTCTGCTGGAGCGTGGTAATATCATTACTCAATTAAATCGCTGCGCGTGTATAGGAGCCCAATGACTCCATTCTAGCTTTTCTCTCCCCAAAAAGAGGTTTGTTTGGGGAACCATTCTCTTTCTTCCATGTCATCAAGATTATAGATCTTCTTTGCTGTCATGATGACAGGAAAAAGAACATTGCCTCCCCTGACACTCTATATCTGTTCCTGGTGCCCATGAAATTGCAAACTTCCCTTGCTGTAGGACACAGAATTTCTCTTGACAAACCTAACTTGGCTAACATGATGAGAAACTGGGGTTTGCCTCATGCCAAGATTAAAAGTATGGTACCTGAGAAAAGTTTATTAAAGCAGATATTCTAGAGTATTTCACAAAGCTTGTAGACATATCCTATGCTGGACTTCTGTGTTGTGACAGATGTTCATAACAATACATTTATCAGTGTTGGTACACCAAATACTTTAATTCAGATTCAAAGAGTAATTCAGATTACATACAGCAATCAAAAATAGGATAAAATGTCAGTGTCCATTTCAGTTGGGTGTAACAACATTACTTTGTGAGCAATATCTCTAGAAGGAATGGTAATGAGAGATCAGCAGAGCTGTTGGAACAATTAAGGTTGGGAGGGCACGGCCAATTTGGGGTTAGGTGGAAGACTCAAAAAGACAGTTAATCTGTTTCAAACTTCCAATGTAACCTCATTCGCAACAAACAGAAAATCTCTGTCCATCCTTGATTTCAATTGGTCAGTCAGATTCTGTAATCCAACTGCATTTCAGTGGTTGAGGGTAATCATTTTTTTTACAGTTAATCTTCAAAGTTTACCACATTAAAAGAAATGGAACAAAAGAAAAAAAGTTAACTTCAGAGTACTTTGTTTCAGAATTCTTAGCTGTGAACTGGAGTTGGGCAAAGCATTCATTACAAAACCCAAAATCACATGAAACACATCTGTTTTTCAGTTTTACTACAAACTCAAAATTCAGCCCAGGGTCCACAAAAGTTTTGTTCACAAGCATGTTGCATGAACCTGGGCTGATTTGTGGTTTTGAAAGGAAACCATGTCACATTTTGGGGATTTACACAAGATTAGGTGAAACTTGGTGGCTTCAGCTGGAGCTTTTCTTTAAAATGTGACTGTTCTTCCAGACCAAGAACCTGGAGCAAATTAGTAATTTTATATGAATTATTATGATACCAGAACAGAGCCAAAGATCCTTTAAACCCCTGTAAATGAAAACCACCAAGTTACTCATACAAAACAATGGTATATTGTTTTACATTCGCTAAGCTCCCTTCATTACCAAATTTTATAGCTTTCTATATTGAAGCATATATATGCATGTGTTTATATAAGTGTGCGTGTATTTAATGATATATAAATAAAGTATATAAATAAAGTATATTATATATCTTTCCATTTATAAAATATACTTTATTTATATATAACATAAAATGCGCACACACACACACACACACATATATATATGTGTGTGTGTGTGTGTGTGTGTGTGTGTTTATAAGGGGGGAATTCCAGTGGAATAGATTCCAGAAAACACAATGGAAACTGCATGGAAGTGCTAATGCACAATATCATATGCATTTTTGTAAATGCAAAGATTCATTTATTCTTTCCTGAACTGGTGATAACAAATCCATTTCAGATTTATCTCTTTGGCCACTTCCACTGTTTCTCCTAGGAGTGCGTTCATAAGCATACAAAAAATATTAGCAATACAAACAACAACAAATATGTGCAGACTTCTTTGGGTGGCATGGATAGAAGAGGTTGGGTTTTTGTTTTGTTTTTGTTTTGTTTTGTTTAAGTTTGTGCTTATATAATGCAAAAAGTAAGTTTTTTAAAGTATATGCTTTGGTAAATATGTGTAATCTACAGATATGTTTACATACTTTGCTAAATAGGAGTCCTGACCCTCTACACAGATTTTTTGCCTGAGTTTACTCCTACTTGTATCCACACACCAGATCCAAATGATTTTGTCTTGGTCTAGCAAGGAATTGATATATATCTTTAAAATTTCTAAATTAATACCCTCAAAATAAACAGGTACTTAGCTCATGCCTATATTTCCTCTGGACTGAGCCCCATAGTTTAGTCCAGATATAAGATCCATTTACTTATGTCTACTCTGACTGCAAGTGGTTTAGGAGTGATGCTGTGGAACTTGGAACAGCCCTAATAAGTACATGGCAGTCATGGACAGCCTGAGCATTAGACTGAGGTACATTCTCAGGGTCACTGAGGCCCATTGCTAAACTGCCTATGCTTCCTAATCTGCACAGGGAGGGGAATGTGAGTGGGTAGGGTTCATTTCTCAGCCTTGCTCCCAGGCTCTCTGGAGCCTGTGTTGACATAACCTAAAGGCCCAATCCAAAGCCCACTGGTATGCAAATTTCAGCAGGCTTGTTCAAGTATTGATAGTGCCTGAAAGTGCAGTATCAGTTACCATATTTCAAGAATGTATTCACTTTCTGGTTTGCTTTGCACTTTGTCCAATTTATTTTTCCTTTGGGGTTTCTCTGCCATACTGATTGCAACATTCCTTTGTTGCTGCCACTATAAAGGCCATTTCTGGAGCTATTAACCCCTGGATTGTCCACACACTAACATCTGAAACTAGTTTTAAGCATGGTTTAGGCAGCTTAAAGTGACACCACTCCAGGGAAGGTTTATCTCTACTCCATGTTACCCAGCTTGTGTTCCATGAAAGCATGGCCACTCTCAACAAATGAACCACCCAAGCTGAGTCCTTCAGCATCCCAAAATTCAGTGTCCCCTCCTAACCCTCTTTTTCTATATAGATAATCTATCCATCCCTTGAACTCTACTGTCCAGGGGAAAGTTTGGGTACCAAGCCAACTCCCCCTCCCACCCCTAGAAGTGTGACCTTCCCACACTAGGGTTGCAACCTATGCAAACAGCCTGCAAAGCACATGCCACCTAGCCAGGTTACAGAGCATTGACAGGTCCAGGAGAAGGGTCTAAAAGGTTGGCGGGGGGAGAAGGGGGAGAAAGGTAAGGGGCTGGACTGGGTCCCCATGAGCTGGTGCGTACTTCCCAGGGCAGGAGAAGTAGCTCCTCCCCCAAAAGTGCCTTCCCACCCAGGTCCCAGACACCCTGGGAAGCATGACTAGTACCCCCACATCCCAATCACAGATCCCAGTTTATTAAAACATGAGGCCTTCTTTACTTTACTTCCTCTTTATTTCTTTTTAAATTCTTTTTTTTACTTCTTTTTATTTTTTCAGTCAATGGCTGACTTCCTTCATTGCACCACGCTTCCCCCACCTTCATTTCCTTTTCCTCTCCTTATTTGTTATGTACCCCCATGCCATTAACTCTCTGTTTTCCGGCCCCGGCTTCATGTTCCCACACACTCAATGAATCTCTGTCACACCCATACCTAGAACAGGGATAGAAGCCTGTCCTGGCTCATGAGGCCTGTAGTAGCAACTCACAGCTGTAGCTCCTAGTCAGGCCTCTCCTTACCAGCAAGTCACAGCTATGTAGGTGTGTGACAGTCACAGAATGTTTTTAGCTTTAAGGTGTGACTGCTCCAAACTCAAGCTAGCAGTCAGTAACCCTGATCAACATTTGAGCAGCTCAAAGTGCAATGTGTAACAAGGCCCTAACAGGCAGTATTTATATACTGAGCAGTAGTTTCTATTTACCTTTGCTTTCATCCATTTGAAGTAGGCCATCTTAAACAAAATAAAAGCAATAGCATTTTCATCAATCATTTATGTTCTAGAGGTAGGAAATAGAATCAAGATCTTGCCTAGTTCCCTAAATGTACTATATGTTTAATTCAAAAGTAGACCCAAACAGAAGATGTATCAAAACATCATTTTCAATGGGGTTGCTCTTATCCCAGGCCAAAATTTTATTTTTAGATTTACAGAGTAGGCTTCTTTTCAAGGGCATGGCCTTTAGAGAATATTAATACATTTACTTTAATAGTAATTTCAAGGGGAACTTAGATTAGACATGCAATATTCTATGTTTTGGGTCCAATATAACCGAGGGATACATTATTTAATTGTCCTTTCTGATTTTTCTTTGTTTTCCCTTCTACCTCTGAAACAGTACAGTAAGCACAAGCTACCTGAAAATGCAGTTTTTTTACCTGCTGTGCTGCACACAATCTCTCTGCAACAGAGCAATAGTACAGTCAGTAGTGATATGGTGCACACCCCATCTGTGAATAAATACAAGACTGAGGTAACTATTTGAAATACTGAATTCTTAGAAGAGCAACAACCAAATGCCACTGATTATTTTCCCAGTATTTCTGACAAGTGCAATGTTCAAGACTAGAGATTGGTTTAGGGAAAAAAATGGACCCTACATCCTGTTTCATCTTAAGTCAGGAAACACTGAAATATCACAGCTTTATGAGAATCATAAAGTTTGAAAACATAATATCTGTATGTACAAACAAAATAAAACATTTAATCATTGATGAAACCAAACATTTCACATGTCTATATGGCACAAGGAACAAGCTTGTTTCAGTACCAAAACAGCATAGCTATGTGGGAATGGCACTATAGGCAATGGATCCAATTATAAATAGGTATCTGGTCATTTATTCCAGGGTGTGAAAGACAGCTAGGCATTATATTGCTAGAAGCTATAAATTAAAGATGTTGCATAAATAAGGAGACTCAGGAAATAGGTACTTGGGAGATAGTGCCTCGGGTAGTAGCTGGTAGCAAGTTAGTAAGAGAAACCAAGGTACTGCAGAGGTTACCTACTGCATTTTTAGGTTTTATTCATATGTGCCTGTGTTTACTGAATTCAATGATCACTACATGGTGTCAGGAGTGGCAAGTGAAAAAGAACCTGAAAGAACTGGAGAGCAAAACTAAAAAATAAGTTGGAAATACAGCAGGTAAAGCAATGCAGTCTTGTGGAAGGACAAGGGCCATTGTAAGTGATCTCCTAACAATTCCTTGACTAACTGAGGACAGTTAGTCATGGAAGTGTTGCAACTTTCACCTGTAGTCCAGTATAAGTGGCTATTCAACAACAAATATACTTGAAAAGAAGATTCATTGGTAGCATCCAATATAAAAATAATGCATACAAACTCCCATTCATTGTGGTATCTAGGGAGGTGACAGCAATTTTAGGTCTGGTAGTTTGTGAGAAACCAAATCTAGTTAAGTGTGTGCTCATAGTAGAAGAAGACACAACATTTATGCCTCTTGATGATCTCCTTGGTTGTCATGGCCCAAACCTGAACAATCTTCTCAGGAAGAAACAGATTGTTCCAGAACACAACAAGCACCCATATCCTTATGGGAAGAAATATCATACAGACACAATTGCAAATATTATCACATAGAAAGATTAAATCAGTCTCAGCAATCTGTAGCTAATGAATTTTGTTCTATGTGCATAATAAGCAAAGCTGCCAAAAGTGCTAGTCAATCAAATATCAGTTTAAGGACTCAAGTCTATCATGAGGAGGAAAAGCTTACCACCAAAAACAGATCAGAAATTTGATCTGATGCTTCAGTTTGAGAAGAACGGGAAACCCTTGAAAGGTTTGTTAGAAGAGGGTTGTTAGAAGAGCTACAGAAGAGGGAAAATAGGAAAGTGAATGGCAAAAATGTATGCCAAAGTAAAGTGCTAGTGACCTCTCCTTTAGGTGAGTGTTAATTGATTTTGTGTTAATCAATTTTTTAAATGTATTTTTAGGAGAAAGAGGATTTTATTAATTGGGAAATGGTCCCTCAGATAGTAACTGGTAGCTAGTCAGTACGAGAAAGGAATTGCAAACGTTGCCTACTGCTCCACAGTAAAGTCCATTGTTTAGTTCTTCGCGTTCATGTATGCCTGTGTTTATTTAACCCGGTGATCACTACAAACAGAATGATGGCCAATCACTTGTGTGATGCTAGCTGTAGAAAGTTATATGCCATGCTTGACCAGTGGGCTGCTAGACTTGGATGGACCTTTGATTTTGAAAATGCTGGCAACTATGTTTTTTCCACTATTGGAAAAAGTATCTAGGATAGACATACTTTTATAAAGACACAGGCTGGAATCTTGGTTCACACTTTAGTGTATGGAAATTTTATCTTTGCCTTTAATAAGAATAAGATATCACCCATGGTCCCTTCTAATAATTATCTTCCAGTAATTTATTTCATATCATTTCAATGCAGAGTTTCTATTAGCAACAATGGTAGCTATACCCATGGACTGGATGCAACACACATACGTAAAATTACTGCAGCTACCAATAGGAAATTTTCACAGAAGCTATGCAAGTAGAATTTTGCCCTATATGCGCTCAATTTGTTTAGGAACTTTTATTTTCAATAATGATACTTATCCATGTATGGAGTCCCCTGTGGTTCAGTGGTAGAAACCTTATCTGGGTTCAATAAGTGTCTGGGTTCAATTACCAGACACTTATACAATGACAGCCATGGAGGCACCAAACATCTGGACACAGTCTGGTTTTGGGATTCTGTCTCAATGCCCTAAAGGGAGGATGAAAGTTCTGAGCAGCCTCCACTCCTCCAAAAAACAAATTCCTGCCCAGACATATGCATTGAAGGTCTGGGTGGCTCTCATGCATATACCATGATCCAGGAGGATCAATGCTTGCCACCACTTAACCATATAAGCTTCAGACACATTTCTTGTAGAATTAAAGCCTGTTTTGGAGCTAGAAATATCTGAAAATCAAACCCTCACCTGATGTAAATTGAAATAGCCATAGCCGGTTTAAATCAGGAAGGGATCTGGTCACAGGTATTTATAATGAACAGAGAAAGAAACTCCACAAACTGATCATGTGGAGATAGGCCTTCATCTGGTTAGATATCTAAATACAGAATTTTGGTGCAGTTTGCAGTCACAAATCTTTATTTAACTTTGTAGATGCCTAAAGGTTCCTTATATTTAAGTTCCTTATGGTAAAATCCACTAGGCATTTCCATTTTGAGTATGCTCAATAACTATCTCTAGAGTTTTATAAACTAGGAATTCTCCCAAATCTCAGCTATTGAGCCTGATCCTATATTACTATTTGGAAAAGACAGAGGAAAAATTGGAACCCCTGGACATCCCCTGTTGAGTGCCCTAAGCTCAGTGATTCTTCCATGCTTACCTCCAGTGCTTATTCTATATAAAATGGAGCAACTTCAGCAAGAGGGATTGAGTCCTAACCCAAAAGATACTGCTGCCTCATGCTAGAGCATTCATGGGGGAGGAGGTATAGGAAACATGTGCCCAGGTCTCCCATATCTGGGTGGAGTTAGACAGCCTGGTTTCCCCTTTGTCTGTTTTTTGAAGAAAAGGACTGACCTGATCTCATTTTTTAGAAGATGAAGTTAGGACCTTACCTTCACAAGACAATTCATGGCTATAAACCCCAACCTGAGATGTTTTTTACTTGAGAAGTCAGAATTAAGCACATGATCCTTTTTGAAAGGCAGGACCTTAAGCCTTCTTCAGCATAGATAACACCTTAATCAGTGCACCAGTTTCTGTGAGCCCCATTCTTAGGAATCTATGGGTTAATCTATGTTATAGCCATATTTTAGGAAACACCGTTTCCTTCTTTAGCGGCTGGTCATCTTCTGACCAACTGAATCTGCTGACATATCCTAGAGCCAGATGCTTGCCAGTGAGGCTGCTCTAAGCGTGTCTCCAGCACCCATTCTCAGGTCTACCAGCTCTGGACCATGGTAAAAGACTCAGGTGGTTGAGGCATGCTCAGCTCCCCAATCCCCAGGGTACACTGAGACCTTAGTATAACAAAAATGTCCTAACTCCTTTCAGGAATCATAGAGAAGCTTAGGAGCCTGATTCTGTTTTTAAATTGCATTAGGTGGCAGTGAACCTAACTGTGAAGTGCTGCAACATTCAGGTTTCCAGCATCTAAATCCCCTCATGAATCCAGTCTACAGCACAGGATTTTCAGAATCATTCAGCCTTGACCTACCTCTGCTTGCACTGCAATTGCTGCACAAGCTTCCTTTGATTTCAGGTGGAGCACTTAGGACAAAGCTGAGTAGATTTGAAAATCTCAACCACAAAACTCAGCAAAGGGTGATATTTGCAACCACTTTTCAATGTGGTGGGTAGTAAGTGATATGTCAAAACCTGTGTTTCAGTATTAGTACTATGATATCTAAGTGTGAAAACCAGACTGTGCATAAGTATAGTCAAGTGATAAGAAACAGAGTTGCCATCTAACTCTGATTGTGTTAACTTCTATAAGAAAGAGAGAGGCACCTACAGTTATAAACTTTGGGGTTATTTTATTTAATTCTAATGGAAACTATCATGTAACATGATTATTATAATATTACCTTCTGTCATCTTTTTCAGCCTTTACATTTTTACTGTTTGGTTATGGAGGCCAAGGTTTTCTTTCAGCAAAAGCAGGCACTTCTTTCATTCTTATCTCATACTGAGTTTTATGTCCCCTTTTCCAGTAGCTTTATGGCGTTTAAAAATGTTGTAAGTTTGATATTTTTTATATGTGAATGGGATTTTATGAGCCAATTACTGGCCAACCTTATACAGTGGTCTTGAGTCGGAAACAAAGACAAGAAAGGTTTCCCAGTGAACTGGTATAATATACTTATATGAAAAAAGTAAGAATAATAGCAGAGTATTAAGTATTCCATGGCAGGGCTCTCAAATTCTCCTGCTAGAGGAGTTTTACTTGTATCAATGATTAAATATGTATGAGAGTAAAAAATTAAGCTCATGTCTCAGGTGAGTGCCTTAACTACTGGGCTATAGAAATATTTTTTTTCTCTCTCTTTCTAGCTTAATAATTTAGTTATTTATACAAAGTAGGTCATTGGCTACTTTTCATCTACTTGCTCACCCAGTCTCTCTAACTGCAACACCCCTAATTCCAGGAGAGGCTTCTAGGCTCATGAACCTAAATGAAATTGAATGTCTGTCTCAGGCCAGGTGCACCAGGTTAGCAGACTAGGCTCCATCAGCTTTTTCTGGATTTCACATTTAACAAGCTTAAGCAACTCCCAGCTCAGCTGGTTTCTTCATTAGTTAGCTACATGTCTCCTTATACTCTGGGTGGGAATCCAGAATTCCTCATGTAGAGCTGAGGATTCCACTAGGGGGCAGCATGCAGAAGAGTTGAGTTGTAGCAATGTGTGAGTACCTTTGATGATCTAGCTGTAATGAAACCTTTCCACTCCTAAAAATCCAACCTCCAAACAGCACAAGCAAGCAATAAAATAGTAAAGGTCAATATATTACTTCAATTTACTCCATTACTTAAATTACTTTTCAGAAGCTGGGGCCTAGAGTGCAGGGAGCATTGATGTCAATATACGGTTGGTTCCTTCCAGGGGAGGGAGGAGAGCCACAGGTGGCCACCTCTCCATTGCACCCTTTACCTAGAGAGCCCACCACAGCATGTAGCTATGTTCATTTGGAAGAACTCCAGCCAGGGACCACAACAGGATGTGTGTGTGTGTCCCATGGCTAAAGTGCTATGGTTTTTTTTAATGTTTCCAGCCATACATCTGTTTCTACCTTAAGAATCCCCACACTTAATATGCCAGTAATTCAATTAAAACACTAGTTGACTAATCAAACCTTTAGTTAATTAAGATTTATTTTAAGTGTCCTCTTGTAGATAAGCTATAAGTAACAAAATACTTGCATGTCTCTATTAAAGCCATTAAAAATGGTTTTATACAGTGATTTACTGAATCCAGAACTATTTATGGAAAGGGCCAATTTCAGTGAATTTTCTACCCTGATTTTTTTTCTAGAATTGAATTATATTGTCACAAATGTTCTTTAAACATTTCTGAAATAAAAAAAAATCTTTTTTTTCAGTTTAAAGCCATACTTCATTTTAAAAAATATAAAACCTATAGTACAAAAGAAAAAATACCAAAATTTAAATGAACTATTTTGAAAGACTCAAAATATTTTCAATTATTGAAATGATCCATTCTGAGATCATGAAAGATAAGAACATTTCACTAGACCTGAGCCAATTATTTTTGGGGGTGGGTTGCGGTAGGGGGAAGATTTGGATTGGTAGTTTGTTAATATTTTTAAAGATTTTGACTTTCAGGACAGGAATGATTTTTAAAAAACTACGCTATTTCTCCTAGGATGATCGAATAATAATTTTAAAACTTCTTGCCAAGCTCTCTTTTGCATGCCCAAGATCTTGGGTAGCAATGCCCCCAAAGCCAGGCCAGTCCACCTCTCTATTTTTTTTTTCACCTTGAAATTTTGCATTTTTGTTTGTTTGTTTCTTTTCAATAGTAAATGAATGCAAATGCACAGCCCGCCAAGGGGCCTGCCAGCTGGTGGCTAGGAATAGAACAGATTGACTTTTATTAGTAGATGATTAGGATTGTAAATCCAAGAAAAAAGATGACAAAGCCGATAGGGATATACAGAGCGCCCAGGCGAGGGACTAACAATAGAAGGATGGGGGTGAGGAGGGGAATGCAACTAGGTTACAGACGATACAAAGTTAGCCAACTAAGCCTGGGGGCAGGGGGAGTGGGGAAGGGGGAAGGGGAGGGAGGGGGTTTGCGACGCTGAGAGAAAAAGAGGATAGAAACACACAAACCCGTTACAATGGTCCGCAATGGTGGAAGAAGTGGTCCGAAGACACAGTGTCTCAGTCCATATACAGTCTCATCGCAGGGGTCCTCTTCGGGTGGTGCAGGGTCGTCCGTTGCTGAAGAATCCTCCTGAAGCGAAGATCCGTCTGGTGCAGAGGGGAAGGGGTTCAGGCGCTCCCCTCTGGGTCCGGTCCGGCAGCTGTTCTTCTGGTGGGGTCCGTGTACTGGCGGTGGCCCATGATGTGCTCTACATAGATGTCGCGGGACCACTGGATGGTGTCAGACACCATGAGGCAGTGCATCAGCTTGGCGTAGTGGCGGGAGATGCGGCAGGCACGCAGGACGCTCTTGTTGCTGGGGTCCCAGGCTCCGAGCGTTCCCAAGATGAGCGCGTCGACTGTCACATCATAGCCGCGGCCCCTCAGGGTGTCAGCCAGCGGGGCGTACTTCTCCCGCTTGTGAGCCCGGGCGTCGGTGAAGGCTTGGAGCCGGTTCTCGAATGGGATGGTGATGTCCATGATGACGATCTTGGCCTCCTCGTCGGTGATCACGATGTCGGGGCGCATCTGGCTCCCGCCTTGTGGCTGAACTCTGAGCATTCTTCCTACATGATACTGCAGCCAAATCTTTAACTGGGACCTTCATTATTCCTGGGCAACGCCTCTACCTGTGGAGCCAAAACATGATTTTCCCCATGCTGAGTCATTAGGTACTACACTAAACTTCCCTTTGCTGAAAGTTACTCATCCCCTGAGTAGTTTGTTTTTAGATCATAGGATATTACATTCACTCAACATTGGTTGAATGAGTGACTATGTATTGAATAGGCCCTTTACATATTTCCATGTATTGTTCTAATGTCTGCCCCAGTCTTTTTCACTTTCACTGCTTGCTAAGTTAAGATGCACGACTACGGGCAAGAAACTCAAGCTGAATAAAACCAAACCACTAACAGAAGAAAGGTAGTCAGTTTCAGACATTGCTCTCACTAAAATCTTTGAGCTCAGGATTTTGTTATAAACCTGAAACTCAAACCACATTTGGTGATTCACAGATCTTAAACAACTTTAAGGAGTCAGGAACTGAAATAAGGGTGAAGTTACACATCCCACTAAGACCATACTAAGGGCACATAAAACAAAAGGACATTTACATGCATACATTTTTGGCCCACGACACGCCGGAGATCTGCTGCTTCAGAGCAGACTTGAGTAATCAAGTCTGGTCTGAACGCGAGCTAAGGCAAACTGTGCTGTGCCATTTGCAGTTATATAAATGGCAAAATGCATGTTAGAGTACAGAAAATGGTGGCAGTGTGCTTTTGAACTAAAGTACCTCCAATATGTTTTAGTTCAAAAGCACGCTGCTGCCATTTTCTCAGTGCTGATGCACATTTTTCTGCTTATACAACTGTAAGCATCGCAGTGCCGGGTGCTTTTCAAAGTGCCTGGCATTGCGGCATTTGCATATGTAAAAATGCTGAAAATGTCCACATATTAAACCTTGTTAATTCATGTTAAATGCCCTTCAAATTTCTTGAAGTTATACCAGTTTGACTGAGGGTTACTTCTGGACTGTGCTACCTAGCTTGTGTTGGGGTAACTTCAGCCTGTTCCACAAACATAAAATGAGCAAATTTTAATCCTGTAGCTTCCTAGGATGCACCATTCACCAGGCCCTCTGCACCCAGAGCAGGAATAGTGCCCATGTGTCCTAGTTCTTTTCCACAACCCTGCTTCCCAACCCTCTAAAGCTGCGCAGGCAAGAATTGATATTAACCCTTAATGTGTGACTACTCACAACACATTCTAAAACTATCACCACCTAGGTTCCACAGATTTAATATGGCCTAAGTGTAACATATAACTTCACCCTTAGCATACTTGGGTAGTCCTAGTAGCCAAACTAGCTCATTTAGATATTTCTTTGTTACACTATAGTTTAAGCATAGCCATCTGCTTAGAGTAGTTGCAATCATCTTAAAATTTCCATCCGTCATGATGGGAATGACGTTGTACAGTTTTTACAAGGAGGCTTCTTACAAGGAGAATTCTTAATGGATTATTATTTTTATAAAAAGGCCCCTTGCAACTTTGCAAAATGCTTAAGTAAAGTTCTTTTTTCAGTTCCATCTCAACAGTCTTTAATGGGTAAGCATGTGAAAGGCCTTCCCCCAAAGACAGGAGGGCAAGGCTGTAGACAAGATCTGCTTCTTCATGTTTGTTTGACCGGAAAAACACAAGGTATTTTTTCCTAGTGTTGGGGATATAAAACATAGTCCTCACCACATGGGTTCCCTTTTCACATTAATTGCTGATGCAATCACACTAATTCCAGTTCAAGCTGCAACTGCTTTTCTTCTTCCTCCGGCTCCTCTCTCTCTTTTCTCTCCTTACTCCCGCCTTGCAGATTTTCTTCAGACATACTTCCATCTACTTTACTGCTTGGTGTTTTATTAAGCAAAAAACAAATACGTTACAGCTAATAAATATCCAAAATATGAGATATAGAGTAGAAAGTTTGGCATCCCATTTTAAGAATGATATACACACAGTTTTGATCATTAAAAGGCATTATTTTTTCCATTCACCACACAGTGGAATCTCCATTATCAAAGTAATTCTGTTCAGGTGCATAGACTTTGGGTTAGAATACATGGGGAATGTCGTGAAGGGGATACAATGGTAGGAGTCTATTACAGACCTCCAAACCAGGAACAAGTGCTTGACTAAGAATTCACCAGGGAACTGGCTAAGGCTGCATGCTCTCAGTCCATGATCATCATGGAAGAATTCAACTACCCGGACATCTCATGGGATGAGCCCTTGGCCAAATCTGATCAGTCACAAGGCTTCCTTACATGTGTGGATGAGCTCTACCTGTCCCAAGAAATTGACAAGAGGCAAGGCACTGCTGGACCTGGTACTGGCCAAAGGAGACGATCTAATCAGTGACCTAAGAATTGAAGGGAAGCTGGGTGACAGTGACCACGAGTTGATCACTTTCATCGCAAAGCTAGCAAGTCAGCCAGCAATTCAGTAGTCCTTGACTTTAGGAAAGCTGGCTATCATAAGCTCAGGAGGCTTGTTCTTGAGGCCCTAAGAGACCTTGGTTTCACAGGGAGTGGAGTTCATGATGAGTGGTTACTCCTTAAGGAAGTGATTCTAGAAGCACAAGGGAAATCCATCCCAACCCATAGGAAAGGTGGTAAAAGGGCTCAACAACCCCCTTGGCTCAACAGGGACTCATGGACCTCCTATATCTAAAAAGAGAGGCATATAATGGATGGAGGACAGGAAACACCACTAAGGAGGAATATACTGCACTGGTTCGCACCTGCAGGGAGTGAACTAGAAAAGCCAAGGTTGCAGCTGAACTCCTTTCTGGCTACATGAATCAAGGACAATAAAAAGTCCTTCTTCAGATATGTGGGGAGTCAAAGAAAAACAAGGGCAACATTGGACCCCAGCTAAACCAGTTGGAGCAACTGACTACCAACACTCAAGAAAAAGCCAATCTGCTTAATGATTACTTTGCTTCGGTTTTTCACCAGCCCAATGGTACCACCCTGCCGAACATGATGCGGGATGACGGGTGAAGATGAATATATGCCCACCATTGGCATGGATCTTGTGAGAGAGCATCCTGAAAAGCTGGACCCCCCATAAGTCAACTGGTCCAGATAAGTTGCACCCAAGAGTGCTAAAGAAACTGGCAGACATCCTAGTACAGCCACTAGTGAGGCTGTTTGAGAACTCATGGCACTTGCGCGAAGTATCTGAAGATTGGAAGAGGGTCAATGTGGTGCCCATCTTCAAGAAAGAGAGGAAAGAAGACCCAGGAAACTACAGGCCAATCAGTTTGACCTCAATCCCTGGTAAGATTTTGGAAAAAAATATCAAAGAAACCATTCTAGACAGGCTAACAGAAGGCAACATTCTGAGGAATAGCCAACATGGGTTTGTTGCGGGTACAACTTGCTTGACCAATCTCATTTCCTTCTATGACCAGGTGATGTATCACCTGGAAAAGAGGGAAGAGGTTGATGTCAGATATTTGGACTTCAAAAAAGCCTTTGACCTGGTGTCCTATGATGTCCTCAAGGAGAAATTGGGCAACTGTGGCCACGACAACTCCACAGTCTGATGGCTGGAGAACTGGCTCTGAGGTCAGACACAGAGAGTAGTAGTTGATGGAACTGAATCAATATGGCACTTGATAGCTAGTGGCACCCCCCATAGCTCTATTCTTAGACCTGTACTCTTTAATGTCTTCATAAATTATCTGGACACCGGTGTCAAAAGAGGACTGGCCAAGTTCACTGATGACACCAAACTCAGGGAAACAATCTCCACACTTGAGGACAGGCTGGTGATCCAGGCCAACCTTGATAGGCTTGATAGGATGAAAACCTGATGGCATTCAATATGGAGAAATGCAAGGTGCTGCACCTCAGGAATAAAAACCCGCATCACACTTATAGGCTTGGCAATGCTACTACACTTGCTAGCACCTTGATCAAAAGGGACTTGGAAGTCATGACTGACCACAAGATGAATATGAGCCACCAATGTGATACCACAGCTGGCAAAGTGAACAAAACTCTGGCTTGCATCTACCAATGCATCTTGAGCAAGACCTAGGATTTCATCCTCCTGCTGTACTCAGCCTTGGTGAGGCTGCAGCTGGAGTACTGCATCCAATTCTGGGCTCCACAATTTAGAAAGGGCATAGAGAAACATGAAAGAGTCCAGAGAAGAGCCACATGCATAATCAGAGGGCATGAGAACAGGCCTTATGATGAGAAGCTGTCAGTTATGGGACTCTTCAGCCTGGAGAAGCGCAGGCTCAGGTGTGACACCTATTCACCAGAGCACACCAGGGGATGACAAGGTCCAACAGTCAAAACTCCTGCAATGCCATTTTCAGCTGGACATAAGGAAAAACTTCTTTACTGTCTGAGCCACCAAAGCCTGAAAGAAACTACCCCAAGAAGTGGTCCAAGCACCTACCCTGCATACCTTCAAGAAACATTTGGATGTTTATCTTGCTGGGATCCTTTAACCCTAGCTGACTTCCTGCCCCTTGGGCAGGGAGCTGAACCTGATGATCTTACGAAGTCCCTTCCAGCCCTAATGTCTATGAAATCTAACATATGCTACCATTATGGACACACCAGAGTTGCCTTATATTTTTTTCCCATTGTAATATGCCCCCAAATACCTTGCTTTTTCCAAAAACACGCCTTTTGTTTTGGAAGGCAGAATGCAGGAAAAAAAGATGGTTGACTGTGGGACAGAGTAAGTCCTTCTGCAAATGCAGAGTCCAGGAAGTACAACATCCCAGTAGCATCTCATGTAGACTCCCCCGGTAGAACTTTATTCTTCACATGTTATCAGATATAAATAGGACAACTGGCAGAAAAAGGGAACTGTATAAGGTTAATAAAGTGAATCAGGGCCTGTTTCTACCAAGCCTGGAGGTAAACACAGAAATTGGAAGAGAAGTTATAGTATTTTATTCAAAGCAACACAGCAGATTACTGACAGAACTGGTTTAAAAGTGCAGTGATGGTGTGGCAGAAGGCCACCTCTGTTTCTCCGCAAAAACTTTGTTCTGTGACAATTTAGTTAAGATGGGCCCTGCAGCGGAACACCTTATCCTGCACCTTATCCTGTCTCTTTAGGTATCCTGAGCTGGAAACATTCCTGAGGGAGGGGGAAACCTGCTCCCTCTGCCTACCTGACTGGGCATCACACACCTGGGTGAGGGTCTTGGGCTCCCTGGGGAGCTAGGAATTGCCAGTCTGCCCAGCAACTAGTGATGCATTTCAAATTGGTTTGCTGACAGCCAACAAGTGCTGGCCTCCATTGAACCAGGTAAATGTGGTTATAAGGGCTACATAAGTTAAGGACTGCCCAGGAGGAGGGGGCAGCAGCCATGATCCCTAGCGCCCCCTGGGATAACAAGGAATAATGGCCACAAGTTGTTGGAGAGTAGCTTTAGATTAGACATCCGTAAGAACTACTTCACAGTTAGGGCGGCTAGGATCTGGAACCAACTTCCAAGGGAAGTGGTGCTGGCTTCCACTTTAAGAAGGGGTCTTTAAGAAGCAGCTTGATGCCTACCTGGCTGGGGTCATTTGAGCCCAGTTTTCCTCCTGCCCAGGCAGGAGGTCGGACTTGAAGATCTACAAGGTCCGTTCTGACCCTACTTCTATGATTCTATGATTCTATGATAAACACTTAGAGAGAGAGAAGAGCTAGACCATCTGAAACTTGCTCTATCTCTCTCTCAAAACTCATGAACTGCCTGCCTCCAGAGGGAATCTCCACCTGCCTCTGGATGATACTTGTGAGTAACCTACCTGAGATCTAACTAGATATATAGCTTGCAGTAACTCAGATGAGTGATCAAAGGCTACCCAGCCATGGGAGTTTGCTCTATGGGATTTCTCTGATATTGCTCTACCCTGTATATTGTAACCTACCCCTTGTAACCAATAAAGTTCTCCTTTGTATCTAGCATGGGAGACTTATTGGGAGTGGGTCTAGATTATGCCTTGGGGTCCCTTGGTTTGGCTGACTAAGGGAGACCACTACTTGTGCTTCCGACTGAGAGAAGCATCCCAAGTTCTTGAAGTGAATCAAGTACTCTCAAGGGCTACTAGGCCTGTGTTTCCCAGGGTGTGCAGAGCCAGAATGAAGCCCATCCCTGGGTGGTGGCAGTGTTACTCCCAGGCTAGCGGGTGTGCGCCAAGAAGGAGGTTGGCCAGATGTGAGGTGCCCCCAGGGAGGCACTCAGAGCCTGGATGATGGTCGGGCGCAGTGACGTGGGTGGCTCAATGCAGGAGTGCCCCCTACTGGCCCACCACACTGGACATGTCTACACAAGACTGACTGCAGTAGTGTCATAGCACAGAGAAGTACTAAATACTTGCAGTACTAAAATACTAAATAAATGCACAGTGACTGGAGTTACTGCACAGCAGCACTGGCAAATGCCTGTTAAGTGACAATACTGTGTAGTAGCCTAATACACAGGAGGCCTGTATGAAACAGCACTCTTCCATTTTGACTTCCATTTCACTGTTTTGAAGGAACGGTGTTTCATTTCACTGTTTTGAAGCACTGTTCCGTTTCATTTCGTCAAAGCTGTTTCACTGTTTTGACGCATTTTGACATTTTGCCCATAGTCTATAATGGAGAATCACAAAAATGTCTATAACTTTGTCATTGCTTTCCTTATTTGAATGAATACAGCAGGGATGGTAGCTCCTGCTGAGGCCACAAATCCTGTCAAGTTTCAAGGAGATAGGTGCAGGGGTTTCTGTGAAAATGTGCCTCAACGTATTCAGAGAAAAACTCATGTCACTTGTAAGTGTGAAGGCACAGGGGGGTGAAAACAGCAGGCATAGTAGCCCCTGATGAGGCCACAAAGCTTGCTAGGTTTCAAGAAGGTAGATGCAGGGATTTCTGGGAAACTGTACCTCAAACTGCTGACAAGCAAAAACTCATGACATGTGTGACTGTGTGTGTGTGTGTTAAGGTGCACTGGGATGAAATATGCAAGGATGGTAGCTCCTTATGAGGCCATGAAGCCTGCCAAGTTTCAAGAAGATAGGTACAGAGGTTTCTGGGAAACTGCTCCTCAAACTGTTTAGAGCAAAATTCATGTCACTTGTAAGTGTGAAGGCATGGAGAAAGCTCAGTTCAAACAATGCTTTTAATGCTGTTTTTCTGCCCCTCCCCCAGAGTGCTGGGATTGGAAGGGACCTCAGGGAAGGATCACAGTCACTGGCCAGCTGCACATGTCAATATCAGAGCAGTCCTTCCCCCCTCTTCCATCTCCATCTCCTAAGTTTCTGTTTAGCTGCAAGCAAGCCCGGCTTTGAAACTCGAAACATTTTGAAACTTTTGAAAGGTTTCGAGTGCCCTCGTTTCATTTCAAAGCTGTTTCAAAGTCTTTCATTTCATTTTCATTTCACTGTTTCAAGTTCAAAATGAGTCAAAACAGCTTCGAAATGAAACACCCATTGAAATTTCACACAGCCCTACTGCACAGTAGCATCTTGGCACAGATTTTGCCACATGACGCTACTGCACAGTCAGTGTCTCATGTAGACATATCCACTGAGTGTGAATATAGGTATCTGAAATGGTTTATTGTTTAAAAGATATTGTAAATTTGATTTATTGAAAAAAATAATTTGAATGCTTAGCAATGCAACCATATTGATTATATATACATGCACATTATATACATATACAGTACATATTAAACTATTACCCTTAATTGCTACATGCTAAAATAGTGTAAAGTGAGATCCTACTTCAAAGAAATTCAAACTGGCTATTTTTTACACATTTGACTCAAACATTCCTGTGTGTTTTACACAGTTCTCTGAAATCTTGCAGGGTAAACTTGTGTAGTCTTCTGGTAGATCACTATTTTTTGATGTCCCTAGGTAAGACATTTTGCTTCTAAGGGTGCCTGTAGACGTTCAGGAAACCCACTCCAACATGCTGTTATTACAGCGCATCAGAGTAGACTCGATTAAATGAGTCTTCTGGAGTGTGCTAATTAACATACTCCATCAGCCTCAGCATCTTGTGTATTCAGCATCTCTTTGTGCTTCAAAATGGTGAGGGGGTGCTTTAACTAAAGCTAGTCAAACAGCACCCCTGCTGCCATTTTGAAGTACAGGATGCTGAATACATGTGAGGCTGCAGGCACTTTAATTAGAATAGCTCCTGAGATTTGCTCTAATTAAAGTGCTCCCTCTCCAAACCTGGCGTACATGTAAAGACCCCATAACAGACAGGGCAACATTTCCAGAAAACTGTTTGTGGCAAAATAAATACTACCCTTTCTCACAAGTCTGAAAACTGCAGAAGAGCCAATATTAAAACCTTTTCACCAAAGCTAATCATTTTTAAAAAGAAATACAAGTTATCTATGGTTTCTATTTTGGCAACATTTATTGAAATGTATTTTAAAAGCAAACAAATCAAAAGATTATTTAGACTCTTGAAGTGTTTTGGCTTAATAGTTTCCCTTATAATAAACATTGTAATTTTTTTCTATATCTAAAACTCATCTAGATCTCAGTTTAATTTGTTAGGTCTTTATTCATCTGAATTCCTTAATTCCAGTTTTTGCAGCAGAGTCAGGTTTCAGGTAGAAACTTAAATGAAATGCTCATATGGGATTAGAGAATCATCTGCTGCTGTATAAAATAAATGGGAAAAAAAGAGTCTCAAATAGAAAGCACATCAAGATCTTTCCAGTCCCTATGCTCATGTGTTTATAACTCTGAAAATATAAACACTGAACAGAATAAGATGACAGAAGATTTACGCTATCACAGTCAACAACGGCCTGACTCACCAGCATGCAAGACTTCAGCAGCAGGCCAAACTGAGGGGCACAGTGGTCTGGAAGGCCGGGAACAGACATTGTATTTGTCCCTGAACAGGTTGTGCCTGTGTTTGTCCCAGAATAGAAATATCCTGGGCATTGGCATACACACACACATATTGCCTTCTAAATCAGGGTTTAGCAAACATTGAATACAATACCACATTTCTGTCATGGATTCAATGGTACAATCCCAGGATAACCATTCAGATGCAGTCTGCAATGTCCCAGGATAAACAGCACTTCTTACCTTATTAGAATTGTCCTGGGACAATGGACATAAACATCTGAATGCTTGCATTTTGTCCTAGGATAAAATTGTTTTAGGGAGGAGTATAACAGTACTGCTTGGTCATGAAAGAATGAAATCAGGAAGGCCAAAGTGCATTTGGAGTTGCAGCTAGCAAGGGACATGAAAGGTAACAAGAAGGGTTTCTACAAGTGAAATCAGTGAAATCAGCACAGGCCTCACAAGCAATCTCACATTTTACAGTAAAACCCTAACCAAAAGACTTGGCAGACTGTTGAAGATTTTCTTGAATCAGCCCCTATTTCTGGGGCAGTAGTAACCTTAGTGTTGTTGGGGCCTATGACCTATAAGTAAGTCAGACATTTTTAAATTCAATTTCACTTTGCCTTATCCATGTAACTCCAATAAAAGTATTTTAATACAATATTGATAATACAATTATTCAGTGTATTTAATTTTTATTTTTATAAAGTGTGGGGCCCCAGGCGGTCACCTGGTTTGCCCTCCTCTAAGGCCGCTACTAATGGGGGGAACTCCCTTTTATCCAAAGCATATCCATGAAAACATTAGTGACCCAAAGGAAACTGTCTACATGCCTGATCTAGAATCTAATTCTGCCTTCTGCATCAGCTTTTTTGGAAGCTTTCGTAATAGGGTTAGATTTTTGCCTTTTCACTTGCAATTCTGGGCTCATGTCCAGGATCAACATAATAAAATAAGGTTTGTATAGAATCTCTTACTTTTTTAAGGTACAGCTAGAATTCTCCTGTTACCACTGATGTTGGCAATAGCTAATGCAAGTGTCATTCCTGTGACCATGTTCAGAGGTCTTGATGTTAGTCCCACACATTAAAGTTTAGGAAATTAATTTGATATATAGTTTTCTCAATCATTAACTAACGAAACATCTGGGTTTCATGGCTCCAGGAAGGCCATGATTTCATTTTCTCCAGCTGTCTCAAGGAATATTAACTTAATACTTTTGGCTCTAAGATGGTTTACTAATGTTGCACTGTCATTTTAATAATTAGCTATCTTTTTTTAAAGATATATATATACATTTCAAATAAATTTGGGGGCAATGCGCACTAGAATTTGGTGGACAGTGTTTATGATTAATTCTCAGCAGTATGGTATGGGACACAGAAAAACATATAGTCCCTGCCCCAAATGCGCAGGGCTATTTTTTTTTTTCAATCTTTATAAAGCAGTTTTACATGATTCAGATTGTTTCAATTTTTTTACCAGGTATATTCATGGGTATTTGCCTCTCCTGCCAGCATACAAAAGATGTAGGAAAAGTTTTAGTTTATTCTCATGGCTTTTAATCAAATCTTTGAATTTCAGTTAACATTTATTTTTGTCTTCAAGAAATAACTTCTAAATCTTACTGAGATGCTATTTGAATATTTATCCTATTAGCTAGGAGGTCTTTTTCCAAATTGTATTAATGCACTTACATATACATAGTCTCCAGAGTTGGGAAGGGAGGCCGAGAAGGAGTGAATGATTTATCATAATCAAATCTGACAAGACTCCTCATTTTGTATGGGGAAACCAGAATCCAGAGTTCTACACAAGGATATATTTGTGCCAATTTCCCTGTTTCCTCAAACTACTTTTTGAAATATGAAAATTTACCAGTCCTTCTAATTTCTTATACACTTACTGTTGTGGAAGGGGCTAAAGCAGATATGAACTGTCAGCTAATGGACAGCTCTACCCACAGTAAGAGGTTTACTTTATTTCTTCCTTTAGCAGGTTTCTTCTGAGCTAGGTACAGGTAGTCAAAATGCCTGACACTGAATCAATCCAGTCTTTGCAGGATAGTCTAAGATGCACAGATTAAATTGAAACAGAAGTGAATAGACATTTACCTTTGATTCAGAACATGGAACAACAAGCCTGCAGAAGCCGAGGGGCACTAGAGCATGGCTCTCTGGCTACGAGTTCACTCCCCCCTCCCCATCAGCCAGCCCTCAGTGCTCCAGCTAGAGAGCAGAGGGAAGAGGTGGAAAGCATGCTGGGATGCTGGGGGACTGTGATTTAAATTGAACCAGGAAGGGGTCTGGGACAGAAGTTTCATAAACTGGTTTGACCTACATCAGTTAAGTCTGAGGGTACATTCAACCAGGTATATCTTCAACCAGTTTCAGCCATTTTGAAACTGGTTTATGTACATTGAGCTTTTGTTCTGTTACAGGTTTAAAACAGTTTCTGATCGTGTAAACCAGTTTACGTGTAACATCTGTCCCTAGCCCTGTAGACAGCATGGTTCTATATATATGCAAAGTGACAGACATATTGCCATTTTACATACCACAGCACAAAATCAGCTCAGCCTTTTCTATCTAAGAAGTGAGATGCTTCTAGAAAAGCTGATGCCCTTTGAATGATTGAGTTTAATATGTTCATACACTAGCAGATGCATCTTTATCCATTTGGTGACATGTTTTATCTTGAGCATATTTTCAGTCTAAATCAGAAGGTTAAAAATTACATCTTGAACAAATGTGGAGGTTTCTGGTATCAGCATGAAGTAAGAAAAAAAGTGTCATCTAAACAATGCCTTTTTATATGTATTCACACAAGAAGCAGTGAGGTGCAAAACAAATTAAAGGATTTACTCAGAACCAAAGTCATGATTGCAAAGTCACTGAATAAAATAAAAAGTTCCCATTCTTTTCAATGGATTTCAGATCAGATCTGAAACCTCTAACCAAGAACATATTGAATAATCCTTACTCTTATTTTTTATCTTTCACATGTTACTTAGGTAAAAAAGTAGAAATGCTATTTTACCTTTAAAAAAGGAGAGAAAGAGATTTAAGTAAATCTTATATATATATGTCATTCATATATATATATATTTATGTGTGTGTGTGTGTGTGTGTATGTATGTGTGTGTGCATATGGATCAAATAAGTCTCTTTTCATTCCCCCAGTGAACGTTGCAATACTCAAATTGGCATTCTAAGTCTGTTTCTATTGCTAAGGAAAAAAATATATTTATTTTGATAGTACTTTATGCACTTCCCATGCTAAAATGAATGTTCTTCATTCAGATTTCAAAAGGTTTTATTTCAAAGAAAAATTAAACAAAACCAAAATAATAATAATAATAACAGCACCCTGAACAATTTGTTTTCATGTGTAATTAATATAACATTTTAATAAAATACACCCCGTTTGGCTGACATAAGGCAACCCCAAGAATTCAATACCCAGTAGTGGTCAGGAATGGAATTTACCCAAATACAGCCTTATTTATGTACTTCTGATGCTAGTCAGAAATTAGGAAGAAACGTACATACAATGTATTAATTTAAATTAAATGTCAGAAAAAAATTTTAAAAATGAAACCCAAGAAACGAGGCTTAGTTTGACAATTAGGACATAATCTGAGTTGAACTAATTTGCTCATATTTGTCTTAAATTGCCCCCCTCTTCCCCCTCCCATAAAATAATCTTTAAAAAAAGAAGAAAAAAATACAGCACTATCAACAGTGTAACATACAGGCCAGGAAACATCTGGAGTATTGTTTGTGTACAGTACAATATATAATTATAGAGTTTTATTCAAGACAAAGGCCTAAACATGTTTTCCATCTTTTAAAAGAGTTTTGGGGTTATTTTTGAGAAAAATAGACTAATTTAGTATGGAATGTGTAGAAAGTATAATCTTTTTATCACAGAAATCCTTAAATAGAGTCCAAGCTGTATTTTGGGGGAACACAAAAATCTCTTTGATAACTGTCTGTGATAAAAGTTCATGTTATAGCTGAGGACCTTGTGCTTTATTCCACTTTGTACTTTCAAAAGTAAAAAACAGCAGCGTTCTTCAGAAACAACAACTTGTTTTTTAAGATTTAAAACATGCTCCAGACTGAAAACAATTATCCTAAAACCATCTGTAGGAATAATAAAAAGAAAAATCTTATGCAAGATAACAAGGGGAACTTCATATGAGTTTTAAATGGTAGGCTTGTTTCAAAAAGAGACACAAGGATGGAATTAAACACCTGAAATATTCCTGAAGAAATCTTTATCCTGTTGCATTGAGGGCTCTTTTGTGATTTCCTCTAGGCAGAAAATCACTGGGTTAAAAGGGACATCAAGGACCACTTAGTCCAACTCCCCTCCTCAACCAGACAGATGTCTAGCCATCCTCTTTGGAAAACCTCCAAAAAGTTTTCATAGCTTCTCTAGGCAGCTTGTTCTATTGTCATTATAATTTTGAGTTAGTAAGTTTTCCCTGAGATTTTGCGATAGGTAAGAAGTTCCTTGTATGAGCACATTAGCCTGTTGTGGTTTTTCTCATCTTTCCTCTGCACTGGAAAAGCTTTGATGTTGAGCTTCCATCATTATGTTCTTTCAACTATCATTCCTCCAATTTATTTTTTTTCTTTTAATTTGTCCATCCATGGGATAGTACTTCTTTCATTTGTGCCTTTATTATGTCTCCTTGTGCCTCTTCTGTCAGAGCCGAGGAAATCCCATGTTTTGAGAAGTGGCATGTTTGGTAATTTAACTTAAAATATGGTGACAGGAGCTATTTGCTAAGGGTATACATGGTATCAGAGAGCTTTATTGCAAAGATACTGAGTGTAAGCATGAGTTTCAGTGGGTTTTACAATCCTCCTTAAAATTATTTTTTTAAAGTAAAGCTGTAATAGTTACAAGGGAAATATAGCATTTCTCCAATAATGAAATCTAGGCTTCCTCTACCGATAAAGATGAAGGCTCAATTGGATCTAATGCATAGTCTACACAATTGTGCCTCCTGCCATGCCACACATGCATTACAGAAGGCATGATTATGGGACTGTGCATTAGATCCCATCACACCTTATTGTTGATGCACTAGCAAGAAGCAGGCTCCAGAGGCTGAGTGCCTTCTTTGTTGATGGGGTTCCCAGCCACAGGACTCTTGGTCCAGCAGGACCAAGAGTCCTACAACTAACAGGGCTCTCAGTCTTGGCTGCACAGCTATGCACAGCCAGCACTGTCAGGTGCAGGACTCAACTCTTAGTCCTTGCTGCATGTGGGGTGCAGTTGGGACTGAAAGCTCCCTGAGGTGCAGGGATTCTCAGTCCCAGATGACTGATAGCACCATCATGTGTAGGACTGTTAGCCCCCACTCCCATGGCTGCAGTCTCCCAGCCACAGCAATGCGTGGAACAGCCCACAGCCAAGAGATCACAATGGCTGGGAGACTGCAGAAGCTGTGATCTCCCAATTGCTGCCTGGAGCACCCCCACCCCTGTGTAACTGGGAAACCACATTGTCTGTGATCTCCCAGCCCCAGGGGTGCATTGTGCTCCCCAGCAGCTGGGAGATCACAGCAGCTGAGGTCTTTGAGCTGCAGGACTGCCTACACATGCAAATTAAAGCTGGATAAAAAACAGTTATAAAGTTATTACACATTTTAGGCAATAACTTAATAGCTGGTTGGCCCTTTTCAAGTTAATTTGCACACGTAGCCAGTCTAAATTGATTGCTCCCTTTCTCATGTGGGGATTCAATAGCTGTGAGGTAGCAGTAGTGCCTGCTACAGTTATATTTTCCTGGAGCTTCAGGATGACACAGGGGCAGGTGTGGTCATTGGAAACTATAACTTCAAGTGAATTAGCTTGAGAAACAGGACATCTCAGAAGAAAAGCAAACACCTGTGTTCTGCTATGTTTTGTATGGGAAACTGGTCTCAAATCAAAGGGTACCGCTTTGGCCCAAAGGGATTTCTGAATATCAGGAGAGACCAGGAATTCAAGTAAACTACCCAACTGGAAGACTGGAACAAATAAGTCTTCCAGGGCAGAAACAGTCTGGAAATGTGGAAGTACCTTGAAAAGACTTAAGTGCTTCACTCTGTATTTGCAATCAGTGGCAGCTAGTGAAAAAGGAGAAAAACGAAAAGATAACCTTTTCAAAGAGCAGCAGGTTCTGAAGCACCTACTCTGTTTAAGTTTTTAATCAAGTTTTCAAACTAGACTACTTTTGAAACTATATAGGAGAGGGAAAAGCCCCTGCAGAATACTGCCCTCTGCATAAAATATGCCCTCTGCATAAAATGAAAGGAAAGAGATGTTTTCAACTGTAGGGCACAAAAACAAAGTGAAACTAAAAGAAGAGGTTGTGACTGATCACAAAGGTGAAGAGCCACAGCTGTCATTTTGAATGGTTAACCAAATCCCTGATAAAAGACACGGTTGTGATTGGAATTTAAGCAAAGACTCAGCGAGAGACTTTTTCAAGATCTCAGAAATGGCCACAAACCACTTATTTCCATTACTTGACAAATACTTCATCCTTCCCTACTCCCTTCACAACCAGATTAAAAGAGAAGTTTTTCTTCCAGTTACAAATGTGTAGGGTTTACAAATTCATCACACACCTAGGAATCTGGTGTTTGCAAACACGCTGTCTGAAGCATTAAGCAAGAAGACCAGAGCTCAATACTGAGGAAATGCCCATACCACATCAGACAGCAGAGCTGTGAAACATGCCATGCCTCTTTGCACAGAGTACTTTCACAACCTGCAGAATGTGGTGCTGTGGGTAGGCTAATCAACATTGCTGTGCAACAGCACCTCAGGTCCAGGTGAACACAACCACACTGCTTTCAGTTCAAGGAATTCAAATCTACTATAACTAAGAAACGTGCATATTGAGGAGCATGTCAGATCTATTTTTGTTTAACATTATATACCTAACAATGAAGTTTCATGTGTGTGGCTTTAATTAGTCTTCAGTAAAGCTTTGGTTTAGAAATGTAAGCTCTTGTTCTCATTAGCCCCAATCCAATGGACTAGTGAAAAAGAAAAGATGCTAAAATAACGAAGCAGTTACTGAAAAGGATTGCAGAGCTGGATTATGATCAGTATATGATCAAATTAAAGGATGGAACCAGTGAAACATGATTTCCCACTGAAGATATTTTCAAAGAACCTTAAAAATAGGGATGGAAGGGTGCTCTGGAAGTCATGAATTTATATTTACAGAAGGTAGCAGCTGGATAGGAAGGCTGAAACATCCAAGATCACTATATAACATGAACAACAAGTTTGATCATTTTCTACATATTTGAGAGTGTATAGCATTGCTCATTTTAAAAGCCACTTAGACTGGGAGCCTGATGGAATTGTAACAGAGTTGATAGAGATTTCATGTGGATGTGGGAATTCTTCCCAGGGTGACTGAATCATAGAATCATAGAAAATTAGGATTGGAAGGGACTTCAGGAAGTCATCTAGTCCAACCTCCTGCTCAAAGCAGCACCATCCCCAAGTAGATCATCACAGCCAGGGCTTTGTCAAGCTAGGCCTCAAAACCCCCCAAAGATGGAGATCCCACAACCTCTCCTGGTAACTTGTTCCAGTGCTTCACCACCATCCTAGAAAGTTTTTCCTAATATCCAACCTAAACCTCTCTTGCTGCAACTTGAGATCGTTGTTCTTTTTTCTATCATCTGTCAACACTGAGAACAGTCTAGCTCCATCCTCTTTGGAATCACCCTGCGGGTAGTTAAAGGCTACTATCAAATTCCCTCTCAGTCTTCTCTTATGCGGACCAAATAAAACTAGTTCCCTCAGCCTCTCCTCAGAAGTCATGTGCCTCAGCCCCCAAACCCATTTTCATCGCTCTCCACTGGATTCTCCAACTTGTCCACATCTTTTCTATAGTGGGGGGCCCAAAACTGGACATAGTACTCCAGATGTGACCTCACCAGACAGAATAGAGTGGCATAATTACTTCCCTCCATCTGCTGGCAACACTCCTACTAATGCAGCCCAGTATGCTGTTAGCCTTCTTGGCAATAAGGACACACTGCTGGCTCATATCCAGGTTGTTGTCCACTGTAACCCCCAGGTCCTTTTCCGCAGAGCTGCAGCATAGCAACCCCCTCTCAGTCCCCACAAGAAGCAAAATGCTACATTATAGGATGTTGTGAGGAGCTATCAGGTTAACTACTGGCTCCCAAGGTCAGAAGATGTGAGAATCACAGCAAGGATCGGTAATATGAACCAAAATATTGCCATTGGTATCCAAGTCATTCAGGGACAGTAGGGCGCACTGCTTCAACTGGGGAGAGGGTATAATTTTGGCTAATGAATATTCAGGGCATTATTAATTATTTGGAACTACACCTGTGGGTGAGGAGGAGGCTAAACTCCTGGCTGGAGTGCACAGTGCAGGTTCTCATTCCTTAAAATGAATTGAAAGCCAAGTTAGCAGGCAGCATCTGTTAAACAGGCCGATGAATGAGGTTGGCTCATTTCCTCAGCCCCTTAATTCCTCATGAAAGTGTAACAAAGTAAATCCTCCTGGACCAATGAGACAGTCTGGGTGAAGTCAGCAGAAACTTCTGGGTGGCAGAACAGAAATGGACCAGTCATGAGACTCTTCAAAGAACCCAATCAAAACTGTTACCTTTTACTCTAAATAGTTCTGTATAGAAGTGTCTGCAGATACTAAAGAGTTGTGGCACACCACAAGTCTCATCAACATAGCACAAAAGGAAGGGCAATTTAGTCCCTGAACAGGCTGAAGACCAACTTTGAAAAAGGGGGAAGGGTTGAGAGGAGTCCTCTAGCACGTAGAAACAATAAAAGGAGTAATTATGATTTGGCCTGTATACAAAGAATCTGGGGGGCGAGCAGGAGAAGGGGAGGAGGTAGGGGGAGCACCTTTCCACTTATTCTACTGGGCACTCACCTCCAAGATGCATTGACTGGTGCAGCACTGTGCTGCCTGGCTCCTATGGCTGGACAGGGGGCAGTGCAGAGCTTCCCCTGCCCAGGCAGACTCCTGACAGGAGGATTCTGGCATTACTTCACAGTTGGCACCTGGAGCATGTGCCTTGCTCGCCCTGCCCTAGTTACACTACTGCCCAGATCATAAAGCTATAGCCAGTTTAAGCCACATCCCTTGCATCTTCTTTGTCTTCCCAGATGTCTGTGATAATCAGATCATTGACAGAGTCCTCAGATAATACCTGACTTACTGCCAAAGAAGTCAGTGGAAGAGAACCTAAAAACTGACCTACTTTAGAGTCCATAGTTTTAGGCATACTGTCAACACTACAGCTTTGTGTTTAAAACAAATTATTTGCTGTAACTTCATACCAAAAATACAGAAATACCTGATTTAGAGTGTAACCAGACTAGGCTGCTTTTCGGTAGGATTCCCAGAGGAATTTCTGAAAAGCAGCTGGAATTGACATATTCATTCTTGTCTTGCACTTACTTATTCTGAGAGAACAAAATAAAACTATTTAAAGAACAATTATTTATTTAATACCATGTCTTTTAGCTAGAGAAGATTCACTGAGGCCTCAGAAACACTTTGGAGGACAGGATTAGAATCCATAAACTGAAGAAATGGTCTGAAATTGAAAAGACGAAATGCAGTAAAGACAAGTGCCACATTTAGGAAGGGAAAAACAAATAGATATAAAATGGGAAATAGCTAGCTAGGCAACAGTAGTGCAGAAAAGAGTCTAGGGGTTATAGCTAAATGGATATGAGTCACAATATAGTGCCATTACAAAAAAAAAAAGCAAATCTAAGTTGACTTAATAGACAGGACATCTGTGAGACACTGTGGGTAATTACTTCTCTCTAGTCACTACTGTTGAGGTGTGTCCCGTTTTAGTGACCACTCTCAAGGAAAATGCCAACAAATAGAGAGGCTCCAGAAGATGGAAACAGGAAAGATAATTTGCTTTGTATAATATAACCTATGAGGAAAAATTGAAGGAATCTGGTTTGTTTAGTATTAAAAAAGAGAAGCCTAGGGCAGGACTTAAGAGATTTCCAATATGAAAGGGTTTTATTAAAAGACAGTAGTCATTCTGCATATCCACTGTGGTTCAGACAAGTATTAAGTGCTATAAGGTAAGCTGATATTAGGTTATATCTTAGAAAAAAAAATTTTCTGAGGGTAGCAAGGCACTCAAACAGGCTATATAAGGTAGATTGTAGAATCCCTGTCATTGGAGGCTTTAAGAGGAAGTTATATAACTATCCATCTATTATTGTCTAGTATCATATTTTTGTAGCCATGATAGTCTATGATTCTCCAGGAAATACGTGCCTCAGAGCAGGGGATTCAAAAGAAGACAGTTTGAGGTCCCTTCCAAATCTATGTTTCTTACACTTATGACTTGAGGTGATAGGATTATGATTAAATGCTGCCAGTACACTCAAGACTAATATATTGGGGAAATTCTGAATATTTGGAAAAAGGAAGGAAAACTTTTCACAACATTTAAGAAATGGTGGATATTTGCTACATATGCAGCAGCTTCCGCCCCCGCCTCCCCCTCCCGCCCCCTAAGTAGACAAAAATACATCAGAGCAGTCCTCACCCCTGGGCTCTCACTGCTACCTGCCATTCTGCTGTGGGTCAGGGTCCCTTAGGTAGCTGCTCTGGTCCTTGAAGCTCTTCTCCTTGCCATCAGCAGAGCCAGCCCACCTGCCCTAGCTCTAGCAATGATCTTACAAGGCTCTCAAAACTCAAAACAGTCAGCCAACTGCAGGGGGTTCGCTATTAAAGCATGACAGCTAGCACTCAGTGCAGCATGCAACTATTGCTCTGGCTGCTTTAACAGTGTACTTGCTGTCTGTAACAGGACTCTGCCCTATTATCCTTTTGTCAAGCAAGTAGCAGAGCAATAGGCGCACACAGCCTCTATCACCTGGATGTCTATTTTCCTGCAGCCAGCTCATCAAGGCGAGTGTTTCCCTTCACCTGGGGAACTCCCTTCTGCTGTTTTCCCCTTAAGACAGTAGATCTCAAACTATAAGGCAGACCTCCCTGGGGAGGCATGGTGTCATGTCAAGAGAGGTGTGAGTTGTGAGGTTGGTTTTTGTGGGGTTTTTTAAAAGAGGGCAGTGCCCTGGCCAGCAGATAGGGAAGGGGGCGGGACGGGGGGAGGAAGGAGCAGGGGGAAGCTGCAGCTGGGCAGTAGCATGGGAGTGGAGCCACTGGGAGTGCAGAGCTCGAAGCATGGGGCTCACACCCAGTGGTGCAGTAGTAGTGCAGACTCCAGACTGGGACTCCAACAGAAGTGGCAGGGAGCCCCACACAATGGGGTTGGTCAGCTCAGCCCTGCTGCCTGCTTCCTGGTAGGGCCTCAGTGGCTGCATGTGGTGGCAGGGAGCAGGGCCAGGCCACTGGCTCCATCATGCAGGGCTTCCTCCCAGCAGCATGCAAGTCCGAAGAGCTGCATGTGCAGCCCCATGCAATGGAATTATATTGGCTTGGCCCCATTCTCTGCCACCATGTGCAGCTCCTGGAACTGGCCAGAGCTACACACCATTGGGGGGCTTCACCTGTTCAGGCTAGGAGTGCCCCTAGGGCCCAACCCCTGGTGCTGATGCTGCCACAGCAGGGGCTGTGCACAGAGGCTCCCTGTTACACTTCACCTCATCCAATCTGGCCCCTTTCCTACTCTGGAGTTGTATTTATCTCTCTTAGGCCCACCTTTTCCAATTTGTCTTAAAAGGCCCATGCCTCTTTTCCTTTTAATGGAGAAGAGGCCCCTATTACAGACATTTACATGAAATATTGATGTAGCTTAAATAGGAAATGGAATAATACAGCACTGAAAGACTGGATTTCAAGAAACATTTCTAGACAGTGAATGCAGATGAACAAGATGGAGAAGAGATTGTGATCACACCCTTCATGGCTAGGTCTTCACAATATATGGCTAAAGGCTCAGCTTGGAAGCAAGTAGCCATGCCACCCAATGATTTGAAACCACCTTTGAAAGCATGAACAACATGCCAATTGCAATTTTCATGGATAAATATAATGTGGAAAGTTTAACTCCAGGTGTGACCCCAGCCACATTATACCATAGGCTGTTTTTTCAGCAGCAAAATCATAACCAACTTCCTTATTCAATTTGCCCAAAACCTTACTTAAAAATTTAGCTAAAAATTTACAAGTCCCTAGAAGTCAGGTTTCCCCTAGTCCACAGGCTGTCCTCCTCCACATTTTCCTATGATTATCAAACTAATGTTAAACAATTAGACTGACTGATTCTTTGTTACAGGTATACTTACTACATCAGAAAACAAAGAACCACATGAATAATCACAGACACACAAAAAGAAACAAATCAATCTAATAAACCAGATCAATATGAATAAGTCATCACAGCAGGAGTCGCATGATCTTTATGAACATTAATTCAGGTTAGGCTTACAATGCCCTTTCAAGGTAATTAAGTATTATTTCCTCTGATTGACAGATGTGGGACTTGAGGAACAAGCAGATTTAATCCTCATTGACCCTGGGCAAGTTAAGTCTGTGAAAGCCAGAAATAAAATCTTGGTATTCTGGTATCAGTGCCTGTTTTTTAACCACAATAACAAGCAAACAAACAAATCATGCTTCTTTAATCCCTCTCAAAGTTTGTATAACCTCTAACAATTATGTATAATTTTAACTTATGGAGTTTCATTAAAATGATATATAGGTTACAAGTCATTCACACTGATTCAAGACTGATTTACAGGAAAATAAATTAACCCCCTCCCCCCCAAACAGCTTAACACAGAACAGCAGATTTATTCTTCTGTTTGACCAAGAGGAGTAATGTGAAACTTGGCTTTTGCCTGAGAGGATCAGAATAAACATAGGTGGCCCTGCTGTGGTCTTGCTATGGCCTTGAGATACTCCAGGTGAAAACTACACTGAGAAATAGTACTGAACAAGCAAATGCTTCATTTTTCAAAGGGAAATGTATGTCGCCAAAAACAAAAGGAAAAGATAATCAGTAAAATGTAAAGAAAAGATCAAATGCACTTGACCTCTTTGATAAATATATTTAATGGAAGCAAATACAACAATAAACGTACAAGCTAGGGAGGGGGGAAAATCCTTTGAACCAAGACAACATTGTAGCTTATCCTGTATTTTAAAACTGACATGGTCAGTATAAAGAGTACTGTAAGACTTTGAATGCTGTGTTGTTTGAGGGCCCCTCTTAACGTTCAGGTACATGCAAGATAAGATCTGATGTGTGATCTACACAGTCATGTCCCCTGCCATGTCACACATGGGGTGCTTCCATGGCTGGAGGTCCCACCAGCTGTCGCACATGCTGCACCTCTGCGGCTAGGATCCCTGTCAGCTGATGGCTCCCAGTCACAGGGGAGCACCTTTCCACCTTGCTTGAATTAATGGTTTGATAAAAAGGAACTAAAAAGTTATTGCACATTTTTTGTAGAATAACTTTGTGGCTTATTCCTTGTTTTATCAAGCCATTCATTTACTGAATATGTATCTGGGTCACAACTTAAGACGTGATCAACTGTTTAATCACATCTTAAGTGTGATGTGTAGATTGAGCCTTGTGCATCATTACTTGTCCTTATACCACCTGGTGCACTAGTTAATTGCCTTTTTTTATTTAGTTAAATCACTTACTATGGGAAGCCACAGCTCCAAATTTGCCAGGTATATCTATTAAAGACTCATTTGACTTTAGTCTTATCTGCACTCCTGTATGACCTCAGTACAGAAGCAATGAAACAAACCTTGCATTTTCAGCAAAGACTAAGCAGTAAGTTTAAAGTGACTCTAGGTTGGGATCTCTGGCTTGATATACCTTAAAGAGAATCAATCAAAATTTTCTGATAATCAAATCCCTTTCCATTGGGCACCTCAAAACTGAGTCAGCTTTTGACAATAAAGGTGCTAATGAATAAACATGAATGCCACCTCCTGCTTCTCTCATTAAGTTTCTAGTCAAGTGAGACTAGATGAGTCTAGGTTTAGCTGGGACAGATCTTATCCCAGGCCTCAGCTGAAGACCATCAAGAAACCAAGTGAAGTCATCTTTGCCCACAATGACCTTTATAAGCTCAGCACAGACAAAAGCAAGCTGTCTAGGCAACGGTGTCTTGCCCCTGGGCTGCTTGGAACACCTAACCTAACCCTGACTCTGGTGCTTGATCTCAGCTTGTGACCCCACCTCTTCTCTCCCCACCCACCCCAGCTCTTGGGCTACTAGCTTGTGCCCTCACAATACGGGCAACCTGCCTAGGCTGCCCACACCCCAGTCCATTACAGTGCTTCTAAAAAAGGGGTTCAAACTTTATCAGACTCCAGAAGCCAAAGCTGCATTCAGCTACCTGAAGTAGGTATATTTCACCTCAGCACCAGTGTCCTGGCATACCCAGACTCAGCCTTCCCATTCATAGCAGAGGCAAGTGCACCCAGGTTCATGATTAGGGCTGTATTGTCCCAGCCTGTGCTTTCTACTATCAGAAGTTGCCTCCGCCTGAAAGTAACTATACTATCTGGGGTAAGGAACTGTTGGCCTTTAAGGACTTGCAAAATGGCATCACCATGTAGACGGGGCCCAATGCATGTCCTGACTGACCACAAGAATTTGGAGCATCTCTGTTCAGCCAGAAGTCCCAAGTCAAGATCAAATGACAGATTCAGAGCTGGGAGAGGAGTTTTCAGCAGGCCACAGGCACAGCAATGCAGTTTGCTGCCAAAACAGCTTGCTGCTATCCACTCTGAGCTTATAAAGGTCAGTGTGGGTGGGATCCTCTTCCTGAGGGACAACTCAGGCAAGGCTTATGCGAAGAAATCCTACTCTACCTGTGTCTACCTATGATTCCACCGTGGAATCATAGGTGTCTACTAGGGTTGTGCGAAGCTTCGGTCCCTGATTCGATTTGGCGGAGATTCGGACTGATTCAGAGGCCAAATCTCCCAACCTGAATAGAATTAGGAGACCCTTTAATCTCTCTGAATCAAATCAGAACCCTCTGAATCAAATTGGAGAGATTCAGAAAGATTCAGAGATTTGGATATAGACACAGCTTTAAATGTTTTTTCTACATATCTCAAGGTAGCAGGTGGCTCTTGAATGCCGCAATGCTGGGGCACAAGGAGCATCCCACAGGAGTGTGGGAGGCTCCCCAGCATGCTCAGCAGCAGACCCAGAAATGGACCAGAAGCACTTCTGGTCCACTTCCAGGTCAGCTAGGCATGAACGACGCATGCCTCTGGTGGCTGAGGGGGGCGCAGCAGTGGCAGAAGTGCAGTGCCCGTGGGAGCACAGCAGTGGTAGCTGAAGCATGGCAACGGTAAGCAGTGAGCTCCTGCAGATGCTGCCAGCAGTGTCAGTGGTGGGGGCGGGGGGGATGGCGAGCAACAACCAAGGGTCAGTGACCCCAAGCTCCTGTGGGATACTCCATCTGCCCCAGCATTGCAGTGTTCATGAGCTGCACTGGTACCTCGAGGTATGTGGAAAAAACATTTAAACCTGTGTCTATGGCCGAATCATCAATTCTCCGAATCAGCATCAAATCTTCAGATCTGGATTCGACCAAATTGAATCAAGAACAATGATCCAAATCAATGAAACAAATCACTGTCCCCGATTTGGACCAAATCTGAATCTGAATTGAATATGGCCTACTTCTCACACCCCTAGTGTCTACCTATGATCCCACTCTGATGCAATCCCTGAAAACTTGATGGAGACAGGTGAAGTGATCCTTTTCCTCTTCACTGCTTTTCTTGCAACTTAGTCTTAATTTATTTTATTATTTAGTTATAAGTATATATGCCACCCTATCCAAATTAGGCTCATGATGGCATATAATAACACCCATAAAGCAGCAGTATAGGGATGCAGCTAGAAGACTGGGGCACTGACAACTTCCAGTTGTTGCCACAATTGTGACCATGATCATGCAGTAGCCACTTTTTTTCCACTCCTCCCTCAAGTTGGCACCAGAGGTGGTTGCCCCATTCTCACTGCCCAAGTTAAAAGTTTGAAACAAAAACAGATTTCCCAACTGACACTCCAAAAACTCTAAAACTCCTTGCAACCCCACCCAATTCCACTTCCTTGCCTCTCACCAAGAAGCACATTCTTTTTCACTCCTCTCAACCATCCTAAGGGAGCTGTACAACCTTCCCAAACCTCTATTTACATCTGGGTCCTCTGTGACAGGAACCCTCTTCCTAGTCCACCCCCTCAGCCCACTGCAGACCTATTCCCATTCCCCTACCTCTTATTCAGGGGATATGGCTCCTCAGAAGTCCTTCCCAATCCTTACCCTCCCCATAGGGGCTAAAGTAAAGGCTAAAATGACAGTGCATTACAAATTGATGCATTAAGGGGTGGAGTAGGATTTAATTTGGGTGTCTAAATCCACTTAGGTGCTACCAGGTGAAATTAGATCTCATCCATAGTATACATTTACATAGTTATATCAAGTAAAGGCAAAACCAGATTCCAGCTAGAATTCTACCAGTTTTGTTATAATGTGGTTAAATTTATATGCTGTTTTGGTTTGCTTTATTTGACATCAGTGGAGTGTCCTGGATTTGTTACCACATATGAAATCAGCTTTTGCCTAAAATCTTAATGACAGGTTAAAAATCCCTTAAGTACAATCATGGTAATATCAGCCCTGAGAGAGGAGGAAAAACCCAAAACTGAAAAAGACAATGATGTTTCTTTATACACAATAGACAAGGTGGATCTAAAGTACCCTGGTGTTAAACAACACTAATTCATAGATTAATAGATTGTTAGGAGCTAAAAAAGACCTCACAAGATCATCAGGTCCAGTCCCCCTACACTAGGCAGGACAGACACCTGGGGTCAGGTGACCCCAGCGAGGTGACTGTCCAGTCTCCTCTGGAAGATTTCCAGGGTAGGTGATTGCACTACCTCTGGAGGGAGTTCGTTCAATCTAGACACCCTACAATCTAGACACCCTAACTGTGAAGGAGTTTTTTTCCTAGAATTGAGCCTGAAGCGGTCTTCCAGGAGTTTGTATCCATTACTCCTGGTCTTCTCAAGGGTGTCCTAGTGAACAGTTGTTCAATGAGCTCTTGATGTACTCCCTTGATGCAGTGGTAAGCTGATGCCAAGTCCCCTCTCAGCCTTACCTTCTTTAGGCTAAAGAGGCCCAAGTCCCTCAGCCTTTCCTCATGGTCTGCCTTGCAAGTCTCTGATCATTCTGGTTGCTCTTCTCTGGACCCTCTCAAGTTTTTCCACATCCTTGTTGAAGCGCAGCACCCAAAACTGGATGTAGTACTCCAGCTGTGGTCATACTAGTGCTGAGTACAGTGGAAGAATCACTTCCTTGATTTTACATGAGATGCATTGTGACTTCAGATTAATGTCATTCAGACCAATATAAAGTATTAACAATATGTTGCTAAGATGAGAATTCAGCCCTGAATGCTTATTTGTAATGCAATAAAGCATCTAAAATACTTTTTTCAAAGATTATTGATTAGGATTGCTCTGTGTCCATGTCCATTCCATCTCATTACTTTCTGAAAAAATGTAGTTGTGTTTGCCACTGTTCAGAACCAAGGTCATGCTGAGTTTTTCACAATGAGGTCTGTATTTTATTTAGTCCAGTCTAAAATGCATCATGCTGAATTTCTTTCTATCGTGCTTGGTAAACTGCTCAATAATTCTTCATGCTCCTCTCTGGTCTTGTATTTGTCTCATCTGAAAATTATGCCACCTAAATACTGGGGTGTGGGTGGTGGTTAAGCACCTGAAGCAGGGCTGCAGCCCAGATTGTTTTCCCAGGAGCTGGGGTACAGAGGGCTCTGGTGCCAGAACTGGAACTAGGAGCTATAGCCAAGTCAACACAGACTGGAATCAAAAGCTAGAGAGACAGGTTAAGCCAAGGATTAACCAAGACCAGAAACCAAAATCCAGGGCTAGAGGTTAAACCAGAATGAAGGGCAGAAAACCAGAATCAGGGGATGCCAAGGGCCCTACTGGAATCAGAAGCCAGAGTTAAACCAAGGAGTCAAAACCAGAGAATTAGCAGAATTAGCAAGGAAGCACATGGAAGATCAGGAACAAGAACTTTCTCTTTTGTCCGGAGAAGGATATTGCAGGCTGGGGCCGGCTTTTAAAGGCTGGAGCAAGTGGAGCGTGCTGCCTTGGCTTCAGGAATTGACTACCCTGGTTGCCTCACTCAGCCTTGATGGGACCAGGACACTGCCCTGCTTGTTCAAGGGTGGAATTGCTCTGACCTTCTGATTGAGAGCACCTGGGCCCAGGGGTTTGATCTGCCCTCATTAGACTACCACTCTACTTCCCAGATATTTAAGAAGAATATTAAAAATGACACAACTGTGATGAAAACTATTTAATCTTAATGTGTTTTCTGTCTTCTAGCTAGTTTTTTAACCTTAATTATATTTACCCTAACACTCCTATGACTATACAATTTATTAAACTATTTTAAGAGACCTTGTCAAAGCCTCATTGTAGCTTATTAGCATTTCATTTACACATTAAAATATTTTGTAGCTGATAAATTCCTCCTAGCTGTAAGATGACAAGATTGTTTTCTTGTTTTTTGTTTTTGTTTTTTGCAGCTCTGTAATAATTACATTGAGCATGTTCATCTTATTAAAAACCTACACATCTAGCTACTAGATTGGAAAGGTGTGGAATGAAGGTTAGTTAGCATCTTGATAATTCACCCATTGTTCCTTTTGAGAGTCAGGAACAAAGCAAGGGGAGCACTAACATCAAAAGGAAAAAAGACTGTCTCTCTGTCCCAACACAAAAGGCAGAACTTAATTATTTGTTACAAGGCTAGATGACAGGATGGGTGTGGAAGAAAGAGTGGTTGGGGTCATAATTACCAATTAAGTCATTATTCAGTTTTAACTGTTTATATCAGCTGGCTGTTAAAAAGTTTTCCATGCAGCTAATGAGGTAGTATTTTTCTTCTTTGTGTAGGCTCTCTGCTTTCTTAAATAGGGTGACCTATGGCAACAAATAGAGAGAAAATAAAAATATGTCCTCATTATACTGCCAGGGTTAATGTCTTATCTCTGAGTAGTAAAGCACATGACTTCATTTATTAATGGAATAAATTACCTGTGAATTCCATCAGATTTCTGTTAATGTCATTATGACTCAGTCATAATACAAGTTTTTGTTTTCCACAGCAGAATAATTCAGGCCAGAATCTTCCTACACACATTCTACAAGATTAAATGTCTGGATTAATTCTACCATGGTTAGAGGAAGAAGGAAAGAGATACAGAAAGAGAGAGAGGGAAAGGGATAGAGAGATTATTAACACTTGTTTTTTTAAACTGTGAGAAAGTCATCACGGAGGAAGTACCAACATGTCTTTTAATACAAAAATAAAAGATCATCAAAATGAGGGTGCCTTGAAATCCAAGGACAAACAGAGAGAGAGTTTTTTAAATTTGTAAACGTTTATTTAAATGCAAAGGTGTGTGGCCACCCAGGGGCCGAGCATGACACACTTGTCAGTAACACAATACCCACATCAACCGGGGATTGAAACCCTCTCCTGTCAATACTCTTCATAAGGTTACACTTTTAGGACTAGTTATATATCTTACACCTTACAGAGTGCTGCCTCAGTGGCCCCACTTAACAAAAGCAGGTCCATATTTTGTTGCAAGGTGATCTGTCTAAACTCAAATTGGCCAGGTGGATCACTCACTCCTCTTGGCCAGTTGGTATGTGATAGAAATAATGTACAGTCTCAGAGAAGTCCAAGCCTAAGCAAAGAGCAGCTTTGCAGGCACAGTCCATGAAGTCATGAAAGAGTATCTCTGGAGAAAGGGAGAGAACATTTCAGTCTTTAAAAGGAGAATTATAAAATACTGGATCTATATACAAATTTGCTATCTATATACAAATTTTACAAAATTTACAAAAGTTATCTATATACAAATTTGTGCTAGTTTGAGTAAAGATACAAATGTTTTAACTGGCTTTATTAAACTGGCTCAAGTGTGTGTAAAGACTGTACTTTGGCTCAAGTTTGTGTATAGACCTCACTTTGGTTCAAGAACACATTAATTGATTTAACTTAATCCTATAAAAATAATTTAAGTAAGCTAAACTGAAATAGGCCACTTGAACAGGAGTGCATGTTTCTACTTAGACAAAGATTGGGAGGTTTGAGGGTAAGTGGGAGAACAGATGTGAACATACACAGAAGTCCTGGATTGAAAGAAAGTGCTAATCACCTGAGGAGATTTAGGAGAAAATAGCAATGTTTTGGAGCAGAAAGGTAAAAGGAAAACATAATTTCAATGCAGGTAGCATCTCTTGCTGTCTTGTATGCAGTAATTTAGATCAGCAAGAGCAGTTTCTACACTCAGTTTCTGAGAGAATTTCTACACAAATCCAAGGAAACTATTTTCCTTTAGGAAGTAAATGAAAAACAAAATGTATGCAGATACGGCTACAGAAACCTCATTATGGGATGATGATATTTTCTTCAAAGTAATAACTAGATTCCTGAGCCTGTACATAATTAAAGTATTAATTACGTAACAGGCATAGGAAAAATCAGATTTTACCACTGTTTTTTTACAGCTTGCTTTGACCTTTGTTATTCATTGTTAGGTGGGGGTTGGGTTTATTCTGTATATTTCATGGCTTAATTAGGATTAATTTAAAATAGACTGATTGATACATTTAGACCAAGGTGTCATAGGAGGCCTTAGGTACATGAGGCTCAGCTGTGGCTGATCTGAGTGTAACCAAATTTCTGTGCATGCATTCCTTTGAGTGATGGCTTCATCCCATGAGTATACATCTGCTCAGGCAATATTGTCAACGAACGATAATTACTAGCGCGCAGAGTTGAGAAAAATAATTCATAATGACTCATTTATTGAATTTGAGCCTATTTTAGTGTTCACAAATTGTCTGTGAACAGTTTGAGTTTTTAAATATTTGCTCTTAGAAACTATTTGCTGAATACTCTCCAAAAATAATCTTGGATCTGTAGGGCAAATTGCTTGCTGTTAGTGTTTGGAATTCAAGAAGCGTTGAATAAACACCTTGGCTAAGGACAGACATTTAAAAGCCTGAGCCTGAATTGATTCAGTCTTTACAGGTTACTCTAACCTGCAAAGCTTGAACCAGTTTGGAGATGGACAGACGTTCCCTTTTAATTCCAGAAATGCAGGGACATGCCTGCAGTAGTTCAGCCTAGAAGTTGGGGGGGGGCGGGTGCTAAAGCAGCCCTCCCTTTTATTCCACAGTAACAACAGAAGGACATTACCAGCTACCTGTTGATTCTGCCTTTGTCACAACACAGACCATAGCCAGCATGTGTTCTGCTAGCTAATACACAGATACCTCTCCACAAGGCAGAGGTGAGGGGGGAATTCCTGCTTAGCAGGAAGTGGGGGGAGGGGAGCAGCATGCAAGTCTCTGCTGGAGCTGCAGCCAGGGAGCAGGAGGGTGAGGTCAGCCCTGCTGTGGAGTAGAGAGAGCCACCCAGGACAAATAGCATGCTGGGATGCTAGTGGTGTCTGGTTTAACTTAAACCAACAAGGGGCCTGGGACAGACATTGCATAAACCAATTTGAGCATAATCAGTTAAGTCTGATACTACATTCAGCCAGGTTTATCTCAAACTAGTTTCAGACATTTTCAAACTGCTTTCTTTGCACTGAACATCTGTTCTGTTACAGGCTTAGACCAGTTTATGATCACTTAAACAGGTTTATGTGTAATGTCTGTCACTAGCCCTTGACTATAAGGAATCATTCCTGTTCCACAAGTGGACTAAATGCAATTGCATTTTCTTCTCCCTTCGGCTAGAAGAGGTGGACTGTAAAGTCCATGTGGCAATTAATGTCAGGCTGTAGAAGCTGTCTGCAGTATTAGGCAGCCCAGTAGCTAGCAGACCACAATTCACAAGGGCCATGAAGTGTCATAATGTGCGGTAGCCCAGGCACTTCTCCTAACGACTTGTGGAACATTGGACGCATCTACATGTGCACCCAACTGCTTTGTCATTTAGTACTTGCTTTGGCAAGTACTAAATGACCCCCCAGTAACCACTGGTACTGCACAGTCTTGGGGCCACACGACCTTTCTAACCCTACTGCACAGTAGCTTGTTTCTACTGTGCAGCAGCTCATTGCTACTGGGTAGTAGTGGCAACATCACAGTTCATGCCCGCTGATGCTACGTTGCCGTAGCTCATTGTTATGGCAGTGTAGCATCTCGTGTAGATGTTCCCATTAAGTATAAATCCCTCCCTGCTTCTGTGCAGATTGCCTTACTCTGAAATTAAACATTATAGAAATGCTAATGTAAGCCTTTTTGCCTGTGCCTCTTTGTACCCAAGCATACTTGCAGGACCAAATCTAGTGTGATCCTTAGTGAAGCATGTTGAAGGGAAAAACTCAGAGAGAGACAAAGAAAAATAAGAATAGCTTTTTAACACTCAACATGAACAGGAGAAACTTACTTTATTTTATCCAGGATAAATTATTTCCCAGTATCCAAATGATCTTTATCACAAGACAAAACATATGCTATTCTGTAGAAAAGTCCATCAATAGTAATATCAAGGGACTTATTATCAGTAAGTTGATTTTTCTGTTTCATTCATTTCTTTGCTGAATAGAAGGCATTTTTTTTCCGTCTTGTACTTATCAGATTTGCTTTAAAGGCTTTTCAACAATGACAATCCATTTCCTGGAATTTAGCATTTCATTAGATAAATAATTTCAGGCTAAGATTCTTCCCATTTTATTGAAGGCTTGGGGAAAGATCAGGAGGGAGGAAAATTATTAAAGATGCAAAGAAGTCTGGGAATGCATTGAATACAATGCAGCTAAGAAACTACCGGATGTTTCCAGTTATAACCCCTGAAAACTTAGGTGTAAAATACCTACATGAAATGTCCATAATATCCAAATCTCAAAGATAGGGCCTATGGAGCTGTTTCATCTGACCCACAGGGACTCCTGGAGGGGAAAGGAATTCAAGGTGTGGCCTGCCACTAAAATCCAGAGTACAGAGCCCAATTCAGGATGCATTTTAGGGCAGAGGGCAGGTGATGGCCGTGTTAATTCCCACACCAACTGCCCTTGCCACTGCTCAACCTGCCACCATAAGTAGGTCCAAATCCAGCCTGCTAGGCTCCCCATATGTCAAATCGGACCCACAAGGAGCCCTATTATTCGGATCTGGCCCTTGGGTTGGGCAACATCCCTGTCTTAAGAGACTAAGTTCCCTTTACCCAGTTCAGTTGGTTTTATGCCAGGACTTGAACTCCTATCTTTATCTATGGGCAGTTGTTCTTTTGAGGATAAATACTAATTGATTTTGCTGTCACCCTGATTAAAGAATTCCTTGTGGCATCTATTCTCCACCTGCAAAAACACAGTGCTAATTCCCTTATATGTTTCTCATTTGGGCCAGCCCTTGAGGTTTATCAGGTCAAATTTGCATAAGCTCACTCTGTGCCCTGGTCTGGATCCAAACTATGGGGCTTTTTGGTAGAGCAGATCCACAGGGCTAGCAGCAGCAGTGGCAGCAGCAGCAGCAACCATTGTGGTGGTAGAAACTGTGGCAGTGGAAGAGAGGCAAGTGGCTGCTTGCTGTGATGGCACTGATGCAGGTGGTAGCAGGCCAGGTAGGCACAGGAAAAGCAGAGTTTTGTAAACACATCCCCCATTCATCCTCCCTGGCATCAAGGGCCATGTCCATGAGAGCTCCTTGGCTTCTGTGGCAGGAACACTACTGCACAAAATATCCAAAGATTCCAGGGAACTTAGTGTGAGATAAGGTGCCTAGGTGTGCCATGGAACTGGGTAGGGAGTGGCACTCAGGTACACAGTGCATTGGTAGGGGGCACCAGGAAACATGGTGTATCAGGAGGGATGTATGGTACAGTGTGGGTGGGGTGGAAAGCATGCATATGGTACTGCAGGGGGCCATGCAGCATGTGAGTCCAAGACCCCAGCCCCCACTAGTGGTCCCCCACTACTGAGAAGTTGGACAGGCCTGTATTAAAGTACAAAAATGAAGGTAGAAGAATCATGGCAGATTCAAAGGATCATCTCTCTGGGAGGAAAGCAATAGCCCTGGTTATTCACTGTTGTACTTCATGTACCTCTTTCTTTCCTACAGCAAAATGGATTTCTTCAAAAAAAAGCAATATTAATTTTCAAACACAATAAAAGGTCCATCAGTGGTAACCTTGCCTTAACTTTTACAGCTATTAATATTCCAAACTAATAAAGTAAATGCCATAAATCTTTTCCAATGCATTTTTAATGTGATTGGACTTTGTTATGAATTCTTTAGTACTGTCACTAGCTTAATCAATCTTTCTTTCCTTTTCTCCCCCCTCTCCTCTATATGCATGGATTACCAATATTTCAAGAAAAGTTTGCATCATTTTTATAAATAATAAATATTAAATTGACACAACACTTTCCAATAGCATTATTCTTGTGATTTGGGCCATACTGTACTCAACCTCTAGTGCTCTATAATATAGCAGATACCTTCAAGAAAAATAGCATGAAATAAGACAAAATTTTCTGGTAGCATAATTCCACTAGAGTCTGAAGAGAAATTGATCTATAGTTACTACCCTAGGAGCTTGCCTTCTAAATATGGATGTAATACCATACGAGACAGGTAACGTAAATAATCTTTACTCGTTGCTTCTTAACATTTGTTTTCCTTTCTTTACTCATAAAATTGTTGTAGTTAATAACTGTGATTTGCTTGTGACTAGTTATGGTGTCGCTAAAAGTGCTGCAAAGAATCCACATGACTAAAACAATAGGAGGACTGTCCCAGAATTGGTTTCAAGACATAATTAAGATTTGACTTATTGTTTCTAGTCCCTGGACTAAAGGTTCCCACACTCTTTGGTTCAATTGATCATTGTCAATCATTTGGATCCCATGTGGTTCACTACTGCCCCTATAATTAAACTTCTAAATTAAAAAATAAAGAAGCTACATGGAGCCTAGTTTATCCCATGGACCAGCTGAGGACCAGTTGCTAATGCCTAATGGACCGCAGTTCAGGAAGCATAGCCCTTTTAGTATATTTGAAGTAAAATTAATTGTCACTCAGTAATTTGAAACATGCCTTTCTGCCCATTGTTCTGTCACAATGGATTTCATATGAAATGGTATATTTTATAAACTGGTAGGGAAATCAAGGATTTCTGCTTGTGGAGAATTTAGTAGAGATTTAGAACTAAGTGATAAAATGATCAGAATGCAGTTTATTGTAACTGAAGAATGTCAGGCACCAGTGAGCAACAGTTGTCCCCATTTTTAGACCTCTTCTGAGATGCATAATTGATATAATTTTCTTTCATTCTTTTTTAAATTAAAAATATGAATAGTCAAGAAGACAAACTGGCAAAAGCAGGAAATTCAAAGATAAACCTTGACAAATCTGTATCCCCTTGGAAACTCAAATTGATATGATACAACCTGCTTCACTTTTTCAAATGGGCTTTAATATTAGAAAGTTTTCTACACCAGTGATTTGCAATTAGGTGCCATGGCAATACAAACATTGTTAGGCATGCATACTAACACAAGTTTAATAAGATAAAACCAGATTTTTTCAAATAGGAATCAATCGTGTCAAAATATTCTGACCTGTTGTGGTCTCTCTGAGTTCTTTGTAACAGAAGAATTGTTTCTTGACTACAGAAAAATAATAGAGTGAGAGAAAGCTAAAAGATGGCACTTTTCAAGAGGTGCCTTGAGTATAAAGAGGTTGAGAACCATTGCTCTATATGATACATAGTTATGCCAGATTTATACTGGCATAAAACTATCACCTTCAGTGGAGTTATAATGCTGATGTATTAGATCAAAGAACCGATTCCATATGATGCTATTATAGCTACAGCAGACACAATAATCATAGAAACTAGGGTTGGAAGGGACTTCAGGAGGTCATCTAGTCCTACCCTCTGCTCGAAGAAGGACCATCCCCAACTAGAGCATCCCAGTCAAATCTTGTCTAGCTGGGCCTTAAAAACCCCCAAAGATGGAGATTCCACAACCACCCTTGTTAACAAATTTGCCCATTACTTTGGGGTGTGCTCATTTATTAGGGATAGTTTCTAGGGTCTTGGTGATTCTGTCAATGTGCTGCTTGTGTTACTATACAGAGCTGTATTTCTCCCTTCTGCAAGCCCTCACCCCCAGTGGAGCTATCTTGCAGATCTCAATCTCAATGGGCTGGGTTCCTCCAGTCACCAAATCAGTCATACACACAAACACACACAAATTAACGTGACACGCCTGACCTGGCCGGGCTGATCAGCATGGACAGGCTGACCCCCTCATATGCCAAGAATCAGTTCATAAGAGCAACAATAAAATGCAGTCAGACACAAGCACACAGGTAAACAGAATCCCTCTGAATCCGCCTGGGTGTCCAGCTGACACCCTCATGGGCCAGCATTCAGTTCATAAGGGCACATCTGAGTCAAACTGGGTCAATCAGCCTGTACAAGCTGATCCCCTTATGTGTTTCAAACTCAGCACGTCCCAATCTTTGGCCTCTTGATGAGCAGACCCCACAATAATTTGGGCTTCACAGGGATCTTTAGCATAGGTAAAAGAAGCGTTGCTGCAGAGCACGGGAGGAAAGAGAAGCAGAGAAGGAAAAATATACCCAATTACTACCAGTTTGACTATAAAAGTTATTTATTGCTAAGCATATGAAATATATAATAGTACTAGTAGTAATAGACATGCAAAAGAAAAACAAACACCAACAATGACAATACTACCCTGGTTTCACTAAGTATTTGGGGAAACTTAGCTCAAGCTTAACTGATACAGTTCAGGTTCAGAAGTTTATGCCTAGAAAGAAGACAGAGAACGCTGGGATCTCACCTAGTCCACGGTACTCAGGCTGCAAAGCTGACAGGCACAGTCCGTAGCACAATCCTTGAAGAGAGAGATGATCTGTTCTTCCAGCGTCCCAAGAACGACAGGGGATGGTGTCAGCACAGGGGTTTTCTTCTTCTCCTTCTTTCCTCCTGCTTCTACTTCTTTTCCTTCCTTTTCCTCTTCCTCTTCTCCCTCTAGCAGCACACACACTTACAGATTTTTATACCCTCAGTTCAGCTGCTTCGAAGCACCCTCAGTAGTGTAAATCATTGTCTTTTCTATTGACAAGGGGTTATCTGGTTTGGACCATCTCAGGAAACTGATTGATAATCAGGAAACACTTAAGATTAGGGAGTAACCCAAATACTTGGGAGCCAGCTTGAAATTCCTATGGGTGGCAGATATACTGATGGGATATCTCATGGTTTCTTCAGGAACAATAGATAGCTTGCAGCATCAGGATTTTGGATTTTTACTTGTTGTGCACAAGCCTCAGCTTAGCATGACTTTTCCAGATCTTACTATAGTCTTTTAACAGACTTAAAACAATTATTGGGGTGCTCATAACCTTTTGTGGAGAGGACTCCCACCAGTCGTCTCGGGAAAGATATGACAACACCTGGGATTAGGGCTCCAGCAGGCTGGATGCTGTGATGAACCCTTAACCATTGTTCAAATGTTGCCCATACCCCCTCTGACTCGGTCTCTTGCCTCAGCATTCCCTAACCCGGCAACCGAGTTTTAGTCAATCAAGTTTAAATAGGCCTCCCATAGTGGGACCGGGGAATGTACGGCCCGAGATGCCTATTAAACTTAGAGCTGTGTGTGTGTGTCTGGGGGGGAAAAGTCCTTAGCAAATCCAGATTAGAACTGGTCTGATAAATGCTGAGCTGGGTGTGTGTGAACATGGGTTGATTAACATTGGAAGCACAGATTCCCCATCATGCAGCGCTCTCCTGCTTCTCTGGTCCCAGAATTCACTGCAGTCTCTGCTTCAGGCTTTCTGTTTTCCATCTCTCATGTAAATGAGACCTAGGGCAGTTGATTCACTCTTGTCACCCTTATCTGGTGAGGGTCTTAGGTGCGTCTCTCACTGCATCTTAATCAGTTTTGTTTAGGTAGAGGAGGGGAGGGTGAGTCCTTTGTGAGTCAGACAGACTGCATCCTGTGCCAGGGTTGCCCAAGAACACAGAGCTGAGGCATAACACCCTGGGTAACCTGTTCCAGTGTTTTACTACCCTGCTAGTGATAAAATTCTTCCTAATAGCTAACCGAAACTTCCCTTACTGTAACTTGAGACTGCTGCTCCTTGTTCTGCAATCTGCTGCAACTGAGAACAGTCTAGCTCCACCCTCTTTAGAACCCCCTTTCAAGTAGTTGAAGGCTGCTATTAAATACCCTTCCAGTCTTCTCTTCTCTAGATTAAATCAGCCCATTTCCCTCAGCCTCTCCTCATAAGACATGTGCCCCAGCCCCCTCACCATTTTTCATTGCCCTCCACTGGACTTTGACCCCAATTTGTCCACATCCTTTCTGTAGTGGGTGGCCCAAAACTGGACATAGTACTCCAGATGTGGCCTCACCAGTGCTGGATAGAGGGGAATAATCTTTTCCCTTGACCTGCTGGCAACACACCTACCAATGCACCCCAGTATGCTGTTAGCCTTTTTGGCAGCAAGGGCACACTGCTGGCTCATATTCAGTTTATTGTCCACTGTAAACCCCGGGTCTTTTTCTTCAGAGCTGCTGCCCAGGCAGCCAGTCCTCAGCTTGTACTGGTGAGTGGGATTGTTCTGTCTTAAGTGCAGGACTTCACGCTTGTCCTTATTGAACCTCATGAGATTCCTTTTGGCCCAAGCCTCCAATTTGTCTAGGTCACTCTGAATCCTAGCCTTACCTTCCAACATCTCTACTACTACCCCCAGCTTGGTGTCATCTGCAGACTTGCTGAGAGTGCACTCTATGCCATCTTCTAGGTCATTGATTAAGACATTGAGCAAAACTGGCCCTAGGACCAACCCCTGGGGGACTCCACTTGATACCGACTGCCAACTAGACTTCAAGCCATTGATTATTACCCTCCAAACCTGATGATCCAGCCAGTTTTCTATCCACCTTACAGTCCATTCATACAGCCCATTCTTACTTAGCTTGCCTGATAAAATGTTGTGGAAGAACATATCAAAGCCTTGCTAAAATCAAGGTATCTATATCCCCCGGTCTCCCCGCATCCACAGAGCCAGTCATGTCATTATAGAGGGCAATAAGGTTGGTTAGGCATGACTTGCCCTTGCTGAATCCATACTAGCTGTTCCTAATTACCTTCTTCTCCTCCAAGTGCTTAGAAATGAATTCACTGAGGATCCACTCCACGATATTTCCAGGGACTGATGTGAGTCTGACCAGTCTGTAGTTCCCTGGATCCTACTTTTTCTCTTCCTTAAATATGCACACTAGTGTCTCGGACGGCCAGAGCCGACTCGAGTTACATTAGAAATTGGTCGTACGTTAGGGCGGGCTGGTGAATAGAGAGGCAGACACAACTTATTGGTTGCAAAAAACTTTACTCACGCCGCTTGCAATCACGACGCAGGTGGTCCGGTCATCTGAACAGCCACGCGAGTTGTTCCAGCTGGCGGGGCCCAAGCCAGTTAATCTGTCTGCAATTCGAAGCCGGCGGGGAAAGGGGTACGTCTGGGATTGCGCTCGGCGATGGGAAGAAAGATCGATAGGTGATCAGTCTATCGATCAGCAGCCGCAAGTCAGATAACTTCAGAGGCACTCTGCAGCGTGCTCAAAGCTCTTCGACTTGGGCAGAAGTCGCGCGGAATTTTAAACGTCCAGCGAACCAATTACTATCCGCCACGTGTAATTTAGCACTGGCCAATAGAGGGGCACAAATTTGCATCCGAATAGCGGGAACTCTTTGCACCGTGCATTTCTGTGCTGCAAAGAAGAAATGCATCCTGCAAAGGAAACTGCAAATTGGCGGGAACTCTCTCCTGCACGCGGGCTCTCAATTGCAGCAGAACACTCTGCCGTGCAAAGGAGCTCTCATGTGGCCAGGAAATTCCATAGTGCCGAGGCACAAAAATCACTGGGTCGTGACAACTAGGTTTGCCCTTTTCCAGTCATCTGGGACCTTTTCCAATTACCATGTGTTTTCAAAGATGGCCAGTAGCTCTGCAATCCCATCAGTCAACTCCCTCAGCACCCTTGGGTGCATCCCATCCAGCCTCATGGACTTGTACACATCCAGCTTTTCTAAATAGTCCCTAACCTGTTCCTGCGCAACTGCTGGCTGCTCACCTCCATCCCAAACTGTGCTGCCCAGTGCAGTACTCTGGAAGCTGAACTTGCCTGTGAAGACTGAGGTAAAAGAGGCATTGAGCACTTCAGCCTTTTCTGCATCCTCTGTCACAAGGTTGCCTCCCCCATTCACTAAGGGACCCACATTTTCCCTGATCCTCCCCTTGCTACCAGAATACTTGCAGAAACCCTTGTTGTTATCCTTCACATCCCCTGCTAGCTGCAATTCCAGTTGTGCTTTTGTCTTCCTGATGTCATCCCTGCATGCCTGAGCAATGCTCTTATACTCCTCCCTAGTTATTTGTCCAAGTTTCCAATTCTTATAAGCTTCCTTTTTGTGATTTATTTTACTGAAGAATTCCCTGCTAAGCCAAGCTGGCCTTTTGTCATACTTGCTAGTCTTCCTGTGCATCAGGATGGTTTGTTCCTGTACTCTTAGTTAGGCTTCTTTAAAGTATAGCCAGCTCTCCTGGACTCTTCTCCACCTCAGACTGGCTTCCCAGGGGATCCTGCCCATGACTTCCCTGAGTAACTCAGAGTCTGCCCTTATGAAGTCCAGGGTACTTACTCTGCTGTTCTCTATTCTTCCGTTCCTTAGGATCCTGAATGCAATCATCCTATGGCCATTACTGCCCAAGTTGCCATCTAAAAGTATTGTTACCCTTGATTTTTCCTAGGATAACCCTATACCAAATTCCACGCAGGTACCCCAGAATATGGGTTTACGTGTGTTCCCTCCTTGTTTATATCAGAGTTTATGTTCTAAGGGGAACATAAGTTTTCTTTAAAGTATAGCCAGCTCTCCTGGACTCCTCTCCCTCTCAGACTGGCTTCCCAGGGGATCTTGCCCCTGAGTTCCATAAGTGAGTCATAGTCTGCTTTTCCAAAGTTCAGGGTCCTTACTATGCTGCTCTCCATCCTTCCTTTCCTCAGGATCCTGAAATCAATCATCTTGTGGTACCTGCTGCCCAAGTTGCCATTCAGTACTACATTCTACACCAAGTAATCCATGTTTGTGAACAGCAGGTCAAGAAAAGTAGGGCTCTAGCTGGCTGCTCCATCACTTGCACAAGGAAGTTGTCCCGAACACTCTCCAGAAGCTTCCTGGATTGCCTGCACACTGTTGTATTACCCTCCCAGCAGATGTTAGGGTGATTGAAGTCCCCCATGAGAACCAGGGCTTGTGATTGGGAAACTTCCACTAGGTGTTTGAAGAAAGCCTCATCCACCACTTCCTCCTGGTCTGGTGGTCTATAGCAGAGCCTCACTACAACATCACCCTTGTTGCACTACCCTCTAACCTTAACCCTGACACTTTCAACAGGCCTATCTCCAGTTTCATGCTGGAGTTCGGAGCAATCATATGGTTCTTTTACATAAAGTGCAACTCCTTCTCCTGTTCTCCCCTGCCTGTCCCTCCTGAACTGTTTGTACCCATCTACAAAAATGCTCCAGTCATGTGAGCTCCCCCCCAAATCTCTGTTATTCCAATCATGTCATAGTTCTGTGACTGTGCAAGGACTTCCAATTCTTTCTGCTTGTTTCCCAGGCTCCATACATTTGTGTACAGGCACCTAAGGTAACTAGTCGATTCCTCTAATTTCTCAGGAAGTATGAGAACACCTCACCTATTCCCCCTCCTGTTTGCTCTTCCTCCAGGTTTTCTGCTTCCCCACTTACCTCAGGGCTTTGGTATCCATCCCCCAGCAAACCTAATTTAAAGCCCTCCTCACTAGGTTAGTGAGCTGGTCTGCAAAGATACTCTTCCCTTTCTTTATCAGGTGGATCCCATCTCTTCCCAGCAATTCTTCTTGGAACAACATGGCCAAATCTCTGCTGGTGACATCACCTGTGCAGCCAGGTATTGATCAGCAGGATGCACCCGTTCCTGCCTGGGCCCTTTCCTTTAACCAGAAGGATCAAAAAGAACAAGACCTAAGCCCCAGACCCCTTCACCCTTGCACCCAGAGCCCTGTAATCAGTTCTGATCTGCTCATGGTCTCCCCTGGCAGTATCATTGGTACCCACATGGATGAGTAACATGGGGTAGTAGTCAGAGAGCCAAATGAGTCTCAGTATCACCTCTGTGACATTTTGGATCTGGGCTCCAGGCAATCAGCAGACTTCTTGAGATGACAGGTCAGGTCAGCAAGATGGCTCCCTCTGTCCCCCACAGAAGGCAATCTCTAACCACCATCACCTGTTGCTTCTTCTTTGTGGCAGTTGTCAAGATCTTCCCACCCTGGTGAGTCCTGGCCTGTCCTCCTCCACCACTGGAATGTGCTCCTCCCTCTCTGCTGCTAGGGCTAAATATCTGTTCTCCAAATGAACTGCTGCAGGTGGAGGCGAGCATTTCTGCTTGCTGCCAGAAGTCACAAACTTCTAGGTTCCAATCCTCCTGGGAGTCCATGTCCTCTCTCTTCTCTAGTGCTGCCTCTGGTAGTTCTTTCTCCATAGTCCCAGAGATCTGCTCCAGCACCAAATCAATGAATTCATAGGTGTCATAGATGTCATAGACATTAGGGCTGGAAGGGACCTCAGAAGATCATCGAGACCAGGCCCTGCCCCAGGGGTAGGAAGTCAGCTGGAGTCAAAAGATCCCAGCAAGGTAAATGTCCAAATGTTTCTTAATGGAGTCCAGAGTAGGTGCTTGCACCACCTGTAGGGGCAATGTATTCCAGGCCTTGGGGGCTCAGACAGTAAAGAAGTTTTTCCTTATGTCCAGCCTGAAATGGTCTTGGTGGAGTTTCTGACCATTTGACCTTGTCATCCGTTGGGGTGCTCTGGTGGACTGGCATTCCCCCAGATCATGATGTACACCCTTTATATACTTATAGGCAGCCACCAGGTCCCCCTTGAGCCTGTGCTTTTCCAGGCTGAAGGGTCCCATGGCTCCCAGTCTCTCATCATAGGGCCTGTTCTCCTGCCCTCTGATCATATGCATGACTCTCCTCTGGACTCTTTCAAGCTTCTCCACATCCTTTTTAAATTGTGGAGCCCAGAATTGGATGCAGTACTCCAGCTGTGGCCTCACCAAGGCCGAGTACAGTGGCAGGATGACATCCTGGGATTTGCTTGAGACGCATCTATGGATACAAGCCAGAGTTTTGCTCACTTTACCAGCTGTGACATTGAATTGGTGGCTCATATTCATCTTGTAGTCAATCATGACCCACAAGTCCCTTTCGACCGTGGTGCTAGCAAGTGTAGCAATGCCAAGCCCATAAGCGTGCTGTGGGTTTTTTTCCCCCAGGTGGAGTACCTTGCATTTTTCAGTGTTGAATGCCATCAGGTTTTCATCCGCCCAATTTGTGAGCCTGTCAAGGTCAGTCTGGATCACCAGCCTATCCTCAATTGTGGATGTTTTACCCCAAAGTTTGGGTTCATAGGCAAACTTAGCCAGTCCACTTCTGACACCAATGTCTACATTGTAAATAAAGATGTTAAAGAGTATGAGCCTTGGGGGATCCTACTGGTCACGATGCACCATGATGATTTACTTCCATCTATTACCACTCTTTGGGTCTGACCTCGAAGCCAGCTCCCCAGCCATCAGACTTAGATGTAGCCGAGGCCACAGTTGGCCAATTTTTCCATGAGGAGATCATGGGACACCAGATCGAAGGCTTTTTTAAAGTCAAGCTATATGACATCAATCTCTTCTCCCTTGTCCAGGTGATATGTCGCCTGGTCATACAAGGAGATGAGATTGGTCAGGCAAGACCTATCTGCAACAAAACCATGCTGGCTATCCCTCAGAATGTTGCCATCTGCCAGTTTGTCAAGAATGGTCTCTTTGATAATTATTTCCAAGACCTTCCCTGGGATAGAGGTCAGGCTGATAGGCCTGTAGTTCCCCAGATCTATTTTCCTCCCTTTCTTGAAGATAGGCACTATGTTGGCCTTCTTCCAAACTTCAGGCACTTCACCTGAGTGCCATGAGTTCATAGATGTTAGGGTCGGAAGGGACCTCAATAGATCAGTGAATCCAACCCCCTGCATAGGCAGGAAAGAG
>NW_005842160.1:214812-215801 GCF_000455745.1 Alligator sinensis | reverse complement strand
TGCATTTCTCCTTGTTGAACTGCATTCTGTTGTTTTCTGCCCAGTTGTCCAGCCTGTCCAGGTCTGCTTGCAGCTGTTCCCTGCCCTCCGGCATGTCCACTTCTCCCCATAGCTTTGTGTCATCCACAAACTTGGACAGAGTACACTTCACTCCCTCGTCCAAGTTGCTGATGAAGACATTAAAGAGTATTGGTCCAAGGACCGAGCCCTGCGGGACCCCACTACCCACACCCTTCCAGGTCGAAACCGACCCATCCACCACGACTCTCTGGGTGCGACCCTCTAGCCAATTCGCCACCCACCGGACTGTGTAGTCATCCAAGTCACAGCCTCTTAACTTGTTCACCAGTATGGGGTGGGATACTGTATCGAAGGCCTTCCTGAAGTCTAAGTATACAACATCCACCCCACCTCCTGCGTCCAGGCGTTTCGTAACCTGGTCATAAAAAGAAACTAGATTAGTCAGGCACTATTTGCCTGCCACGAACCCGTGCTGGTTTCCCCTCAGCATAATTTGTCCTGCCGGGCTCTCGCATATGTGAGCCTTGATAATTTTTTCTTCTTGAAGAGTTCTTGAAGATCCATGCCAGTGGCTGAGCTATGATGCCTGACAGCTCCTTAATACCCTGGGGTGTAAACTGTCTGGGCCAGCTGACTTGAAGGTGTCCTGCCTCTCAAGGTGTTCCTTCACATGGTCTACATTGATGTAGGGTAACAATTCTCCCTCACCCTGGCTGCCCCATACCATATTGAGCAGGGCCGTCTTTTGGGGATGGTGAAAAATCGACTCACAATACCCATTAAGCAGACTAGCTTTTTCCTGGGTGTCAGTTGTCAGTTGTCCCATTTGGGTTAGCAGGTGTCCAGTGTTACCCTTGCTTTTCTTCCAGCTCCCCACATATCTAAAAAAGAACTTTTTATTGTCTTTGATACGTGTAGTCAGTTGGAGTTCAGTCACAGCCTTGGCTTTCCTGGTTCGCTCCCTACAC
>NW_005842160.1:199446-214781 GCF_000455745.1 Alligator sinensis | reverse complement strand
TCTTTGAGGTGATTCCAGTCTTCCATCCTTTATAGGTCTTTCTTTTTAGATGTAGGATGCCCACGAGTTCCCTGTAGAGCCAAGGGGGCTTCTGTGCCCTTTTGCTACCTTTCCTCTGAGAAGGGATAGACATTGCTTGTGCTTTCAGGATCACCCCCTGAGAAGCAACCACTCATCCTGAACTCCCCTCCCCTTTGGGTCATGGTCCCTTAGGGCCTTGCCAACAAGCCTCCTGAGCCTCTCAGTCAGTTTTCCTGAAGTCCAGGACTTCTGCATTGCTGACTGACTTGCCAGCTTTATGGTGGATAGTGAAAGTGATCAGCTCATGGTCACTGTCTCCCAGCTTCCCTTTTATCATTAGGTTGGTGACTAGATCATCCCACTTTGCCAGTACCAGGTCAAGCAGTGCTTTACCTCTAGTCAGTCAGACTCCTTGAGTCAGATAGAGCTTGTCCACAGATGTGAGAAAGCTTTGCAACCATTTGGATTTGGTCAAGTGCCCTTCCCACGAAATGTCTGGGTAGTTGAAGTCTCCCGTGACAACTATGCACTGGGAGCATGCAGCCTCAGCCAGTTCCCTGGCGAATTCCTGGTCGAGCTCTTGATCTTAATTAGGAGGTCTGTAGTAGACTCCTACCATTGTGTCCCCTATGCCATGTTCACTATGAATTTTAACTCAGAGGGTCTCCAGTTGTCCACCCTGGGTGCCAATGTCAGCTTGCAGGGACATGTAATTTCCTTGACATAGAGAGCTATACCCCTGCCCCTTTTATCTACATGATCTCTCCTGTACAAGGTATAGCCATCTATACCTGTGGCCCCCTCATAGATGGAGTCCCATCAGATCTCTGTTATCCCTATGATATCGTAGTCATTCTTGTTTAGTAGGAGAACCAGTTCTTCCTGTTGGATCCTCTACCAATTCCTCATGAAAGAGGATACTTTGGAGTCTCACCACCTTATCCTGTAGCTCTCTTGCCTGTTCCCTGAAAGACATCACCAGGAGGCACCACTCAGACCACAGGCACTCCCCCCACCAACCTGGCCATCACTGGAAGGAACCTGCAAGCTGCAGTACCCACAATTGCAAACCTGGACCTGAGTGGAAGCCTCAATGGTGAGTGGTCCTACCTGTACAGAAACCTCATAGGTGCAAACAGAGGCACTGGCTCTGGCATTGTGATGCTCTCCAGCAATTTCTGTAGGTCTCTTAACCTGTCTCTTCTCTTACTGCCCTTCTAAGCACACCTTTCCTAGAAAACTCACCTGGAAGCTGGCCTGTTTACTGCTCTGGCCCCAAAAGATTCCTCACAAGCTGAAAGACTCTCCCTTCAAAAGGTAAGGGTTGGGAAGAGAGGAAACTGGCTTGCAAACTGGCCTGAAAACTGCTTACATTTGTGTACAGGCACCTGGTTATGATCTACCAGAAGATTAATATGAGCCAATAGTGCAGTAAGGTTGCCAAAAAGGCAAATAGAACTCTGGCATGCAGCAGCCAATGTGTGACCAACAGATCCAGGGAGGTACTCCTCCCTCTCTATTTGGCATTGGTGAGGCCTCAGTTGGAGTACTGTGTCCTGCTCTGGGCACTGCACTTGGAGGAGATAGATAAGCTTGAGAGGGTACAAAGAAGGGCCACCCGCATGGAGGATAGGCCCTACGAGGGGAGACTCTGGGAACTGGGCCTAAGAGAAGGCTGAGAGGTATCTTGATAGCTGCCTACAAGTAAATCAAGGGTAAACACCAAGATCTAGGTGAGCAACTACAGGAACACACCTCAAGGAAGGACAAGGACCAATGGGCATAAGCTTATAGAGGGTAAATTCAGGCTAGATAAAAGAAATAACTTTTTCTCTATAAGGGTTGACAGAGTCTGGAACACACTCCCAGCAGAGAGGATGTAATCACCATCCTTGGAGGTGTTCAAGAGTGGGCTGGCCAGGCACCTTGTTGAGCATGTCTGAGCCCAATAACTTCCTGCCCATGGCAGGGGACCGGACTTGATCATCTTACAGGTCCCTTCCAGTTCTATGATTCTATGTTTCTGTTTGCAGCCCCTGTTCACTGGTTCCCTGATCTCTCAGAGCGTCTCCTTTTACACCCTGCTGGGCCTGGACTGGCTCTGCCCTCTGGTTAGGGCTTATATCAGGACCAGGCAGCAATCACTCAACAATCAGCAATCACTCAGCAGTCAGAAATCACCGTCAGCTTCTCAGAGCACACACCCCAAACACTCACAGCCCACCAAACAAACACTCAGAAAACCAAGGGCACAGGCAGTTGGACCACTTACCTACCCTGGGCAGAATCTGGTGCCTGGCTTCTCTTTTCCTTCTTCCTCTTGCTTCCAATAATAATCAAAAATGGATTTGAAGCATATGAGCCCCAAAGTAACCTTAGGCCTGATTCTGAATTCACACCCTTCATTTAAATCTGAGGTAATTTAACTTTAGCTGATTGAATTAAAACAGTTTAAAATCAGTGTCTAAAAGCTCAGAATCAGACCACCTGATTTACAGTTTGTGTTTAAGTCACATTTTACATTATATAAAAATTAACATTTCAAATAAGAATCATATAGCTCATCTGGATTAGCGTTTTGCTGTACATCAAATCGGCTTACAAAAATTCCTAGTGCCTATGTTCAGTATGCATAGCACTGTTGGACCATGGAAGGTCCATGTTTTTATATACAGAAGCATTACATTCATATAACTTTGAAAATGGAACTGCATTTTTCAGTCACTGGCATCTGCCAGACTATGCATGATATTAGATCATGGCAATAAGGTTAGGCTTGTATGTGCTTAACTATCTCACAGAGGGGAAAAATCTATTTCACTGATAAAAAAGGAAAAGAAAATGAAAGGGTAAGGAGAGTGAAACAGTACAGAGAAAAACTTCAAAAAACAAAATATGACAGAGTCTCAATGCATTGTGTATGCTTAGGCCACACTCAAACCCTTAGGGCAGAGGTGTCAGATCCATTAGGCCCTGTGGTCCAGATGAGTGACACTGGGATGTTTCTCAGGACAGATAATGCCCACAAGCCAGCTTCAAGTGTAGCCAGCAGCATGCATCCTGGACCAAGCCCCATGTGCAGTGTGAGCCCAAGACCAAGCCTGCAGCAGCAGCAATTCTGCCATGTGAAGCCTGGCTTCCAGCCACAGTGTGGCTCCAGGAGTCCCGGCTCCACTTTTGAGCTGCACGCACTGCCCATGCATGCCTTACTCCACTTTTTTTTTCTTTGCAGGTTTTTTTGACCCCTAGAAATCCAAGGGTCAGAAAAACCCTCCACGCTGCTCCCTTGCAGTGTTGAGAATAACTGAATAAATGAATGTGTGGTATGTGGTGCCACAGATGGGTCTGTGGCACCACACACCACATGGCTGCACTCGTCTACATGCAGCCTATTTGGATAAACAGCTAATCCCTGAACAGGGTGGATTTCACTCTGGAAAAATCAACAACAAGGCAGCTGCCCAATCTAACTCAACCTATAGAGGATGGTGAAAAAGGCCAAATCACCAGAGCTGTGTTCATCAACCTAACAGCCGCCTACAATACAGTTAACAACCAATGACTTCTCCACAAGACCCTGGAAATGACAAAAGATTTACACCTTACAGAACTAATACAAACTGTGCTCAAAAATATACTTTTTTTGGTCAAACTAGATGGGAAGCAAAGCAGATGGAGGTGACAGATTAATGACCTCCCCCAAGGAATTGTACTTACACCACTGTTATATAACAAAGACTTTGACCTGATTGAAATAACTGAAACCTGGTGGGACTCTACCCACAACTGGGCAGTAGGCATTGAGGGCTATAGGCTGCATAGATTAAATAGATTGCAAAAAGAGGGGGGGGGGATTGCTCTCTATGTTAAGGAGCAATAATACACATCTTCAGTAATCAAGGGATCTGAAGAGGGGCAAATTGAGGTACTATGGGTCAGAATACAAGGGGGTTGGGGTGAAAGGGACATGGTAGTTGGAGTCTATTATATACTGCCACACCAGGAGGATGAGATAGACCTGGAATTCTCAAGGCAGTCATCAGAGGTACTACACTCAAGGGATATGGTTGTCATGGGTGACTTTAACTACCCTGACATCTGCTGGGAGAAGCAGTCAGCTATATCTGACTTGTTATATACACGACCTTCACCTAATTCAGGAAGTATATGGTCCCACCAAGTGAAGTGCCTTACTGGATTTGGTATTCGCTACAGGGGGTGACCTGGTGGAGGCTCTTCTGACCCTTTCTGGACTCCCAGTCTCACCTGCCACAACTTTGCTGTTCCCATAAACTGGTGGTATAAAGAGGGAGGCTGCCCATTCCCTGCCCCAATGCCAGGGGGTGCTGTCTGTGGCTCCGAACCCCCCCTACACTGCAACCCATGCCTTGCAGATGGCATCCAAATTAGGATTACTCCCTGGTCTGAGACCAGAGCAAACCCAGTCCAAAGTTGGGCTCCAGTCATCTTCACATTCACTCCGCCTCCCCTCTCACAGGAGGCCTCTTACACTCTGTCCCCCTCTCACAGGGGTCTCTAGTATACTGCCCATTACTGGGCCACACTCCACTGCCCTTGCTCCTCTTGAGCGGCCCCTCTTGGGCCGATAGGCTTTGTTACTAGCATACTGGCCTCACCACGCAGTCCTTCAGTTCCCGCAAGTTCCCCTACTCTATGTGGCCCATCCTTGTGGCAACCCTGGGCTGATTCTGCCCCAAGCCCCTCACTGGGCAACTCTACACCACAGCCCACCCTGGGGTCTCCTCCTCATATTTGCAACTAGCTTCTCATGGGGCTGGCTCTTGCACTGGCCTTCAGGCTTCCTCCAGTTAGACCCTACTCAGCATGCCCCTGGGACTGTCCTTCAAGCCTACTCCCCATTCAGACCGACTCACTCCCCTCACATGCACAGCTCTTCAGGCCTACTCCCAATTCAGCCCTATTCTGTGGAGGGCCTCACACTACACTCCCCATGCTACCCACTCTAAGGTCTCTGGGATCTCATATCCCTGCTGGGCTCAGGCACCTACACATGAGCATACCTGGCCCCACTGCTCTCACAGCTCTCATGATTACCCACCAGATGGTGGGGGCCAGGGTTAAGGTGCCCCTGCCCATCTTTCACCAGGGAGGTAACTGGCCTGGCATTTTCTGGGGGCTCCCACACCACTAGAAGCCCCACCAGGCCACCCTTCCCCAGCAGTGTGCAGCTTTAGGTCATTCCCAGGACCAGGAACCTCCTGCTCTTACCTTCTGATGTTCCTGCTGCAGCTTAGCCAGGCAATGTTTCTTCCTGGGATGGCAGCAGCAAGCTGCAGCCTTTATATCCCTTGTTCTCAAAATGGCTGCTGCCATCAGGCACCTGCTAGCTCCCTAACTCTGCCCTGAAACCAGCAGGCACCCAAAGGTGCACTCCCACAAGGGTCACATCCCATTCTCATAAAAAAAAACTGTGACTTAAATGATTACACAGTCAGGTGGATGGCAAATTGGCTAATGGGATGCACCCAGAGAGTGGTGGTGGACAGGTCAGTATTGACCTGGAAAGATGTGGGCAGTAGTGTCCCCCAAGGCTCAGTCCTCAGGCCAGTGCTGTTCAATATCTTCATCAGTGATATGGACGAGGGTGTGGTGAGCACACTGTTCAAATTTGTGGATGACACCAAATTGTGGGCCAAAGTAGACACACTGGAGAGCAGGGACCATATTCAGGCAGATTTGGTAAGGCTGGAAAAGTGGGCAGAACAAAATAGGATGCAGTTTAACTAGGATAAGTGCAGAGTACTGCACCTGGGGCGAAGGAATCACCAACACACATATAGATTGGGAGATGGCTTTCTAAGCAGCACGGAAGCAGAAATGGATCTTGGAAAGTTGACTTAAGAATGAAAGTGAGTCAACAATGTGACAAAGTGATCGATAGAGCTAACCCCACTCTATCATACATTAACAGGTGCATTATGAACTGGTCTAAGGAGGTGATACTTCCTCTCTTTGCAGCACTGGTAAGGCCGCAGCTGGAATGTTGGGTGCCACACTTCAAGAGAGACATGGATAGCCTTGAAAGGGTCCAGAGGAGGGTCAATCATATAGGATGTACCCTGCAGGCCCCTAACTATGAGGAGAGGTTGAGGGACCTGGATTTCTTCAGCCTTCATAAGAGAAGGCTGAGGGGGGAACTGGTGGCCATCTACAGATTTGTCAGGGGAGCGGCAGCAAGAATCAGGAGATACTCTGTTTACCACAGTGCCCCTTGGAGTAACTAGAAACAACTGCCACAAACTGACAGAAAGCAGATTTAGACTAGACATAAGGAAGAACTGTATGGCAAGGGTTACCAGAATCTTGAATGTGCTTCCAAGTGAGGTAGTGCTCTCCCCTACCTTGGAGGTCTGCAAGAGGAGACTGGACATACATCTGGTTGGGGTCATCTGACTCCAGCACTTTTTCCTGCCCAGGGCAGGGGTTGGACTCAATGATCTACTGAGGTCTCTTCTAACCCTGAAAATAAATGAAATATAAGAAATCTACATGACTGACCAACCAATTTATTTAAAAGCAAAATGTTTCATCTATGCAGACAAGGTGCATAACAGCCAAAAATACTGGCTTTAACCATGTTGAAAAATCCCTAAGTGAGGCTTTAATTGGCCTTATCTCATACTATATTGAAAACCAATTTTGTGCCAACCCAGCAAAAACACAAGTATGTGCCTTCTATCTGAAAAACCATAAGCCCAACCTCCAGCTCAAAATTACATGGTCAAGGACCCCACTATCCCACTGTCCAAATCCAGTTTACCTTGGAGTCATCCTTGATCGAACACTCTCATAAGAAGAACATAACATGAAGACACAAGCAAAGGTGAGCACTTGGAAGAACATTCTATATAAGTTCATCAGCTTGAAATGGGAGCTAGCCCCGCCCACCTGAACCACTGCTCTGGCTCTCAGTTTCTCCTCTGCCATGTATGTATGCCCTGTATGGGAGAGATCCATACATGCTAAGTGCCTTGACCACATTCTTAATTATAGCTGCTGATGTATCACAGGATGTCTGAAGCCTACTGGCCTAAACAGTGTGTACTTACTGACTGGCATTGCTCTGCCTGACATCAGAAGAGCAGTGGTCAGCAGGATAAAATGATGGAGACAAACTGAAGATGTGAGACACCTTCTGTATGACCATCCTGCACCACACAAAAGTCTGAAGTCCATCAGGAGCTTCTTCACCAGTACCCAACCTCTGCATGCCAAACCCAAGGAGACACAACTACATATGTGGAATGAGAAGCTGAAGAAAACATCTGACAGTGAGAAAATGGACATTCCAGAGGCTGAGTACCTACCACCAGGGTCTGATGAGCCATGGCAAAGGCAGCAATGTCCAAATCACCTACATAGTGGAGTTGGATGCTCCAAGGAACTAATGAAGAAGTGGGGCTACACCATTGGTTCAACCACCTGTCACTACAGCACAGAGCCTCAGACTATACAACACCTGCTGCTCAAAGGCATGTGTACAATGAAAGATCACGAAGTACAATAAATGAGCACAGAGCTCATTTAATAAAATAGTCAAACGTGGTGTAGAGACGCAAGAAGAACAAGTACACACACACACATATATAAAGTAAAAAATGGTCAGGTACTGAGCAAACCAAATTTTATATGCTATCTGAGGATCCACATTCAGAAGTCTGATTCTTCTAATGCTTTACACATATGGATAACTGTACTGTATAAACTTTGGAAGAGAGTAGGGGAAAACACTTCATGCTTTCCAAAAGGCCATTTGCTAAATGGCATCCTTCCAAATAGTGTTATCATTTATTTCTTCCTCATCTACCCATAGTTCTGTCCTTTTCTTGTAAAAAAGACATCAAAGCTAGTCATGCTTGAAATTTGCTAGAGGTACTTAGACTGGAACTGTAGAAACAATACCTAGAAACAAGCTAAGATTTTTTTTAAAGCTAGGTTGCTGATCGCTCAGTGATCAAACAATGAATACTATTGTGTTCATTCTCTCTCTTTCTGTCAAGAGAGGCTTGACACTGTACTTAAACTACAGAATGATTCTACTTTAATTCCTTAATATATATTCTACTCATAAGAAAAGGTGATTTGTCAAACAGTGCATCAGACATTGCACAAATCTCCCACACAGAAATAAAACTATGAAAATTAGTGGTATTAATGTAGGGGAAGAGTAAAAGTGGATAATGTGTGTCTATTGTCCTGAAACTGGTTGTGATTACATAGTTAAAGTGGCACAACAGATTTCAGTAACAGGAGTGTAAAAGCTATTGTCTCCCATGGCCTCTGATCCTCACTGCCCCACATTTGCATTCTCACAACCTTCATTTTGCATATTGGCTTCTATTCCATCCAGGAGAACATAAAATAACAGCAGACTCTCCCTATGTCTTAAGAAAGGTGTTTGTGCCTGAAAGCTTGCAAAAAACAATTTTTCCAACTATTTAGTTGGTCTAATAAAACGTATCACATTTACTCAAAGAACCTTGTCTGAAAAATAAAAAAGTATCATTAATCAGACTAAGAACATTCAATATTGTCTTCTTCACTTCATCTTTAGTTTGAAAGTACATGATCACAACATTAAGAACAGAGATGGAAAGAACTGCCTGGAAATTGAAACACTGGAAAAACTAGTTCACAACCTCCTCTTCAAAAGCTGTCTGCCCTGAGCAACATGTAGCTCACATCCAAAAAAGGAAAACACAGATGACATCATTAGCAAATGTTCTGATCTGGTCCACTGCAAAAGCTCCATGTCAAAGTGAGAGACAAAGAATGGTGTTCTGCTTGTAAGAAGTAATAGAAGAAGGGGAGTTGGGCATTATGTAACATTTTCATGAAACTGGAAAAAAATACATACACACAGGGACTTGGGAAAAGAGTTCTGCAAAGAAAGATTGTGTTTGTACAAAGTAAATTAACAGGCTAATCAGTGGCTGGCGATTGCTCTGCCCAAGAGAAACTGAATAAAGAAGAGGACATATTATCTTGTAGATACCAATCAACCTATTGTGATTGTATTGTACTACTGGCAAAGGGAGAGAACAAGAATGAATGTGTTTAGTCCTTCCATGTTTCAGGGGTGTTTTGTAGACAAGCTTATGAACTTCACTTCATAAATCTACTGAATACAAAAAATCATGGACTAACTATTAAGGCGGCGCCAAATTTCACTTGGAATTTTGTTTCAACACTGTTTTGACTTGTTTCTAACTCGAAACAGCAAAATCTAAATGAAATAAAAGGCTTCCAAACAGCCTGAAAATAAAATGAGAGCACTTGAAATGTTTTGAAAGTTTCAAAATGTTTCAAAGCTGGGCTTGCTTTCAGGGAAACAGAAACTAAGAAGAGGGAGGGGGAAGAGGGGGGAAGGACTGCTCTGTTATTGACTGTGTAGCTGGCCAGTGACTGTGATCCTTCCCTTAGGTCCCTTTCAATCCCAGTGCTCTGGGGGAGGGATGGAAACACAGCTGTGCCTTAACACACACACACAGTCACACATGTCACAATTTTTGCTTGCCAGCACCTTGAAGTGCAGTTTCCCAGAAACCCCTGCACTTATCTCCTTGAAACTTGGCAGGCTTCATGGCCTCAGCAGGGGCTACCATCCCTGCAGTCTTCACCCACCCTGTGCCTTCAACTTACTAGTGACATGAGTTTTGCTTTCAAGATTTGAGGTGTAGTTTTCCAGAAGTCCCTGCACCTATCTCCTTGACACCTAGCAAACTTCATGGCTCAGAAGGGGTTACCCTCTCTGCAAGCATCATCTCAATCGGGCAAGAAATGACAAAGTTATAGGCATTTTCATGCTTCTCCATTATAACCTATGGGCAAAATATCAAAACAGTGTCAAAATAGAGAAACAGTTTTGACTAAACGAAACAGAACAGTGCTTTCAAAATGAAACAAAACTTGAAATAAAACACTGTCCCATCAAAATGGCAGTTGAAAAGAAATGGGGCAGTTTCGCACAGCCCTGTTAAATATAGACATTGGATTTATGGCACATTATAACCTGTCTACCGTCCAATAACCTGAGGTAACCTCTACATTTTACCAGCTTCGTTTTATCACCAGATCTACATTCCCTGCTCTCCCCCACCCTCTCCATCACCTACCTATCTGCCTGTATTATCTCCCATCCACTCTCATCTTCCCTGCCATGCATTTGCATTTTGCATATTGGCTTATACTTCTATTCTACCCAGGAGAGCATACAAACACCAGCAGATTCTCCCAATGCCTGAAAAAGGGTGCTTATGCGTGAAAGCTTGCAAAAAAACAGTTTTTCCAACTCCAGTATATAATTGTTCTAATAAAAAACATCACATTTACCCAAAGAACCTTGTCTGCCTGTATTTAGTTCTGTCATTTGACTATATCCACCGCAGCTCATTGGGAAATTGTAGCATTTATAATGCTTTTCCATTTGTTGAAAACAAAACAGAAAATCTGCCTTGAAAACTTCCCAGAATATCTGTTACTTATTTAAAAAAGAAAAAAAAAAGCAACTGTTAGAAGAGAAATGTTGTGTGTGAAAAGTTTGTCATCAGGGACAAACATAGTCGCTTCCTAATGTATGCTAGATACCTTATACAGTATATGGAAACCAATCTTGTGGCTGAAAAGAGCTGGAATACAGTGTGTATGTAGCCTTTACTGGCTCATAGCTATGTACAACTTCTGTGTGCATTGTAGCATATGCAACCCGAAGGAGAATGCAGAGAGAAGTAATAAAAAGAAAAGCCAGAAGAGTTAAGAAGATTTATATAAAAGAAATGCATTCCATTTTTGTATTGTTAAGTGGAAAAAGAGCTCATTGGAATGAATAGCTCTGGAACATGGAAAAACTTAATGTGCAAAAGTGGTCAAGAGACCATGATGTAAATATGTGCCCTAGATGAGAAAAATTATGTTTAAAAATGATTTATTTACTCCATGTTTGGTTATAAGAACTTCAAACACTTACTTTTAAAAATCAAGTCTGACCAAACCATTACCATTGACCTCCCAGCTCAGGGCAGTCTGCGATACAGAAACACATTATTTTGAATAAATTAAAACTAACCAGTCATTCAAATCTTATATAATCAACCACTGAATTGTGTAATTTATGTTCTTTATTGATTGTATAAACATATATGGCTAGATAGTGACATTTATATCAAAACCAAGTGCTGTGCTGTGTTATGATAATCTAGGAGGAATGCTGGAGAGATTGTGCCTGCCAGCTGGATTGATGAAGCAGATTGTTTCTCACTTTGTGGAAGGGGATTGACAGGACTGTGGTCATCTCTCTTCCCCACCGCTTTCCATCCACTTGCTCAACCTAGGGCTGCAAAAAGGAACAGTTCATGTACTCCTTGTACACATTCTTATATTGATTTATAATGAGTAAGTGATGAGCCTACTCCGCCCACTGTACAGAAGTGGAATCCAGAAATATTTTATTGAATCTGGCTGATACCCTTGTTCCAGCTTTTAAAAACTCCGTGATAATTAACTTTGGTAATGAACTAAGGATCTGAAAGACCTTCCAATCTTCCGCAAGAGGGTTTTAGATGATTTACAAACTTGACAATCTGACATTTAGGGGCCTCACTGCTGTCAGTTGAGAAGCAGCCTGTCTGCCTCACAGGCTTTTTTGTCATGGTGAAGGAGACGGCCTCCAGGGCACTCTCTGACAAAGCAGGGTAGGGTCGGAATATTCTGAGTCTCTCCTCCAGATTAGCCATGGTAGGAAAAAAAGAGGGTGAGCTGCCAAAAAACACATCAGTCTCACCCCAAAAATGTTAACTTTACGTTTCTGGACCTAAAAATGGTTTGGTTCTCTTCAATTCTAGAAACCTGAAGTAACATTAGGAACTAAGTTGTTCTCAAGGAGATTATTGAAACATGCAATAAATTACCACTGCAAACCATTTAAACAATGAAATACCCTCTTCTGCATAAGATAATGGTTTACAATTCTACCATCAGAAATTTAGTCCAATCATAACATACTGGCTATAAGGAATTGTATTCAGGATTAACTCACACCTACATCACCACTTCATTGTTGGTTATAATCTAAAATGGGAGGTAGACAAGCTTTTGGTGGAAACAGTATGCCTATTGACTATATTTGGAAAACTGTCCTCATATCCAACTCATTGGAATATGTCAGCTCATTATATTGGTAATAAGTATCTGAAAGAGGCAGCACTAGTCATAATAGGAAAAAAAGATGGATCCTTGATATTGTGTCTGGATTCTAAGTAAGTGAACAGGTATATCAAAAGGGAGCATTTTCACATTCCCACCAGTGAAGAGCTTTTTGGCAATGTGACAGAAGCTAAATATTTCTCCACCTTGGATGCCTCTTCTGGGCTTTGGCAAGTTCCCCTAGAAAAGAATAGTATTAGATTATGTACCTTCAGTACGCCCCTTGAAAGGTATTGCTTTCATAGGTTTCCTTTTGGACTATGTTCTGCAGCTGAAGTATTTCACAGAAAGATGCAACAAATTCTTGAAGCTCTTGATGGAACTACGGTTTATACTGATGATGATGTATTAATTCAGAGAAATATGGAAGAACATGACTTGAGGCTGAGAGAGGCACTAGAAAGAGCTCTTCTTGATGGAACTACGGTTTATACTGATGATGATGTATTAATTCAGAGAAATATGGAAGAACATGACTTGAGGCTGAGAGAGGCACTAGAAAGAGCTCTCAGAGCAGGTTTGAAACTGAACAAGCAAAAAAGCAAATTCAGAGTCAAATAAATAACATCTGGGAGAAAAGCTGTCTAAGAAAGGGGTGCAAATTGATCCTTCAAGGTTTAAAGCCATTACAAACATGCCACCCCCTACAAATAAGGAAGGAGTGCAAAGATTACTGGGAATGATCATTTTTTCAGAAATATCTACCTAACTTAGCAGAGAAGACCAAACACCTTAGATCACTCCTACAAAAGAATGCTCAGTGGACATGGGAACATGAACATGAAGATTAATTAAAAAACTTGAAGGAAAAAAATAATGAAAGCTCCGGTACTAAAATACCCATTAAATTTTCAACAGTGGCTGGAGACCAGTAGCATAGGCATCTAGGGCACTCTCTAAATCAGAGTGTCTATATGCACAAGTTAAGAAATGAAGGTTAGCTCTGGTATATGGCTGCAATAAATTTCATATATTCATCTCTAGGAAGCCTGTGATAGCTGAAACTGATCATAAACTTTTGGTAACTATCACAAAGAAAGGGTTATCAGGCATACCACCCAGATTACAGAGAGTTTTCTTTCAACTGAAAATGAACAATCTAGACATATACTACACGCCAGGAAAACATCTACTTATTGCAGATACGTAGTCCAAAGCATATGACACAATGGAAAATGACAGAATTCCAGATTCAGACATAGTACATGTTAATCTAAGGGGGAGTCTACACGAGATGCACTACTACACATTAAACCTAATTTACTGTGCAGTATGGGCACGTGTCTACATGCACGTGCACTTACTGTACAGTAAAAATGGCTAATCATGACTAAATTTGATATCTGTAAATGCATAATTAGTTAATCTGCAATAACGCACATGTAGACATGACCTGGCACTAACTTTAGTGCCAGGTCTGCCCAGTGACTAGGGAGCTAGCCTGAGCCCAGCCCCATGGCTCCTGACTGGCTGCCTCTCCTGCACCAGAGTTGGGCTGCTGTCTGGCAGCCCTAACTGAAGGAATAAAAGCCTTCAGACATTTTGTGCCTTGGGGCACACAGATCAGGGAGTCTGAAGGAGCCTGTTCTGTGTCCAGGAGCCCAACAGGCCTCATGTGTCCCCCCTGGACAGGCTACAGGCTGCCTCTGCCTGGCCTGTCCCCTTTCCACAGCTGCTGCTTCACCACAAGTGAGTGTGCTGCAAAGGGCTGCAGCTTGCTATACCCCTTGCTCAGCCCTGAGATCCCCTCAGGGCTGTTGCCTGGCTGTCTCTGCACTCCCCTGGTCCCAGTTTCCACCCCCTAAAGTATGCAGGAAGTCAGGAAACAGTTCAGAAATGTATTCATCTGTTCACATCCACACAGTTGGGCACCCGCTCACGGTTGACCCCTGATCTGAGGCCGGGTGCTGCACAGCCCCTGGAGTAGAGTATCTTATATTTGAAATGTTGCAAACTTTCACAAAGGGATTCTGTATCTTGCCTCTTCAAGGCCAAAAACTGGACAGGAGAGAAAGCCCATTAGCCCGAGCAGGGATGGGGGCTCTTGGTTGCCACCACCCACTGGTGGAGCCCTCTGGTTGTGCGAGCTGCACCAGTGGAACACCATGGCTCAGACCACCCTGCTCCAGCAGCTGGTGGTAGTGGTAGAGGAGCAGGAGGTGTGGGAGCAGGCCTGACAGATGGAGGATGTTGTCTGGGTGGAGGCACAGGACTGGGCACAGCGGGACCACTGGGCCTGAATGGAGACCCTGGAGGGGGAGTGCCTAGAGCTGCTCCAGCAGCAAGAGGCAACTGCCAGGCCCTGGATACCCTCCTGGGCCTGGCAGCCACACCCATATCCCCCACTGTCCATCTTTGTCCATGTCCATGCCCCACACTGTCCACTACCCATGGTTCTTCAGGGCGCCTGGGTCCTGCCTGCTGCCCTGCAGCAGGCCCCTGCCTAGCCCTGGGAGGAGGTCCTGTGGTACCTCCTGCCTGCCAGACCACCTGGCCCAGCCTTTGCCCTGGACCTGCCACCACCCACCTTGGCCTGGCTCCACTGCTCTCCCTTGCACCATGCTCCTGAAGACTCAGCTGTGCATAAGGCCACCACCTGCTGGGGTCACTACAGCCCCCAGACCCATGAAGGAACATCCCAAGGCTGGGGTGCTGGGCACCTGACCTGGGGATCTGTTCCCTAGGCATCCTCATTGTCCCCCACTCTGGGCTCAAGGTCCAAAAGTATTGCAAATAGTTTTCCATTGATAAGTGGGTTTTTTTCTTGTTGGTGGGTGGGGAGGGTGATAGAAGAGGTCTGTTGGTTGAGCAGGGAGGGATTCTGTTTGTTGAGGGGGGAGGGATGGAGGTGGATGTTGTTAGGGAAATAAAGTTTTTTGTTTCAACCATGTGTGTTCTGAGAGTGCTGCAGAGGGTGGGCAGGGGGTAGGGGGTGTATGGGTGGCAGGGCAGGTGGGCTCGAGCATGGGGTGCAGGAGGAGGCAGTTTCCCAGGGCCTCCCACACCCAGTGCTCTAGCCCCCACTGTTAGGTGCACAGCTCTCCTGGAGCCTGGATTGGGGGGGGGGGGGC
>NW_005842160.1:181343-199415 GCF_000455745.1 Alligator sinensis | reverse complement strand
CCGCGGGGGGCTGGGTGGGGGGGGGGGGGGGGCGGGTGGAGCCAGCAAGGCCAGCACCATGGCCAGCAGGAGCACAAGGAGTTGCTCGTTGCTGGCAGGAGCAAGAGTAGGGACAGGGGCAGCCATGACATGGGGAGACAGGGGAGGCAAAGAGGGAGCTGCTGCATACTGCCCCTGCGTTGGGCATTTGGGCAGGGGCTGGCCAGGGATCAGAGTTTCCAAGATGGCTGCCAATTGCTGGCAGCTGGCCCTAGCTTCAACATGGCTGCCAAGTGCTGGCAGCCATCTGGCCAGAGGCTGGAATTCCCCCTGGTGTCCACAGGGACACATGGTGGGGCTGGGGGGAGTTAGCATTAGATTTAGTGCCAAGTCTTTGCATGTGTAGACACCTGCCAAAAATCGCTTAATATGCAGTAAATTTAGTCACACTTAAATGCATGTGTAGACGTGCCCTAATTAAAAGAGTGATTCTTGTCATAGATAAAATGTAGGCACTAACTGCAGAAGCTCAGGACACCACCATGAAAAAGTGATAACAGCTATTTGTGCTGGCTGGCCTGAAAAACACACCTAGCCCCTATTCTCAGTTCAAGAAAGAGCTAGCAGTACTGGATGGCATTTTGTTCAAAGGCTCATAGTTTGTCGCTCCAGCAGTAGTAAAGAAAGACATGTTACACAGAATACATGAGGAGCATCTAGGCATTTAAAAACGCAAAAGGAAGACAAGGGGTTCTCTATATTAGCCCAATAATGACATAATGCCCTATATTGGCTAAATAATGACATAGATGATGCTGTAAAGGCTTGTACAATGTACCTAAAGTACAGATCAGCACAACAAAAAGAGCCAATGCTTGTCATGGAGGACCCTATATCACCATGGTATCAAGTGGGCATTGACTTGTTCATACATGCAGGAAGAAATTATGTATTAGTACTGGATTATTAGTCTCACTATCCTGAAATTGCATTGCTCAAAAGCACAACAGCAAACAATGTCATAACTCACATCCAATCATTTTTTTGCTAGACATGGGATTCCAAGAATTGTGACAACAGGCCAACAGACCTCAATTCAACTGTCTTGTTTTTAAAGAGTTTGCAAACAAATATGGATTCCATCACAACACTTCAAGTCCTAAATACTCACAATCCAATGATCTGGCATAAAATGGAGTAAAAACAATGAAGAAATTGTTGAAAAAAGCTATAGATTCACACACCGATGTTTACCTGTCACTCTTAAATTACAGGGCAACACCCATGAAACATGGATTGTCCCCATAAGAAATGCTGTTTAACAGGAAACTCCAAACCAGGCTGCCGCATCTTGTGGATGATGCTCATCAGAATGAAACGCAAGATGTAAAAACATTTTAAAAATTCAACAAGCTCAAACAAAAATGTTATTATGACAGGGATTCCAGGGAGTTACCACAACTGCACAACAAAGATATGGTGCTTATTTCAGATGGATGAAGGTGTAAACAAAAAACACTAGTTTCTCATCAAGTAGCTCCCAGATCCTATCAAGTAGTCACACCAGAAGGACGGGTGTTAAGAAGGAACAGATGACACCTGCAGCTCATAAAGGGGAGAAAAGAAGCAATATCACGAGATTCACCAAAGGAAACAGAGCTAATGTCAAAGCAACGAGAAATGACAGAGGAGATTGAAAATGACACAGAAGTAAAGACATCTGAACAAGGAAACCAAACAAGAACTGAACCAATAAGGATGAAGAATACAGAGAAACTGAAAAGATAATTTAGAGTGTGACAGGGGGCCATCCCAGAACCAAGTCTCAACATCAGCTCACCAACCTGTCCAAGGGGCAGTCCACCCAGTCTCACGTGCCACGACTTGCTGTTTAATAAACTCGATGTAATAAGTGGGAGGCTGCCCATCTTAATGCCCCAATACCTAGGGCAATATACACGGCTCCAAACTTCCCTGTATCATGTCCCATGCCTCACAGGTGACATGCATATCACTACAGTGCCTCACACTGTGACCTGAGCTGCAGAGTCCCACTTGGGACTCTTACTCTTCACTGGAGTTCACAGTCATATTGCCCTCACACGGACCAACCCAAACTTGGCCTCACAACATCTGAGGGCTTAATGGGGTCTCCCTCTGACCCAAACTCAGCCTCACCATGCTTTAGGACTTACTGGGGTCTTGGCCTCTGGCCCAACTGAGGTCTCAGGCATCCATGGACTGACCTTGGCCTTTCTGCCCCCTCCCTGGGGCTTCAACTTATGCCCTCCCACTAGGGCCTTCTACTCATGCCCTCTCACTAGGGCCTCCTTCTTAGATAAACACTCTTTTAGGGGTTGGCCCATGATGCACTTCAGGTCACTCCTGCAACCCTAGTCAGCACATCCACAGTGCAGCACTTCAGATTCTCCTGAGCAGACCCTACACTACCCCTCTCATGCAGTGGTATTGCAGATCCCCACCACACACCCTACTCTGTGTGGGCCTAAACACATACTTCTACCCCCTCTCATTGGGGCCACTCTCCCGGCCCCCTCACTGGGGTCTCTGGGGTCTTACACCCTATGGGGCTCAGATGACTCTCTCTATGTGTGCCTGGCCCCTACAACTATGTAACCCATCTCTGGGCCACTGGGGTCTTATACCCATGGGGCTCAGGTGACTCTCCCTAGGCATGCCTGGCCCCTGTGCCTGTCCCTACAACTGAGTGGTGTGGGGGCTGGGGTTATAAGGTGCTCCTACTCACCTTTCACTGATGAGGCAAATGGCCTGGCATTTCTGGGGAACTACCCCACCACAGGCAGTCCTGCCAGGCTATCCTTTCCTTCCTCCCCAGCAGGGAGTAGTTTTTGGTCATACCCAAGACCAGGAGCCTTCTGCCATCCCCATAGCTCCTCCCCTTACTTCCAAGGATGTTCTGAGCAGCAGCTCAGCTGGGTGGTGTTCTTCCACCTGCCAGCAGCAAACTGCTGGATCAGCTCTGAGAGTCTGGGTTAAAATGGAGGCTGCTCTGCCCTTTTCTCCAATCTCAAGGCCCTCCTTCAGTCATGTGACCACTTCATCAGGCTGGGCTGCACCTGCCAGCTGCCCTGCTGCTCGTTCAAAGCCTTACAGTGGCAGGCACCAAAGAGGCAATTGAGAAAATTCAGTTCCAAAGACAAAAGCTTAAAAATTATGTATTTAGCAAGTAGCAATAGCAAGTCATTTCAAACACAAATAAGAGATGGTCTGTACAAAAACTGAGCATACAAGATTAGGCTGAGCAAAGAAGCAGAAGTGATAAGAGGCAGAAATGAAAACTGAGATCAGAGACCAACTTTGACAATGTATTGAAAGTAAACTATAAAACCACCTGTGGAAAGCAAGGACCCCAGCATAGGAATGCCAAAGGAGAGTGACACAGAGTGGTGTGAAGGGAGAAACTGCAGTGAAAAAAAAAGGAATGATCTGAAATAAAAGAAAGCACAAGGCATAGAAGCCAAAAAGATTGTGATTATAGGAGCTGATGACAAACCACAGATGGACTGTGTTTCCTTTTTCAGATTGAATTAGCCGGTATGTCCGGGAATGTAATTTAATCGTGCGTTTTTCATTGTTAGGATTACTGGTGACAATTAGGAGCAGATCCTCATCTGGTGCAAGTTTGTTATAACTGGTGCCATTGAAGTCAATGGCGGTATGGCAATTTAAACCAGTTGCATATGAGCCCAAGGATCTTTCCCTTATACTGAGAGATCAATCACCATCCAAGCCAGTGAAATAAAAATTGAACGTGTCCATCTTTCCCACATTATTTAAACTAGTGTTCCTTTCAGACAGACATCGATGTTTATACATCTTCTCTAAAATTCTAAATGAACACACACTACAAAGAAAGACAGAATTAGAGGAATATGACAAAGAGTATTTGAAACCAGTCAAATATTAAAGAATTTCACCTGCAGCTCTGTTGTCTCCAGGTTTTTATTAGTTCTTTGTGAACAAACTAGTGGACAAGTTTACTGGTAGAAAACAGCATTGTAGATAAAAAGGATAATTTTATCTTGATTTTATTCCTTATAAAAAGGAATTTTAAATTTGTAATTTGAAATTTACACTGTAATTCTGATTCTATAGTCATTGCAGTGACTTCAGATTGGCTGTGCATCCCAGATGATCTGATAACACTGTATCTATACTAGCCTGGAGGTCAATGCAAACCAGCTCCTTGAGTATTTAACTAACTTCTTCTGTTGATTCTGCAAGCAGTGCTAAGCTCTGTGCTGCCATAACTACTTTTAACAGAACATTACTAGTTAGTTTGAAGCTATCTTGGGGATATACACACAAGCTGCAATAACTAGCGTCGATACACAAGGAGTTTTCATTCAGTCAAGGAGAAATGCTACTGAAAGACCTACTACATAACCAAACATTTTGCATTCTGAATATAAGAGCAAGTTTCAGAACTGCTTTCTGTGAATCAGATTTTTTTTAAACTAACAAACAAATTCAGTCAAATTTGAAGAATAGTTCAAGGACAATCTGTGAACAGAAGAAGCTAGTAGTTTTTGTAATTATCATATTTGTGTCACAACCCAAGAGTGTGATTTTATTTGTGCGCGCTTCAGCACTGCTAAATTATTTCCCACCACTAGGAGCTTTCTTTGCAGGGTGCATTTCTCAGTTGCAGAGAGAAATGCACGGTGCAAAGGAGTTCCTGCCACCCGCATGCAAATTTGTGTCCCACTATTGGCCAGTTCTAAATTATTCCCCCATGGTGGCTAGCGATTGGCTTGCTAGCCGTATAAGAGGCTTGAGCGGTTTCCGCCCAAGTTGGAGAACTCCAAGGAGAACCCCGCAAGGGAGGACTCCACAACCATCTGGTGGAGGAGGGCTTCACGTCTTGTGAAGAATTCTAAGCACTGCGGAGCCTATCGAACCCAGCGCGTGCCTTAAGAAGGCTATAGGTGTCTGATCAACCTCTGGCCTCTCTCCGTCGCTGAACGATCCCTCAACGAACCCCTTCCCTGCGCGCAAGTTCCACGGAGCCTAGCAAACTTCGTGTGAGTGTATCCAGAGCTCTTCTCCGAGTTGTTTTCTTCGGTTGACGCGACGGGCTCGTGTTTCTAGAGCCTTCAACCGGATTGGGCTAGAGTTCGCGTGGAAGGAACTCTTGTCCGCTTCTCTTCTTTCCTGTCTGTAACTGCAACTCAAGCAAGTTTTCCTGCCTGCACCGCGACCATCTACGGTGTAAGTAAAATAATCTTTAATCAACCGCTAAGCGTCTGTGCCTAATTCTAGTCCGCCGGCCTGAATTCCCCGACCCGCATGCCAGGGCTGCTGGCCACAGCCTGCCGCGTGCCCCCGAGGGCCTCGGACCACTCTCGGCCCGCACAATTTGCTGTGAATAGGTTACACAGCTTTAGTAATCACAGAGAATATATTGCATAAGCTAAATAGTGTAGGCTTCTAACCACATATAGCCATCATATAATTGTGCTTAACATTAAAAACTTGACATTGTTGCAGTAAGTAAAGGAATACTGAGGTAAGGTTATTTACCTCAAGCATACCTGACATAGTACAAACATTGACTTTTAGTTATATTTCTGTGAATTGAGCTGTGAAACTAAATGAAACTATGGACCCGATTATTTTGTTATATTAGCTATTATTTAAGGTAGGAGTATCAAACAGGCAGCTCACTAGCTGAATCAGGCCCACAAGCCAGTGTCAACTGGCCCACAGTGTTCCTGAATAGGCCAGGATTTCACGGGCACAGTGAGTTGAGGCAAGACCTGCCAACAAAATCCAGAATACAGAGCCCTGCTGCGGATGCATTTCAGTAGTGGAGGGTGAGCCACAGCTGTGTTAAATCCCATGGCTGCCTGATGCTATTTGCCCCTCTTGTCATTTGTTCTGCTGCCTGAGATGGGGATAGATCTAGTCCAGCAGGTCAAACCAGTTTGTCTCCCCTGATCTAAAAAAAAACATTAAATTTAGAAAATGTTGAGCATTTTTCAGATAAAGTTATTTTCTACTTCTCCAATTTAGCTTCAGGATTCAAAAGTACATGACAACAATTGCTGTTCTGTCAATGTATTCTTCTAAAGTATTTTAGAATCCACTGTTGTGCTAAAAATATTTGAACTGCTCTTCCTGACTGCTCTCTCCACCTCACTAGTAGGCCTTTCATTCAATATGCATAAAATACAGTCTCTGGCCAGCCATCTCTCACCTTTAATTGACTCCTTTCCCTCCTGATTCCCTTTAATGTTGGTCCATAAAGTAATTAATAATGACGCTGTTGTTGAGTCTTTGATTGGCAATGACAATTATTCAATGAGTTACTGTATACTATTAAAAATGCTTCACAGATAGATATGTAACACATGCTTCACAATAGACATATATTAAAATGTACATGTTTAAATAAAGATGTGCTTCTGTTTTGTTGGTTATATATCATTAATCAGTGATATATACCTGATGATACGTATTAAAGGTGAGTCCACTGAGGGGAACAGGGAGTAGGAGAAAGAGTTTTATGGACATTTTTATGGAAATATGACTGATATATTGACCTCGCTAAAAACTCAAATAATTCTTTTTGCATAGTTTACCCCAGTAAACCCCAATCACAAAAAAACCTGATTTTTTTCCATTAACTATACATTATTAATGCCACTAATCTCTTTTTTGAAATTGCCTGTATTCTTCTCCTCAGACAATGATTCCTTTCTCCTTACTTTGTCAACTGCATTAATCACCCCAGTGTTTGTCCCTGCAATGAAGTAGGTGATGACATACCTTTGAAAATTACTGCAGTAGTTGAACTCTACTGTTTATTCTGCTTAATTTTCATTATGCTTCCTCATAACCAATGAAAGAGAAAGATAATTAATTGTTATGTTGTTTCTCTTTCTTAGACTCCATTGCTCTCAAAGCATTGTGTCTACAAAATTATTTGTCATCATCATGATTGATTTCCCATGTTCAAATAACTCAAGCATTTCATAACTTCCATATAAGAACTAAAGGATTCTTTCAATGTATCACTTGTTCTTGACAGGATCAATTTTCATCCTGAAGTGTTGTGGAAAAAGCAATGGAAGAGAGACAATCTGGCTGAAGATGAATAGCACAGGCTTGATGGTTCTCCCTAGTTATTCAAGTATTTATTAAAGAGAGTGCTATGAGCTGGAATTTATTTCCTGGAAAATACCAATTATAATTTTTCCTACTGTAATGTCACAAAATCAAAAAGGTTCAAAATTTTCCACAAAATTAAATTCCAAAAATATTGTGTGAATGCAAAATTTTTATTTGATATAATTGAAATGTTTCATTCTAATTCTAACTTTCACTTAGATCACATTTTTAAAGTTATTGTGAAATAAGATACCAAAACATTTCATTTTGAGAGAGTTTTCAAGTTTAGCATTTCATAATTAAATATGGAATATGAATATACTATCAAAGACTGATTTCTATGAAGTAACAGTTTGCAAAGGAAAAAAAGTGTGTTTAGAAAATTTCGGACCAGCAGTATGTTATTTTATTCTAGCCTCATCAATATAATTTCTAGATATCTATATTTAAATGATAACATGGCATTATAAAAGGGAAAACATGAGGTTGGTATTTCTGCATCACTTCTTTTAGATAGGAAAATAGCTAAACCTGGAGTGAATTCACTTCTTTTCTGTTTGAGACTTGTATCTTTCTACACAGTCACTGTAACTACTGAACTCCATCAAGGATGATGGAGCAATCAAGGGGATATTGTGATAACAAGTTTGATGCCAATCTTACACATGACTAGTGTACAGGCTATTCAGAGTCCAATCTAGAGACCAACATTCCTGAAAGAAGAGATTGCTCGCATGCCATTTGTAATCACATCTGTTCAAGAATTGGTTTTAATAATCTAAGTAAATAAGTTTCACTAATGAAATAAAGTTATTTTCTAACAATGATTTCTCCTCTCATGATATCTGCAGACCTAACAGGTTAGCAAATATCTGCTACTGCTCAGCAGAAGAACAATATTAAATATCTACATGTTTTTAGGGAAGCATTTCTTTTCTCTTTTTGCACCCACATACTTCTCTGTGGGGTTCCAACTGCTGCTGTTTGTTCTATTTTATTTCTGTTTAAACTTGTTGATCAACTTCCAGCTTCAGCCAAAATACACTAGAGGCAAAGGAACACCGTGTACAGTCCCACTATTTGCAGATTGGTAGAACTGGCTCTTATCATGTTATTACTCTTCTGAGAGTATGTATGCAACTACCCTACTATAAAAGTCTGATTTTCAAGCCTCTCTAATTTCCTCTGAAAGAAACCAATACTCCTAAACTTGTATACAATATATCTCATATTTTTCTTTTCTTTTCATTTGCCTCTGGAAAATTTACAGAAAAATAATTAGAAAAGCATTTTAAACTTGGATGAAATCATCAACTGTTGAAAATTAGCATATCTCTTCTGATGTTAGTTAAATCAGTTCTCACTTTATACAAGGTAAAGTTGATATGCTGCATTTAGACTTTCTTATAGCTTATTTTTTAAAGTGCTCCTAACTTTTGTGATTTGTCCTAGTTCCAAAATAGGCTGGCTTGCATACTTATATTGTTTTCCTTGCTTTAGAAGAAATGCCTTTTAGACTTTTTTGGCAATTAGTTGGGAATTTTAGTGATATAGGATGTGTGTAGCTTCATAATTTTATTAATATAAACATTCCCTTGACTGCAAGGTGCAATGAACTAGGTCCTGAGAGATGGTCTCCAAAGGCATTGCAATGTGGAATATAATTCATATATTACAGATGAAACCCACTGTCCATACATGTTCATGCTTATGATATCGTTTCACTCTGAGCAATCTGAGTTCACATATGAATTAGCACTATGATAAGAAGGCTTTTATCTTTAAGTTGCTGTTATGAATGAGGCATGAGTTAGTCATAACTAAGATAGTTACCATCTTAGTTCTGAGCTGTTCAAGTGGTGGCCCACGGGATGCACACAGTGATTAACTCATGACCCCTGGGTTGCACCACCTTTACCTCCCTGGTTTCCTGTGCTTCCCCCAGCAGGTCCTGGCACTGGTCTCTCTAGCCATTGCCACCTCCCATTATTACCTGCTCCATTTTCTGCTGCTGTTACCACTTTCTTTCCTGGGCTGCTGGGATCTCCACATCCCCCCATCCGTACTTCAGCTTCCACTTCCTGCCTCCTCCTCTGTAGGCAACACAGCTCTGCGGTGGTGTGGCCCACAGCCTGAAGCTATTCAGAAGTTGAACAGCTCTGATGTAGTTTGACTTCCTGTGAACCTTCATCATTGGCTGTGTCACTCAAGCATTCACAGGACCTGTCTTAGGTTTAAGCAGCTTAATTCACCTACCTAAATCTAAGCTGAAGTGACACGTGTGAGTTTGCTGTTTGCTGGGAGCAGTGTGGGCAGCCAGAGGTAAGTAACTTGGGAAGGGGAGGAAAGGGGGAAGGGGCTAGCAGGTCTACAGGGGGAATAGTGGATTAAGGGGGGGCTGCCTGGTCTGGTGGTGGGGGGAAGTGTTGGGGAGTGAACTAACTTTATAGGGCACACCATTTTTTAGGGTGATCTAAGCCCTGTGAATGCCTACATGCCAGGACATTTAGAGCAACCTAACTTTGGTTAGGTTAATCTAAACATAATACTTGTATGTAGTCTCAATTAACCTTTTTCTGAGCCTAATAACCCAGTTTAAATTTAAATATTTTTATCCTTTTATATGCCACAGAGACCAGAATACCCGAGGTTTCACCAAACTTAGGAGTCCTTGCCATCACAGAGAACTGATTAAATGAGATATACCTGGATTATCTCAATTGGTAACCCTTGGATCATGCTACAGAGGAAGGAAACAAGTTACATACACCAAATACGGGCTCCTGCCAGTCTGAACCTTGGGAAAAGAATCTATCCTAACCATAACCCTTGTTACAAATGTTGACCTTGAGACTGCAGGCAAGGCATTGCAGCCTCTTACATACTTGAGAAAGATACTTCACTTTTAGCCTCCCCCCCACATTATCAGATATTTTTCCCCGTGTAAGCACATATGCACTGAATTGTCTTTTCTTAACCTTCTGTTCAATAAACTGAATAGATCAAGCTCCTTGAACATAACAATGTATGGATTGTTTCCTGTTCCCTAGATCACTTTTGCTGCTTCCTTTTGACCTGTCCAATATTTAGAAACTTACAATCACAGAAAATTAAAGTTGGAAGGAACCTCAGTGGGTCATCTAGTACAACCCACTGCTCAAGGCAGGATCATCCCTATCTAAACCATCTTAAATAATATTGATGCTCAGTGGGTGAAACTAAACAACAAATACACGCCAGAATAAACCCACACAGAAACACAATAAAGGACAGAGACACATGTATGTCAGTAGCAACCTATTTTTTTATAGAACAACCACTCCCTTTCTGACCTCACTATCCTAATGCTCAAGGGAAATCTATCAAATACCTTTAAAAGGTGAGCTAAGGAAGACAATTTCATAAACTGGGTGAACACTAGAAATAAGGACTGAACATCGATATTGATTTTATGACACGCTGTAATATACTTGATTCCTGAAATTCTACCTACCCACTACAGTGGTAATGACCCCCCTCCCTTTTGATATGTCTTGATCTCCCAATAATCAAGCTTCTTTTTTTTTACTAATTATTAGTCTGCTACCCCTGGCAGTTTCTCCCCCCTGCAATTTCACAATATCTGCCCAATATTCTTAACAATCTCTAGGCTTGCTTTCTTCCTCAGACCTGAGGAAGAATGCTTTGTGAAACTGTATCTAACTTTATCCCAACTATACAGTTGGTCCAATAAAAGATACCACCCCAAAAAATCCTCATAATTCCTGGACTATCACAGCTATAATATCTCTCTTACACTACCTTAAGACAATATCAACATTTTTCATAATGTTCCACAGGCTTACAGCACACAAATGAGGCACAGTGAAACATACAAATTAGCATAGCTTTACACCTGAGTTCTAAGGAAAATAAAAAGACTAGAGTTTCACATTCTTATGTTTTCCTATTATTATGCAAAATATAAAACTTTGACCCTAATTATGAGATATCCAATATTTTTAAAAAGCTTATTTTCAAGAAAATGTTGTGCTTTTGCAGCAATCAGTTGATTGGGCAGCTCATCTAGAAAATGCAGCTATTAAAAATAGCCTATATTAATTATTCAGCATCCTATTGCATTGCTATGGGAACTTGCACTGTTTTTCTCCTTTTGGTACAGAGGGTATATTTGTTATTGTTTTCAAATGGATAGCCTCAGAGCAAGAGCAAGCACAGTTTTAAAGAAACACAAAGAGTTCCTTGGACTTATCATCTTTTTAGGTTTTTCAGATACAGAAAGCTTGTAGCAAGGATAGAATCTGATTAAAAACTTTCAGATACAGAAAGCTTGTAGCAAGGATATTATCTGATTAAAACCCTGCCGTTTGCCTAAAATCTATCAGAAGTTAACAGCAAATAATGTTGGTCTGTTGCATTTTGAGAACGTTTTGTCATCATTGATTTCTTGCCATAGATAATCAGAAGAAATACTGATCATCACTATCTTCTTAAAAAAATAAAACTTTTGATATCTTGCTCTTGACTAGATTACATGGGTTTAATTAATTATGTGCTTGCCTTGAAGGAATCCTATCCAAAAATGTCATCTTTTCTCTTTTCCATTAGCAGATTTTTAATGTGCTATTGATACTGCCAAGAACATTTGACAAAAACTGTTATGAAGTTACTTGAAGTGGCCCAATTCATTAGCCCTTCTGGATTTGAAATATTCTTTTCCACAGATGGACTGTAAGTCCATAGACACAGTATACGGAAAGATCTGGAAATACCAATTAGAAATAAGCTAAACAGATTTTGGCATTTTCACTAAAATACCAATTTGTTCCACTGGCAGCAATGACTGTTTCTTTGCCAAATGACCTTAGCGGGGTTCAATCAGAAAAGTGTCCCAAACTCTGCTATTAAATAGTAAGAATGACTTGGCGCTTTGTGGAAATAAGGCTATTTATTCTCTTTATTTAAATTCTTTGCAGATACTTGGACATCTATAGGAGCAAGCAAGACATTTGGCAGCATTTGAAAATCTTGCTAGATGCCTTAGTAACATAATTTTCTCCCATTCTGTAGATTTAAAAACGTGACTATAAAGAAATGGAAGTAAGAATCACTGCATTCAGGGAGTTCAATGAAGCAATTTGAAGCTATTTTCATGAAGCTGTGTGCTCTAGCTGCTGTAAGATTATTCATGACCATTGCACATATGCAAAAGCTGTCTTTACCATGGCAGTTCCCTAATATATCCATAAATGAAACTAAAGGAGATGAAAGCTGAGTCCAAACCTTTCTGAAATGTAATCAAAAAGAGGTTTTGCTGAAAACATTTTCCTTATTTTGAGCAATACTGTTTCCCTTTGAGTACTAAGAGTGAGAGAATATCGTAGAGTAAAATCTCCACATGACCTGCCATTAAAAGCTTGATATTGAAAACTTTTAGACAAGATCATTAGTTCATGTATATTAGTATAGCCTCTTTGGCTCATTAGTGCATCTAATATAATACATTTCCATCTATATACATTCATACCTAATGTCCTAATATTTGAATATTATTAACATCTAATATTCGTTGTAATATATATTCATATCTAATATGCATATTGACTTTTAATTTAATACGTTCTGTAAAGAATACATTAGCGGTATATTGTTTATGAAAAGCACTCTATGATTTACCCCACCTGAATCTAACAAACAGTTTTTAAATTGCTTGTGGGTCCTCAGGTGGAACTGAAAGGAACGGTTATAACAAGCAGAGCTCCAAATGGCTAGGATGGGTGAGAGATCACTTGTGCATAATTGCTGTTGCCAACAAAAGCAATCAAGCTGGTTTTCCCCTGACTTAAAAGTAGAGGATATGACTAACAGAGCATTCTTTGCAAGGGCTTCAGGGCTCTAGCACTTGCATCTTGCAGAAACTATTCTGAATTTGGTGGCCTGCCAGGCACACTGCAAAAGATGTCTCTGATACCAGGTTTGAAGAAGGCTAAAGATATACTTTCCATAATAGTAAATGGGACATAAAATGAGTTTTTGTAAATATATGGATAACTGAACTCAGGTTTAATTTGTTCTTTTAATGCTGATCAGATTTAATTGGATTGCTAATATTGGATTAGGTACTTGGAAGTTAATTGAACTAAATATGCCAGAGATAACAATAATGAACAATTCATGAGAAAAACTTTACTTGTGATTTTGGCAAATTCTAATGTGTAAGCAAATACTGACATTAAGGTTCTCTCTTATTATGGAAAACTTATCAACTAGAATAAAATGGCTGCCAGAAACTCCAGCTCCTAGAAATTGCAGAAATGAGATTCATAGCATTTATCTTTATTGTCACTGTATCTTTCTGGAATAGAAGGTTAATCATTCCATCAAGGTGCTTCATTAAGGATATATAAGGGCCAATTTCCATTACAAACCTATTGGTTATAATAGGAATAAATATGGATGACATTTTAAGTGCTTTCCTGTCATACGAGCTAGAAAGTAATGAAAAAGCAGAAAATTCAAATTTCTCATCATGTAACCAGAGTTAAACTTGCTCTTCTCTCTATTCTTTTCATTCTGTAACACATCTATAGATGTCTGAGTGGGAAGTTGTACCAGGCTCTCTTCTCTACAGTTCTTACACAGTCCGGATGTATCTTGGTCCCCCAAATTGTATTCCTGTCCTTGGATCGACTATGGCAATACTTTGTTTCATTTTAATGCCTTGAGAATAATGAAACCTGAGGCCTACTGAGTTTCCATCCCAGGCCCTGTTCCAGAGCTAGGCCTCGCTTCACCCTCAGAACAACATTTTCGGGCTACTTCCTACTACAATCCATAATCTCCTACCATCTTTAGGATTCCATACTCTTCCATCTCTTTGAACTTTACCAGAGCCTCTAAACAGAAAACTATTTAGAGTCATTAGCTATCCCAAGCTGTCCAGATCTGAACTGGATGGATAAGGAACTCCTACTCCTCTGGTTCCCCAAACTACACAGACCCCTTCCCAAGCCCACAGCCTTTATAGTCCCAGAGTTCAAGTGGTCAGATAATATGACTTCTATCTGAGTGTAATCAAATGTATAATTCTCTAGTTCAGGACAAGTTTAAAAACCTGAGTACAATCACCAAAAAGATGGAGATCATTTAAGGAGGAAGTTCAGTGATTAGCATGGCCATCCATTTCCAGAAATGTAATGGAAACATTAAAACAGAGGTCCCTGGCACATGTTACAATGATGGTGAAATTCATCTATTAATAGCACCATAAATAGTACCAGTGCTACATGTTCAACTGATTTATAGCTCCATAAAGTGGCAAAGAAGCTATAAAGTTATTCCACAAAATACATGGAACATCTTTGTAGCTCATTTGTATTATATTAGAAGGTGAACATGTAGCACCATCATGCCAGTGCTGATTCTCAGCGTCAGCTTGAGGACAGGGGTCAGCATCAGGACTAGGAGAGCCCTGATACTGGTGGTGAAAATAACTTTTTGAGGGAGTGGGTTGCAAGATTCCCTGAATGTGTTTCCTCTGCTGAGAACCCAGCAATTCCCAAACCCAGCAGCCTTTCCTGCCTGGCCCTGCATCCCCAAGAAGCCATGAAAGTGACAGGAAATACATTTACATCTCAAGGCTCACAAGAACTAGAGCAGGGAGAAAGAAAATGTCATTAACCAATTAAGTGATGTTTTTGGTCCAATCCTACTTTGCTGAAACCAGTTTCTTAGACATTACTTTGGGAAATATCTGAATATTCTTTCCCTCATTCATTGCTAAACTTACTCTATTCAGTCCAAAGGAATACACCCATTACATAGTATGTTTGAAACATAAACCAACATGATATAACAAAATTCAGACTAAACTTTATGTAGCTAATTTAATTTTTCCATGTTATGTATCACAAAGAACTACTGTTTGGCAATATTTGTTTATAAATGTGGATTGCCTACATGGTAAAATTTAACCATAGCATACAGAAGTTACATTTAATTATCACATTATATATGAAAGAGCATTCCAAGAGATGTGGACACTGAAACATTGTTCTGGAAAATAGTTTTGATCAAGTACACCTAAGAAAGACTGACTATATCGAGCATTTTCCCCATAAAATACTCACAGTTGGACTTCAACTCCAGTTTGGCCTTGGCTTGCTCCTCAGACTCTGATTCTGATTAATCTTCCAGGTCAGCATTCGGTTTTGGACTCTCCAGCCCCCACTGCACACTTCAGACCTTGGCTTGATCCTAGTTTGCTTTCTGACTCCCTGATTCTGGTTTGTCCTCCAGCTTGGCATTTGAGTTCAGACTCTTAGCTTTGGATCTCACCCCTGGTATGGAACTCATGCCCACCCTCAGTGGCTCCCAAACTGCAGCTCACCCCTGTAACCTCCTGTGGTGGCAAGATGCCCCAACAGGCTCCTGAAGGGGAGAGAGCAGTCTCTGTGGGCCCCAAACCACATGAGCAGCTCCCCCCCTACCCCGCCCCAGGGAAAACTCACCTCCAGGGGCTCAGCTGGAGCTGGAGCTGGAGCTGGAGCAGGAACCACGGCCACAGCCGTGTGAACCAGCATTATGCTGGCTGTTTAATCAGCCCTTCCCCAGGTGAAGAAAAGCCAAACCAATCACGGCAGCCATTCCAGCCGCCATGGGAAGATTTGAAAGCCCCACCAGGACCCAGGGGGGAGAGGGAGTGAGGGAGCATGCTGTCATGGAGCGCACCAGATGTGCTGGGGCTCATGCAACAGACAGGAGCAGTACAGCTGGCTCGACACCAGCAGCCAGAGCAGGGGAGACAGGTGAGTCCCCTGTAGCAGACTGCGAGGAAGGAGGCAACTTCACACCCCTCTCCTCCCCAGCAGTCTATTTTTTTTTGACAAAAAAATAAGAGCAAACCAGAAGCGCCCTGCCCAAAGATGCTGAAGAAGGTGCCAGCCTACTCAAGCTCAGCTTGCCAGTCTCTGCAGCATAAGTGCTACCCATCGGGGCAGCCTGACTGGTCCCACAGGACCCATGCTGATGTGGGTTCCCCCTAGGCAAGCAGGGGTTGACTGAGCATGATCAAACCACAGCAGTGGCACCCATCCAGTTGGCAAGTGGACGGGATGTAGGGGAGGCAGAGCCCCGTGGAACATCACACCTGAACTGTGAGTACTACTGTCCTTGGGTCCCCCAGGAAGAAGATCTCCACTGAACCCTCCCTTTATCCAATAACACCAAGTCATGGCAGGTGAGTTGGGGGGAGGGGATCCATGCCAGATGGATAGTACACCACTTGGGGAAGCCCCACTTAAGACACCTTCCATAACACCTCCTAAGTTCTGACCATCAGCTCTACCTGTTCAGCCTGAAGTCCCTAAGGACCATAACAAAACCCAGAGGACATTAAAAGGGTAGAAACACGGACCTTTAAGGGGAGAGGTAGTTTATGGTCTGATCCTGCAGGATCAGGGTTTAGGTCACAAGGTCAGTGAAGGAAGACATTCCTCTCAAACAGTAAAAGGTTCAAGAGCTTTAGGGACAAGTTTCAATTTCCTCTAGCCATGTGCCATGTGCCTACAGTACCACCTCTAGTAGTCATTTCCTGCTAGTGTAGGAATGCCTAAAAACAATCACAAGACAGAGTATATTTTCCCATTGGAATAGCAATTGCAGCTTGAGCAACTGCACTCCCTCAAGGGCTGTGCCAAGAGATAACAAACACTACACTGCCTACACTGCAAAACCCAGGCTATCACCTTTCAATAATATTAACAGGTAAAAACATTTTTACTTTTTTTTTAAACTATACTTGAGTAAATACTACCATATATTTCCTCCTGACATTTTTAAAACTGCTTTTAATTAGCTTTAGCCATGTTCATACCCTTTTTATTTACTTTCTGTGACTAGTCCAGTGATTGCATTTCATGTTCATGAAAAATAAACTTCAAAATCACATTCATAAATATCTGTAAAACACACATTTTAATTTAATGTACAAAAAGTATTCATGGTGGAAGTATCTGTACACCCACCTAGTCAGGGAGCAGGAAAAGTACCAGCATATTATCTGAATTGCCATGAAAACTTAGCAATTTTCCTTCATTTTAAAAATTTCTATTCTGTGTATAAAATAAAATATTCAGAGATCATCATAGAATTGATATGAATGACAGAAACAGAACAGAAACTGATCATTCTTTCATCTATATTTCCAAGAATGGGAAATGGTCTGTTAAGACCCAGTTAAATTCCTTAGATAATGTAAAGATCTGGGAAAAGGAGATAAATGTCAGTTAAGAAACATGACTGTTGTAGGACTACAGGGAGGTACCCATGTTGTCACGGTGGGCTCCATCATTATTCTTATTGGACCTGCTAGGGAGGCATGGGGCAACAAGAGACCTCACATGGGATCCAGGGAAGTGCATGGCCCAGTGCAGAGGAACATCACAGCATGGAATCCAGAAGGGGGCACAAGATGGTGGGCGATGCAGAACAGGCATCCTGGCATGTGGTGGTGAGGGGGTAGGTGAAGCAAGCTGCCTGGCCCCCATTTGTCCCATAGCTCTGCTATCCCTGCTGCTTGCTCCCTTGATGCTGCTTTCCCTGCTGCAGTCATGGGGAAGACAAATTTATGACCCTCCACTAGTTAGATTTTATAAATGGAAAATTATAACAATTTTCCATGTATAAAATCTAATTATTGGGGAATTTTCTTAAATTCAAAGTCATCTTGGCTTTGAGTAAATACAGTAAACCATATTCCAACAAGGCCTGTAACTGTTGCATTTAAGACGAAAGAGAAGCTTGCTATAACTACATGTCTAAAACAAGTTTTAATAATGAACCAGGTTCCTGTATCCAGGCAGACATCCCCAGATTTTGACATGTTTAATTTGAAATCCAACTCAGAAAGTATAGAGGTTGGTGGGGGGGGCGGTTGGA
>NW_005842160.1:175156-181333 GCF_000455745.1 Alligator sinensis | reverse complement strand
GGGGAAATGGTGATTGTTCTGTTTGTTTTTTGGCTGGACCATCACTGGTATCAAACTAGATCTTGTTCTCTTCAAAACTACAGACACAATAGTAGGCAGTTGGATTTCTCCTATGGAAAGTTTGGGACAAGACTCTTATTTTTCCATTTTCCTGGAAAAGACATAGAAAACATGATTTTGAAGTACACATTTTTCATCCTGATTGCACAATAGTTATAATATTAAGCAACAGAAGGGTCAGAAGGGAATAATACTTATAATTACTCAGTAATACACGTCTTAACTGGAATTACTCATTTTAACTGGAGTTACTAAAATGGGTACATATATAACTGAGCATTCTGCTTTTCTGCTATAAAGTTAAACAGATGATAATTTCACAGAAAGATCAAAGGACAGAAGAAAGTGTATCCAAAAAAACTGTCCAATTTTCAGATATTTTCAATGTAAATATATTCTACATATCTCAGAAATGTTTGTTACCTTCATGCACAATTGTAGTTTTATAGGTGCTGATTGGTGTTCAGGCTCTCCCTCTGACTCATGGCGCTTTACATAAAGTGCCATGAGTTAAAGCGCACCTCTGACCCAACAGACGTTCACCTGTTGGGTTGGGGGGCTTGAGCCTGCCTGCACTGGCCCTTCTGGCCAGCAGGCAGGTGTGCTCCAGCATCTCCAAGGAGGCTGCTGAGCTGTCTTTCTCCCCAGCCTGCCCCCCTGCCTCCCAGCTCCTGAACTGCCAGCAGAGAGGTGTATGTGGGTTGGGGGGGGAGCAGTGAGCAGCATGGAGCTGCTGGATGGGCTTTGCCCAGCCTGAGCTGGGGAGTGGAGGAGTGGAATAGAGCCCCCTCACCTCATGCCTCCCCTCTCCCCAGCAGCTACCCTGGCTGGCATGCCCCCAGAGGCTGGGGAGGCATGGCAATCACCAGCAGGTGGTGGCGTTGTTGGCGCCAGTGGAGGCATGGCAGAGGCAAGTGGAGGGCTCCCACAGGCAGCCACAGGAGTGTCAGCTTTGGGGGGAGTGCCAAGTGCTGACCGGTGGTTGGCAACCATCCACAGACACCACCAGCAGTGTCGGCAGCAAGGGGGGAGGGGGTGGCGGGCAATGAACAGTGACTGCCTGCAGGCACCACCGGCAGCACTTCTCTCAGGTGGTCACTACCAATCTCAGGGGGTGCATGTGCACCCACATGCACCTCCTATGCATCGTCAATGCTGGCTGGAGTACTGGGGGGAGCCAAAACCTGGCTGGACTCATTTGAGTCCCGTTTTTGTTTTTAGGGTGAGTGGTTTTGTTTGTGTTTTTTGGGTTGTTCTCCCGCCCTGGCGGGGGGTCGGGCTAGAAGATCTATTAGGTCCCTTCCGACCCTGAAACTATGAAACTATGAAAACAGCTCCATGAGATAAGGGGGCTCTGTTCTACCCTCCTCCTCCAGCTCAGGCTGGGTAAAGCAGCCGGCAACTGCTTCTGTTGCTCTCAAGAGGGCCAGCACAAGATGGTGGGGTGGGGTGGGGATGCAGTGGAATGGAGCCCCCTCACCTCATAGACCTGGCCTAGCTCCTCCCAGTACCCCAGCTGGGGTAGCTGGGGTGGCCCATGAGGTGAGGGGGGCCTATTCCACCACCCCCTACCTCCCGCCACCCAGCTCAGGCTAGGCAAGTGGGCAGCTCCATGCTACTCACTTTCCCCTTCCTCCTGGCTGACAGCACCAACCCTACAGGAAAAATTAACCCTCTAGGGAATGCGAGTTCATTATGGTGTTCTAAAGCAGAGCATCTTAATCTAATACCTGATTAGATGTGGGTTAATTTTTTACACAATTGGCCATTTTAGAAGTGCTCTGCAGCCATGCACTTGTGTTTCATCCCACCTGTAGAGCTCTTTCAGAGGCCAGATTGGGCAAAAAATGTCACTTCTGTCTGTGCCCTAAGGAGACTTTTGAAACATTTTTATTGATTGACTTACCATGTTGTTTACAAACATATAGCCTGTCAAACTGTAATGCTGATACTAATATTAAAAATGCAACTTAAATTGAGTAGTCTCAATCTAGTCACAAGCTCCACTGGAACTACAGCTTCAATCTTTAAGGAAAAGCTAGCAGAGAATCACCAGGCACAGAAAATAAATTCTAACCCTCTCCTTCAGTTGAGGCATATGGACAAAGTATCACAGTGACCTTTCACATATGTAACTTGAGTTGTAATGATTCTTGTTCTTAATACAGAAACTTCTTTTGCCTTCCACCATGTTTGCAAGTTAGTGGAAGCATGAAGAATTGGGATATAACACAAAATCTCTTTGCCCAGAACATCATTGCAACTCAGGTTAAATTATAGAGTACAATGTTCAAAAGGACTATAATAAGATTCAGCCAAATAATTTGGGCCGTTTTCCAAAAAGGCATCCAGTCTTGAAGACATGAAAAGAGGGAAGCCTCCACCATGTCCCTTACTAAGGGACTTGTTGCACATTGTACTTTAAGCTGCTCAAATGCTGCTCAGGGTCAGTGCTAGCCTGAGTTTGAGTAGTCACACCTTAAACTAAAAACCTTCTCTTATTGATTGTCTCCCACCTGCACAGTAGCACTGTGAGAAACTGCAACATTTCATTTTCACTTCCTTTTCACTGGGAAAGCATTTTGTTTTGAGTTTCATTTTGTTTCATTCCATTTGTTCACTGTTCCATTTCATTTTGTCAAAACTTTCGCTGTTTCGACATTTCACCCATAGGTTATAATGAGGAAGCATGAAACTGCCTATAACGTTGTCATTCTGTGGCATATTTGGCTGACAACAGCAAAGATGGTAGCCCCTTCTGCAGGCATGAGGCCTACCAAGTTTCAAGGAGATAAGTATAGGGGTTTCTGGGAAACAGTTCCTCAAAGACTTGAAAGCAAAATTCGTGTCACATGTGTATGTTAAGGTGCAGCAGGGTGAAAACTGCAGGTATGGTATACCCTGATGAGGCCATGAATCTTGCCAGCTTTCAAGGAGATAGGTGCAGAGGTTTCTGGGAAACTGCACCTCAAGCTGCTGACAAGCAAAGTCATGATGTGTGTCTTTATGTGTGCATTAAGGCGCAACCTCACTTGCGCTGGGGCCTCTTTACAATATAGTAGCGTGCCCCAATGAGGTCTCCTCCTCCCCTACAGCCTCAGCCTGGTCCACCACTTTAAATAACAACACCAGCTTCATCTTAGGCTGCCAAACTGCAACAGAGCCTTTTTTATGTCTTCTGAAGGAGCTTCTTCTCCAGCAGCTGCCAGAGAACTCTCCCTGCCATCCCCAGCCCTGGGGCTTAGATGTGCCCAGGGCCCTGTGTCTTTCCAGTCATCTGACCGGGCACAGGTGCTAGAGGTGTTGGTCTAAGGACATGGCAGTGGTAGACAAGGTTCTTTGGGTCAATGTAATCTTTTATCTTTTAGTAGACCAGCTGAATAGTTACAGAAATATATCTTAGCTAGATTTCAGGTTGAAAAACCCTTTGTCAGTCTGAGAAAGCACCTGCAGTTGGTGTGTGTGTGCTGTTCCTGGATGGAAGGAATAGTAAAGAAGCCAGAGGCTGGTGTGCAATGTGGGCAAGAAAGCCATTCAGTGAAAATGGAAATGGGGGCATCAGGGGGTAAAGGACAGGTGGGGTGGGGTGGGGGAGGGAGATGTAGCAGTACAGGCAAAAGAGGAGAGTTACCTGAGGAGTCAGATGTTAGGCAGGTTGTAATGTGTCATAAATCCAATGTCTATATTGAGTCCATGAGCTTCTGTACCTAGGAGGCTGATGAAGTGCAGCTCATAGGCTCATCGGTGAAAAGTGGTTTGTAAATTCAAACAAGCACTGAATGTCACTAACCTCATCACCAGAAGTGATCTTCCTATAGCCCAAAACACAATGAATGGATCCAGACCATGCCATGACAAAACATGCAAAACCTGTCAACAATATTCCCAGTATGGAGATATCTTCACAAAACATATCTCCATCAAGGCACCAAATGCCCTGATGGAAAATACATAGGAGACACCAAGCAACAACTGCATACCAGAATGAACACACCCCGAAATCTGTAACAGACAAGAACAGAACACCACCTGTCTCCAATCTATCATGCCTGATTTTCAAAGGGAATTTACAAACCATTTTTCACAGATGAGCCTATGAACTGCACTTCATCAACCTGCTAAGTACAGAAACTCATGGACTCAATATAAACATTGGATTTCTGACATGCTACAACCTGCCAGACATCTGACTCCCCAGGTACCTCTCCACCCAGGAACAGCACACACACAAATTGCAAGTGCTTCCTCAGCCTGACATGCTTTTTCAACCAGAAAGCTGGCATCCCAGACAGCTAATCTGAGTTCACCTGGAGCCTCACTGCAACCAGCAAGCCACAAGTCTGTCAAAGACATGATGGGTCTGGGCTCTCCCTAGCCAGGACTGTGTGCATGTGTGTGGTGGCTGGAGGTTATGGCACCTTCTACCTGCCTTTCACCAGGGGGATCCTCGGTCCTGGCTTTTTCTGGGACTGACACACCACCAGCAGTACCACCAGGCCTCCCGACCCTGGCAGAGTGCAGCTTTAGTGGTCATTCCCAGGACCTGGGGTCTCCTCCTTCCCCATAGACCCAGCCCATACCTCCAAGCTCATCGTGGCACGGGAGCTCACCAGGAATATGTTCTTCCCCTACTGACTGGTGATGCAGTAAGTGCCCCCTTCAGCTCTGAGAGCGGGGCACTAAATGTTTTTAAAAATATGAAAAAAGGAAATAAGTGTAGACAGAGTGAGGAGGGTGGCATTCATTCCATCTGCACCTGGAGCATGGGGAACCCCAGCAGTGGGAGGTTCACCTTCAGGAGCACCAGCTGCTCCACCAAACCAGGATCCAAGCAGGTGCGGTGGGGTGTCACAACATCACCAGCAATACTTAACACTAGGGCTATGCGAAATTTCACTGGCTCTTTTGATTCAACACTGTTTTGACTCATTTCAAGCTTGAAACAGTGAACTGGAATTGAAATGAAGGGCTTTGAAACAGCCTTGAAACAAAACGAGACTAGTCAAAACATTTCAAAAGTTTTGAAATGTGTCAAGTTTTGAAACCGCCAGCAATGAGGTGATGAGAGACAGGGGACAACCAGGGCTGTGCTCCCAGCAGCAGCCAGAAGCACAACCCTGGCTCTCCCCATCTCCCACCACAGGGGTTTTGGGAAGCTGATAACAGCACAGGGGAAGGGAACTGAGCCCGGGCTCAGTTCCCCTCCCCAGCACTGCGATCAGGCTGGGGAAAGGAACTGAGCGCAATTGCTGATTCCCCGCCAAATCTAGCACTGGAGATGGGAAGTCGACTTCCTGCCCCCAGCCTGATCTAAAGTAATGTCAAAACAGCATCAAAATAGCCTCACTGTTTTGGTGAAGCAAAACAGAACAGTCTTTCAAATCAAAATGAAATTCGAAACAGAACACTGTTCTGTCGAAACCTCAAAACTCAAGGCGAAATGGAATGGTGCTGTTTCACACAGCCCAACTGAACACCCTCTCAGTTGGAACATTGGTCAGTGGACAGGACAGGTACTCCCAGGCAACCAAGTCCTCGGTGAGATAGGCAGCCACCAAGGCCTGAGTACTACCTGCCTGATGCTGGGGTCTGGTGCCTCTGGACCCCACCATGGAACCTATGCCCTTGGCCCACACTGCCAGCACCTGTGGTGGAGGAGGAGACTGGCTGGCGGATGGCATGCTAGCATGGGACAGTGGATTCCCCTCTTCCACGTCCCCCGCCCTCCATCCATAAGAGGCTGTGACTTGGATGACTACACAGTCTGGTGGGTGGCAAATTGGCTAGAGGTTGGCACCCACAGAGTCATAGTGGATGGGTCCGTTTCGACCTGGAACGTTGTGGGCAGTGGGGTCCCGCAGGGTTCGGTCCTTGGACCAATACTCTTCAATGTCTTCATCAGCGACTTGGACGAGGGAGTGAAGTGTACTCTGTCCAAGTTTGCGGATGACACAAAACTGTGGGGAGAAGTGGACACACCGGAGGGCAGGGAACAGCTACAAGCAGACCTGGACAGGTTGGACAAATGGGCAGAAAACAACAGAATGCAATTCAACAAGGAGAAATGCAAAGTGCTGCACCTAGGGAGGAAAAATGTCCAGCATACCTACTGCCTAG
>NW_005842160.1:136727-169434 GCF_000455745.1 Alligator sinensis | reverse complement strand
TCAAGCCATTTCCTGATGCCCTCCTTCAGCTGCCTCACCAGTGCCTGTACATCTGGTGAGAGTAGCTTGCCCCAGCCAGGAACATTGATCCCCTGGAAGCTCTCCATTTGGCTGTGAAGTTCCCTCACTAAAGGGATCACCTGGCTAAGGAGGGCATCACCAGCACTGATAGTCTCAGTGGCCTTGAGGAAGGGCTTAAGGACCACCAAGATCTGGGAGATGCTATCCTACTCAGCTCTGTTAAGGGGGTCGCTGATCCCAATTTCCCCAAGCAAGTTGGCCTCATGGATGGCTGTCTATTACTCCACCAGCCTCCTGATCATCAGGTATGTGGATTTCCACTGAGTCTCCACATCCTGCATGATTTTGTGCTGCGGAATGTTCAGCTCTGCTTGTTGGTCCCGCAGCATCTTGCCCCCTTTGATGCTCCGGTGGAAGTAGCCTGCCACCTTCCTGCATTTGGAAATAAGCTTGCTGGTGGTGCTGACACAATTACCAGCAGTCCTGTCCCCCTCCAAGGTGTCCCTGACAATGAGGTGGAACTTGTGTGCCACACAGAGGAAGCCAAAATAGTTGGCATCATGGACCGCCTTGACCATTTTGGCCCCATTGTCAGTGACCATGAACCTGTGGGTGAGCTCACCCTGCCCAAAGAGCTACCCCTGTACCAAGCAGTTCATGGCCCCCATGATCTCTGTTGCCATGTGAGACTCAGCCATCACCATCACTTGAAGGAGAGCCCATTCATGGCCAGACTGGTTGTACCAGTGCCCTGTGAGGGATAGGGAAACGTGAGCTCTACCCCAGCTGCTCCAGATGTATGAGGTGAAGTTTAAGGCCACCTGCAGACCTGCCGTGTGCAACTCCTCCCTCAAGTACTTGCTGCATGCCTCATAGAGGGAGGGAACCACCGTCCTGTTGAAGGTGGTGCATGCTGACACCTGGTAGGATGGGGCTATAAGTGCCATGAGCCACCTGAACCCTGGCCACTCAACTAAGGAGAAGGGCTGGCCATCCACAGCAAGCATCTCCTCAATGCTCTGGGTGATCTCACTCACCCTTGCAACGCGACCCACTTTCTGTCCACCTTTTCCCCACTGTTTCAGGGTGAACTGCCTCTGCTTTGGGAGGATGAGGGCTTTGGAGTGAGAGGGGGACTTCCCTTTGGGCATGTTTCCACTGGTGCCAGGCTGAGGAGGAGCAAGGGCAGGGGGATGGTGCCTGCGGATATGTATCAGCATCCCTGTGGTGTTCATGTGTTTTGTTCCCTTTTACTGGCTGGTTTTGGCTCAGCAGTGCAAGCAGATAGCGTACATGGGATCATCTGCCAGTTCAAAATGAACCCATACCACACTACCTGCTCACTTCTGAGGTGTGGGTGCATGTGTGGATGCTGCAATTTCCCTCTTCTCAGTAGGCAGAGGCACAGCAACAGGAGGAGCTGACTCAGATGAGCCTCTAGCCTCCCCATCCTCTACTTCAGCCTCCTCTGAAGTGACTTCTGGGGAAGGAGACCTGGCTCAAGGAGAAACTTGGGGGGATGGAGCACAAACTCAGATGATTCCCTCTCCTTCCCCAGAATTTCCCTTGCTATGGCACTCAGCTCCAGCTCTTCCTCTGGCACTGGAAGACTCAGCATGGGAAGTGAAATGGAGGTGGAGGAGACTGTCATACTGGTGTTGGTGCTGGTGCTGGTGCTTGTTGTCATGGTGGGGGGGGCAGGTTATGGCTGGTGCCCTTGGGCAGGATACAGACTCAGGCACAGGCAGTGGCACTGGCACTGCTCCCCTTTCCTTGCTGCCTGTACTAGTGGAAGCCTCATGCCTGTTTATTGTAGCAAAGACGCTGCATCTCATTTTGGGAGGGGGGGAACTTACACCTCTCCCTTTACCCCCTCTTCCACTCCTCCCAGAAGGATTGCCAGCTGCCTTTCCAGTATGTTTCATGGTGTGTTTCATAGTGTCTTGTCTTTGCATTGGTGTGCTGGAAAATCTGTCTCTTCTTCTTCTGTAATGGTATCTCTATCTGACTTATGTAATATATGTAGATATTCAGATAATTGTATATATGTGTATTTATGTAATATAACCATGTTTGTTTGTATGTATTTATTTTTGTAATAAATACAATAGAAATAAATGAATGTATGTATGTGTTTTCCTGTATAAATTCTATATTATAATATGCAATTTAATTATGCTGTACTTCCTTGCATAGTGAATGGAATGCACACTGTGATCAAAAGCACAGATTTGAAAAGAATCAAAATAGGCTAAACAAAAAGAGGATTTGGGGGAGGAATAAACTGAAAGGAATCAATCAATGAATATAATAGTAAAATAATATAATAGTAAAATAAAAGGATATAGAAAGACAGCAAAAGGTATTTCTGAATCCCACTTGCTAGGCTAGCAAGTAGGAAATCAATGGTAGTAGCCTTTGTTATCTAACGCTGCTGAGCTTCTGGAAGATAGCTCAGTAACTGACCCCAAGGCAAAAAGAAGCCCAGTTCAAACAATGCTGCTTTTTATGCTGTTTTTCCATCCCTACCCCAGAGCACTGGGATTGGAAGGGACCTCAGGGAAGGATCACAGTCACAGGCCAGCTACACAGTCAATATCAGAGCAATCCTTCCCCCCATCTTCCTACTCCCTCTCCTTACTTTCTGTTTCCCTGCAGGCAAGCCCAGCTTCAAAACTCAAAATGTTTAGAAACTTTCAAAACATTTTGACTGCCCTCATTTCATTTTGAGGCTGTTTCAAAGCCCTTTGTTTCATTTTAATTTCACTGTTTCAATCTCAAAATGAATCGAAACAGCATCAAAATGTAACAGCTGGTGAAATTTCACATAGCCCTACTGCACAGCTGTGACTTGCCACTAAAGAGCTAATGAGCAGTGGGGTCTGAGCTTTCCACTAAAGAGCTAGTGAGGCCTAGCTAGGAGCTACAGCTGTGAGTTGCCACTAAGGGCTTCTATCCCTAAGTGTGGGGTCTGTGAGAGATGAGTTGAGGGAGCAGGGAAAAGAAGCTGGGAGGTAGAGAGTTAATGAGATGGGGATGAGTAATAAACTGGGAGGTGGAAAGGAAATGGGGGTGGGGGAGTGTGGTGAAATAAAGGAAGTCATCCACTGAAAGATAAAATAAAAAGAAGTTTAAAAAAGCATTTTAAAGGAAATAAAGTGAAAAGAAAGAAGGTCTTATGTTTTAATAAATTGGGATTGGGTTTGGGATGTGGAGGGTGCTGGTCATCCTCCTGTGGGTTACTGGGAGGTGTGAGTGGTGAGGGAAGGCACTTTTGGGGAAGCCACTACCTTCACCCTAGGAAGGAGCCCCAGCTCATGGACCTATCTGACCATGTACCTTGTTCACCCCACCAGGTCCTTGGCCCCACTCCTGGACCCATCCATGTCCTCTGAACTGACTAGCTGGCATGTGCTCTGCAGGCTGTTTGCATGGGTTTGCACCCCTGGATGTGGAAGGTCACACTCATGGGATAGAAGGGGGAATTGACTAGTGCCAGAACTGCAGTAGAGTTCAGGGGATGGAAAGTCTGTTCATAAAGAACAGGAGGGTGGGGGAAAGGACACTGCATCCTGGGATGCTGGAGGACTGTAACTTGGCTTGCTCATCTGTGGGAAGTGGCTATGTGTTAATAAAACATGAGCTGGGTAACAAGTATCAGAGAAACCTGCCCTGGAGTGGCATAAATTTAAGCCACCTGAAGAGCATTTAAAACTAGTTTCAGTGTCAATGTGTTACAATCCAGGGGTTAAGAGCTACAGGAGCCATCTAAATTAATGTGTAACAAGGCCCTAATTTGTTTCAATGGTTAATGACTCTCACTGTTAAAACTGGTTCTGGGAAAGATGTTACATAGTTGTGTGTGTTAATACATCTACTTTCCAATTGTGTTGTCAAAACTTAGTAAAAAATTCTGTGGATTGCTTTCATTAAATCAGTATGAGGCATAAAATTAAGATTCACATTCCACTTCTGATCTCCACCAATAGCACTTAATGAGGGAAGCATTTGAAATGCATTATAAATGAAACATCTGAAAGTAAACTAAGACTCACTTATGTATGCATTTTCCAACAGAATGTCATTTTCAGTGTTTGCTGCCATCCTGATAAACCAGATCCTGGGGTGGTCAGGTAATCCAGGTCAACTGAAATGTACTTAAGGTCATTTACATCAGATCAGGCCTATAACTGGTTAATAAGTTCATCATAAGTATATGATTTTAAACTATTAAATATAAAAATTATATATATATATATATATTTTCAAGATCTGATTATAACTGCATTACTGTATTTACTCAAATATAAGATGAGGTTCCTCTCTCCTCAAAACATCATGGGGGAGTTGAAGCTAGCAAGGGATGTGAAGGGTAATAAGTGTTTCTACAAGTATGTCAGTAACAAGAGGAGTATCAGGGAAAGTGTGGGTCCCTTACTAAATGGGGGAGGCAACCTTATGACAGAGGATGCAAAAAAAGCCTGAAGTGCTCAATGCATTTTTCACCTCCGTCTTCACAGGCAAGGTCAGCTTCCAGAGCACTACACTGGGGAGCAGAGTTTGGTGAGGGGGTGAGCAGCCAACAATTGTGCAAGAACAGGTTAGGGACATTTTAGAAAAGTTGGATGTATACAAGTCCATGGGACCAGATGGGATGCATCTGCGGATGTTGGTGGAGTTGACTGATGTGATTGCAGAACCATTGGCCATCATCTTTTAAAAATAAAGGTGATCAGAAGAGGTCCCAGATGATTGGAAAATGGCAAACCTAGTGTCCATATTTACGAAGAAAAAAAGGAGGATCCAGGGAACTACAGACCAGTCATCCTCACTTCAGTTCTGGGAAAAATCATAGAGCAGATCCTCAAGGAATCCATTTCTAAGCACTTGGTGGGGCCATCCACTATAGAAAAGATGTGGACAAATTGGAGAAAGTGCAGCAGACAGCAACAAAAATGGTGAGGGGGCTGGGAGACATGGCGTCTGAGGAAATACTGGGGAACTGGGCTTATTTAGTCTAGAGAAGGGGAGACTGAGAAGGGACTTAATAGCAGCCTTCAACTACCTGAAGGGTGGTTCAAAAGAGGATGGAGCTAGACTGTTCTCAGTGGCAGCAGATGGCAGAACAAGGAACAATGGTCTCAAGTTGCAGCAAGGGAAGTTTAGATTAGATATCAGGAAGAATATTCTCACTAGGAGGGTAGTAAAACATTGGAACAGGTTACCCAGAGAGGTGGTAGAAACTCCATCCTTGGAAGTTTTCAAGACCTGGCTAGACAATGCTCTGGCTGTAAGGATCTAGTTGGGGATGGTCCTGCTTTGAGCAGAGGGTAGGACTAGATGACCTCCTAAGGTCCCTTCCAACCCTGAATTTCTATGATTATATGAATATACTGTGTAAGTTATTCCAGTGTAAACACCGTGTGTCTATTTCCTTTCCATAGAAATATACCCACTTACCCTGCACGCCTCTGTTTCTTGGAGGAGCATGAGGAGGTCAGATTGGGAGGGACTATGGCAAAACAGGGTAGCCCTGCCTATTTTAGGTTTATTTGGCTATGCAGGAGGCTTGGGGCTGGGGTGGGGGTGGTGTCTACCTGGCTGCAGCCACTGGGTGCCCAGCACTGTAGCACCGTTGAAAAGGTTTTGTGACATTGCTGGTCCTGGCCCTCCACGTAACAGTGAAAGGGTAAACAGTCAGGAAAAGGGCTGGTGCAGAAACCATAGGAAGATGGAAAAGGCTAATCTACAGTTAAGAGGCTTTGTAGACAAAAGCCTCTTTTCCAAAAGCCTTGGAAAATAAGGCTATTTACTTTAATTGACAGACATCTTGGACACATTGTATCAGAGTTTCAGCTTCCAAGAATCAAAGGAAATCCCACTGAAGTTGATGAAACCAGTCTGCTGTATTTCATACTATGTATATACTTATTATGGTCCAAAGTATAATCTGTGAAGGCTTCTTCAAGGAAAGAGAAGAAGAAGCCATACTGTGAATCAAAGTAACTAAAAGACATCACCACAGAATACAATAATCATAATTAACCATGTATTTCTGCATGTTAGGTTTTTGTTTTTATTTATTGCTTTGTTTTTTCATTAAAGTTATAATCTTTGTTCTTTTTACTGTTTCTACAACGTTGGAAGAGTGTAATACCAAGACCTGCTCGGAGAGGCAAGCTAGAGAAACCACAGGCATTTCCACAAATATTGGGCCAGAACACTGCAAATTTTATTACAGAGACCCCAGCTGCAATATATAATGTGAATTAGAGATCAGCATTAAGAATTTTCTCCTTGCTCATCCCTTTCCGCAATGCAAAGCCATGAATTCACAAGCTCTTAGTGTTTTGAAATGCTTAATTTTCTTTTAAGACTGTATCTAACCCCTGCAGCTGTTCATAATAAACTCATTCTTTTTTGCTGGGGTTTGTTTAGATATTTTCTTCAGTTTCACTCTCCTATAGTTCCTACTCTTTGATTTTCAAACTGAAGCATCGTCCAGTTGAAAAGTCTGAGTAAGTTTCAGAGAAAAACCTTACATGCTACATATGTGAAGTCAATAACATACCATGGGTCTCTGGCACCCAGGGGCCCAATGCTTGCATTTGTGCCACCCCCCCCTGGGGTTTGTTTAGATATTTTCTTCAGTTTCACTCTCCTATAGTTCCTACTCTTTGATTTTCAAACTGAAGCATCGTCCAGTTGAAAAGTCTGAGTAAGTTTCAGAGAAAAACCTTACATGCTACATATGTGAAGTCAATAACATACCATGGGTCTCTGGCACCCAGGGGCCCAATGCTTGCATTTGTGCCACCCCCCCCCTGCCCCCCCCCATCCTTCTTGTAGCAATACTTAAAGTCATTTTGCATGATAAGAACTCTGAAGGGCCCAGCCGGCACCACCCCCAGGCCAGCACCCGGGGGCCATGCCCCCCCTGCCCCCTGTCTCGTCACCCGTTGGTCTGCCACTGCATGAAGTTATATCAATGCAAACTCAGATCAGTCCAAGTGGACCTGAGTGTTAGGGAAAATGATTTACCAGTTGACAGGCAAAGACTGCCAGTTTAGCTGATTTTGTACTGTTAGATCATGAATTGTTTAATAATTGACCCACATATGTGTACAGTAAGCTGTTCAAAATGCAGTTCAACTAGCAATGGGTCCAAGACAGAGACTATTATCTTTTTGTAAATATTTCAATTACTCTAATGTTTGAAAATGTGGGTCACCATGATTTGCAGAAGTACAGATAATCAGTAACTTTTGCAGTCAAACAGCTTTCAAATACCCCTACCAGAAGACAGTTTTCTTTTGCAGAAAGAATATATATTCATAGATTAAAAATAATGGAAATGAGAATACAAAGAAGACTGCAAGCCTGTACTTAGAAAAGTATGAGAGAATGAAAGGGGTAATTATTTAGCAACTTTCATTTTTTTAAAAAATCCCATCTTTATTATAGAATCACTTATTCAACAGTACAGTTTTTTACACTGATTTTCCTATATTATGTCTATGGTTGTAATTTTCACCCTTAATGCATTACTAATGTAATTTTTTCTAATGAATATTATTGTATGTTTGATAAATCCCACTTCATCCTCTGTCATAAGAACCACGTCAGGATCACTGAATCATTAAAATTGAAAACTTCAGTTGGGTCATCTTGCTTCTCCTGTGAGGAGAATGAAACATCTATTACACCATATAATTATTTTGATCAAATAATTGTACTATATTTTGCATTACATTACTTTCCCACAGTATCACATGTTTTTGTGCTCTCAGTTCTTTTTGCTGTATTTAATACAATATATTCCTTAAAATATAATGCATAATAATAATTTGCATCCATATCAATTTTATTTCTTCAGAACACTTTACTAATATCAGTTAAATTACCCATGATTTTCTATGTAATGTTAAATATTTATTATGCATTTATATATTTTAACCAAGGGTAAAAACTTCAAGACAAAAGTTGCAATGGAGCTGCAAGAAAAAGCACTTAATTAAAACAGGGGCGTAGGCATGTAGTTACAAGAATCTGAAACTGAAAATTTTGACCTTTGTCCATAGAAAGTCTGAAAGAAATAAGGTGAGCTCTCAATACCCATGAACAATACAAATTTGGTGTTTTGGCAGAAGCACTGTGCTTCAATTGTATTTAATGCTTCTACTTTATTTCATTCCTTTGCTGGACTGCAGGATCATGTTAATTTGTTTTATTACTACAAAATAAATCATACATGATTGAGTTGTGATTTTTATTCATAATTTCAAGAAACTGGTAGTATATAAATTCCCATCCAGAAATGGGGGGCACAGTTCTATGCATTGGCATAGGGGGTGCACACAGGTGCACATGCACCCCCTGAGATTGGCAGTGCACCTGCTGCAAAAAGTACCGCCAACACTGCCAGCAGTGCCTGAGGTTAGATGTCACTCACCACCACATCCCCCCACTGACACCGCTGGCAGTGCCTGCGGGTGCTCCCCAATCACTGCTGGCTGCTGCCAGTGCTGCCAGCAGCATCTGCAGGTGGTTACCAACCACCAGTCAGCGCTTGCCAGCACCCCAGCACCACCACCACTGCCACAGCCGCCTGTGGGAGCTTCCTGCTCGGCCCACCCCACCACCAACACCACTGCAGCTGCCTGCGGGAGCTCCCCACTTGCCGCCACCATGCCTCTGCCGCCACCACCACCTGCGGGCAGTCACCATGACCCCCCAGCCTCCAAGGGCAAACGGCATTCATGGTTCTCTGGGCCTGATATCACACAGTTCCTAAGCATATGCTTTACTTTATGCTGGTGAGCTGTCTCCTTGATATAATATGCCTACTTATGTGTTTAAAGGTGGGATTGTGCTTAAGTGCTTTGCTGGGTTGGGAACCTATATGTGAAAAGCACTTTAATGGGATATAAATGCATCTTTAACTAAATACAAATTGACCTAAACCAGTACTGAACATGATTTACAAGATCAAACCTTGAATTGGTAATCTAACCTGACCCTGATCTGGTCCATTTACTCTTACTAATGAGTAAGGGAGAGTGAGGAAGAGTTATGACCATCTGTAAGACCTGCATGAGGAAGGTGTTTCTTGTCCTTTGTGCTCCTTTATGGGAATGCATCATCTGAGCCACAATTTTGCTATTTAGCAGGTGGTAGCAAAAGTATTGATGAAACTGAATATTATAATTTGAAAATGCCCTGCCTTTGAAATAGACAAAATGATAACTGTAACATTTCTCTTCCATAAATATTTCAGTGTTATACTTGCAGTAGGATGATCTGATCTGGTCACAACTTCCATTTCATTTTCACTGATATCTTTTAATTCATTACTAATAATAGTGGCCAAAAGCAAGTGGCAGAAGGATTTATTCATTACCAGATAAAAAGCATACCAGCAGTGCTGTTTCTGATAGCATGTCATACATATACCATATTTATCTTGTATTGGTTTCACCCTGTCATTTTCAGTGCTAAAGAACAAGGAAATCCAATATGCTATTCATTTCCTTAGTACTTTCACTGCATAAAAAGAATGGTTCTTAAATAACTTTTCCAAGTGTACTATACAGAGAAGAAAAAGAAGGAAAAAAGAAAAAAAATGCTTTGGAATCAATGAGGTTATAAATGTAAATTTAATCCATTCTTAATGGCCCATGAGCCTGGTTCAAAGTTCCTTGCCAGAAAATTTCTGCTGTTCCCTTGGAAGAAAGTAATTAACAAAACAAGTTGAAGCTTGTTGTGTAATCCTCTCTTGAAAGTAGTATTTGTACATTTTTCAGTAGGGATCAGCAGCTGATTAAAAAAGTACCGGTCTGAATGCTTAAATCTGGAATGGGGTCTCCCCTTTAATACAGGCTTATTAAAGCTGTATTAGATATTTTTCCTAGCAGTGAGAAAGTAATCCCTTTGCAGCAAAGATATCACTGGATGTCAGCTCAACAGCATCCAACAAGCCTCAAAATATCTTGGTACAAAAAATGTATAAGCACAATCACCCTGCTGGATTTCATGTCTAGCTTTGATTCCTGTTTTCAAGGAATAAAAAAATCTAGGAAATATGCCATATTTCATATTTGTGGAAAACCACCACCACCATGTTTATGGTGCATATAAGAAGTGCAGATGTTGATAACTTTGTTCACATGAAGTATGAAATAATTACCCAAACAAATAGTTTGATTGGGCAATGTGGGATTTCCCACTAGTGTCAAATAGGAATGTCTATTTCTATTCTAGAAATAGCAAAAAAAAGGACTTTCAGAGACAGGTAGCTCCATTATATTTTTATGCATTATTTAAGTAAAATTATAGCCAGGTATATATTTCTACATACATATAATACAGAAAATATTATTTTCTATAATAAAAGAAAGCAGACAACGTTCTTTTGATGAATGTGATATCTATAATTAAAGTGACTAAATAGTTGGAAAAATATTTCTTTGCAACCTTTCGGGCACAAACACCCTTGTTCAGGCATAGGAGAGAGTCTGCTGTTGGTTTGGGTGCTCTCCTAGGTAGATTAGAATCCAATATGCAAAAATGCAGGTGTGTGAAAATGCAAGCGTGTGGTAGACAATGGGGGCAAGGAGATGTTGACCTGGTGAAAGAATATAGCTAGTAAACTGTAGAGAGATTACCTGGGGTTCTCAGGCAGGTTATGATGGGTCATAAATCCAATGTCTATATTTAGTCCACACTGTTTTTGGATCCAGTAGATCTATGAAGTGAAGTTCATAAGGTTATCTATGAAAGGTGTTTTGTAAATTCCCCTTGAGGATTAGGACTGAGATATCAGAGAGAGTGTGGTTATTTTGTGAAAAATATGTCCTTAGACCAAACAGCTACAACCAACAACCCCAAATAGGAAAACAGGCATTTATGAGATAGTTCAGAATTAAAAGCATAATTGCTTAATCCTTTTAAGGAGTGATGCTAAAAATTGTATGTCCCCTTCTTTATTCAGACAGTAGTCAGAATATATACTCAGATGGAGGATCAGGTTTGATAAGACAACTTAATAAACAAAAAAGTGTTTCAAATAGTTTCTTAATTCCCCAAATGCTGCAATCATGATATTCACAGCTTGGGGATGTTTTTACAGGTTTTCCATGACAATTAATTGATGTGTAAAAGCACCTTCCTATTAAATCCCACATAGAGATTTATTCTTCCTGTGCACCTGTGTTTCATTAATAATGTTTCCAGAATTTCCTCATATTTTCTCCATGGTTATTTTTTTTTTTTGCTCTAGATCAAACACTTTTGATGAGATGTGCTCCAACTGTGATTCAAATTAATCAAATTAAGACAATGGGATCTGAATAACAGCTAAGATTGTTTCAAGTGAATCTTTTTAAATAGGGTCTATTGCCATGGGTTTATAGGTAAAACTTGGATCAGATCATTGATCTAAAAAAACACTGGGTGAAAGAAACTGAGAAGGAGTTTATGGAGAAGGTCATGACCTATCATTAATATCCTTTTGTGTTGTGGAGAAATGAACTGAAACACATTTTTTCACAGTTTGTCTTTTTTTTTTACCTTCTTCCTGTCAGGGGACATAATCAGAGAAGAGCACATCATCATGAATGACACATTACACATGTAAATACATAAAGCTGTGCAAATAATCAATCTTACATGCAGCAACCAAAACACCAAAAAACCTTTTGATCTTAATCTATTTGTACTGCTTTTTTTTCTGAAATGAAAACAAAAGAATCTCATTTTTGTTAACAAAACTATTACATTTGACACTAAGCCTTCCAGGGCAGAGCATGTATAAGAAAAGCAGAGGAAACAAAGAGTTAAAGTCACAAAACTGCAGTTGTTGGTTGATCCTGTTTCTCATATAACTCAATGGTTAGGGCACTCAGTCAGAATGTGGGAAACCCACATTCATACACAGCCTTAGACTCAAACGTCTGATGGCCAAGAAGGGTGCCCTAACCAAATAGAAAACTTGAGGTTATCTATCTCACTTCTTCTGGTTCCACTTTGTATGAACTATTTAAATACTCACTGAGGTGGAAAAAAAGAAACAACTTGGTATTTAGGACACTTACATACAGAAGTGGTATGTCAACCAGTGGAGTGGTGGGGATTCTTCCCTGCCCAGGATCTCTGCACAGGGAAGCAACTTCTACTGCTGACACCAATACTGCTTCTGCTGTAGGTAATGCTGCTAAAAACAGCAGCAGTGGCAGTGATAGCTGCCTCCTGTGTACATAGAGCACAAGCAGCAGCAACAGAGAGTCCGATGGCAGCAACCCTGTGACTTAGGGTCCCTAGGAGCTGCCCCTGGGGCTCCATTCTCTCCTTCCCCTCCCCGCCACATATACTCCCCACTTCAGTTACTCTACTGGTCATGTGGAAGATAGATACTTCCAGCCCCTGCATCAATGCATACCTGTATTTATTTACATACAACACATATCCTTTCCCCTGAAAATTAGCTACTACAAATTGATGGGTGCATTATTAGTGACAAAATATAGGGATCAGAGGGTACAATCATATGAGAGCCTTATCTTGGGCAGCCAGCAGCACCTGCCAAGTCAGCTGAGGGCCTACGTAGCCCAAGTTGAGGGGCCAGGCATTTTGGTTCTAGCAGGATCAAGCCCTTAGCTGACCTGGCAAGTGCCACTGGCTATCCACCCAAATGGAGAAGAAGGACCAGGAAGTTCAACTCATCTAGCAGCATCTGTTGTATCCTGCAGCTAGGGAATTAACAGAACAGCCACAAGTTTTTGCTTCCACCTTATTGCAGCTGCCTGTTCTCCCTGTGAAAATGCTTACTGGTATTTTCAAGGACAGATCTTTTTTCCTTCATTCTGCCCTCAAAAAATAGTGTGTCTTATTTGTGGGGGAGGGGGCAGTGGGAAAAGGGGAGTGTGGTGTACAAGAAAATATGATATTTAATTTACAGATTCAATTTTGAATAGTGTCAGCCCAAAAAGTTTGGAGTATCATCCTCCCCAAAACACACAATGGCATGGGAGTTAGGACACTCTTTGAAGTTGTTGTTTCAAAGGAATCAGATTTGTACCTCCTACAACCTATCTACAACTTCTCCATGAATCTAGCCTCAGTCAAAATGATTCGGTGAATTTAACTTGAATGAATATATAATATCTGTTCACCAGAAAATTTCATCAATGCATTAGTGAATTGCCTGTCAAGAATGAAGGGGGTGGGGGAGAGGGCGTGGGGATGGAGCACTGCCATGCATCACCCTGCACTGCCTCAGCCTCCCAGCAGCAGGGAGGGAAGCTTGCACCTAGTGGCTACCACCGCCACCTACCACCCCACAAAGCCACCTCTCTGCATCCAGCTGCATGCCACCCCCCCTACTCCTTGTCCAGCCCCACACCAACCCCTGCTCCACTGTTCCACATCCAGCTCTGCACCACCTGCCACTCCACATCCAGCCCCACACCACCCCAACCCTACTGCTCTGCATCTGGCCTTGGACCACCTTCCCTCCTCCCCTCCCACTCTGCATCTGGCCCTAGCCCACTCCACCTGGCCCATTCTGCAGGACCCATGCCCCACCTGTCATTCTTGACAGGCATTCTTGACACAACACTGGCTGGAGCCATGCCCCAACAAAAGCCATGCCCCCCCAAGAGCATTACGGACAGACAGACACACAGACAGATGGATTAAGCCCTTTATATATATACAGAATACTTGGCTTTGGATCCCCAGGATCCCAGGTTCTGTGCAGAGTCCTATTGGCTAGGGACAAGCATTACACATAAACTGGTTTAAGTGATCAGAAGCTGGTTTAAATCTGTACCAGAAGAGATGATCAGTACACATAAACCAGTTTGAAAATGGCTGAAACTGGTTTGAGATAAACCTGGTTCAATGTAGTATCAGATTTAGCTGATTTGACTCAAACTGGTTTATGCAATGTCTGTCCTAGATCCCTTGCTGGTTTAAATTAAATCAGACTCCCCCAACATCCCAGCATGCTCTCTGGGCTGGGCAGGGCTCTCTGCTCCACAGCAGAGCTGGCCCCTCCCCTCTGCTCCCTCGCTGCAGCTCCAGCACTGACTAGAGGCATCTGTCTGCTCCCCACCTTCCCTCTCCATCCCCTCTGCCTTGCAGACACCTCAGCATTAGCTAGCAGACCACATGCTGGCTATGGTCCGTGCTGTGGCAGGACAAAGGGAGACTCAACAGGTAGCTGGTAATGTCCCTTTGTTTTCTTAATGAGGTGATAAACATTGAGTTATGGGTGATAAACATTTATCAATTTCCCGCTGGGCTGCTGGGGTGGGGGGACAACCATTCCCTAATCAAAGTGTCCTTCCAGGGCTTGGCCACGCTCTCCTGAGCTCAGCACTGGAAGGGAAGGGTGGGGGGGAGCTGCTCTAGTGGCCCCTGGCTTCTAGCCTAAGCACCTGCAGGTATTTGCCTGCATTTCCTCAGTCCAGAGAGAATGTCTGTTCAGTTGGAAAGTGGTTCAAATTAGGCAAGTTAGACTAACCTGAAAACATTGAATCAATTCAAACTTAGGCTTTATTGAATGTCTGTCCCTAGCCATTAAGTCATTAGGATGCTACAGACTTAGAGGTCTATGCTAGCACAGCTAACGTAAGATGAGGCATAATGAGATTTAAAATTTTAAACACAAAACAAGTACAGCAACAGCAATTTTTTAAAATGAAGCATAGCCCCCAACTTCCTTCAAATCATTTAAAACTCTACAAGGATTAAACCAGTTGGCAAAGCAATGGCATTATATTCTAAGAGAAGAGGAAAAGTAGCCCAGCTACAGCAATAGTACACATATACAAATAAACATGCCACTGTGACTATTGTGCCATGATTAGATATGCGAATTATGCAGTTTGGCTAATAATTTTGTTTCCATTTCCTGAGGAATGGCTTCAAAATCTCTTTTTTAAAGAAATTACTTCCACATCTGTCCCAAACTAATTCAGTTTAATTGGAATACATGTAATTTTGTGATTAGTCAAGCCCTGGCCAGAGGCCTAAATTAATTGCAAAAACATTTATGCCAACACTTGTATGAATCTTATTGAAAAGCTAATAAGAGGGGGTTCCGGGATGGATAAAGAATTATCTAGTGAAATTCTGCTTACAAGTTCTTAAATACCCATGAACAAATTATCAAATATCTATTCTGACTCCCTCTGAAGTCAAGTAAACATTTTCCTCAGACTTCAGTGGGAATAGGATTGGCTGTGGTAGTCTGGCTCCTGAAACATGTGTGTGCCAGTAGTCTGGCAGTTAGGACACCTGTATCTTCCATTTTTACACATGCTATGTAAGAATCCTAATTATTAGACTAATCTAGGGCAGGGCTGCCAGTCTTTCTTGGTAGTAGTGTACAGGTCTGTATAAATGATTAAATAATAATTAGTGCATGGATTTGAATCTGACTCTCCCAAATCCTAGGTGAGTGTGCCCTAAGCAGCGTGTTATGGAATCATTCTATCTTGCCCAGTGAATATTTAATTATCTATACATAATGTAACAGTTTCAACAGAAGAGACTAAGATCCTCATTTCAGAATAGTCAATAGGCTGGAGGTCAGTACAGTCAAACAGAGTGAATCCAGCAAGCAGTGACTAGAATATATTGTCTGGTGTTAAGTAAACTATACTGAATATTGCTAGCCCCTGCCCCTGCCCTCCCCCCAAAAAGTTTTCTATAAACCAGATAGCCTTGAACTCCAGGTACAAGGATTAATGGTCTGCACATCTTTGATATAAGCAATGGTATGTGTTTAACTACAAATTCAAGAAATAAGATATTGTGCCTTGTTTGGGGGGGGGGGGTTGTTTGTTTGTTTTTTGTTAATTATAATGACTCTTGAAGCCTACTTTCTCCTTAATGGAAACTTAATTTAGATCCTATTCAGGAAATCTGTTTCATTCTCTTAGCAATGACATCTCACCTGAAAATGCCATCTGTGCAATTATCATCCTGCGTAGACAGGGTGTGAGGTTCATCCCATCTGTGTGACATAAGTCCATATAGTTTCCTTCATCCATCTGCTTCATGCTGAATATTAAGAGGTTGCTTTAGCTTCCTGTAATAAAAGAAACCATGTATTTGTTTTTTTCCACTTCCCTTTGTCATTAAAGCAAGGTGTTGAAATAAAATGAACCAACAAAAGTCACCAGGTACTAAGCTGTTAGAGCTTAGCATATCTGTTTAATTGCACAAGGTATGGAAGATGACATTATTTCCTCATCACAACATAATTATTTACACTTATTTAGACAGCCTAACTGTAACCAAATGATGCGTGCTTTAAAGAAAACCTTTGTTTCTTTCGCTGGCCTTTATTTAATTCAAGGCTGTGTTTTAATTTAAAATTATATTTATGTAAAATAAGAGAGCTGAACGACCAAATAAACAGCTAATGTGCAGAGATGATTCACTTGAGCACAAATCATTTAATCTTTTTTTAATGAAGCTCCTTTATGCACTGAGATTTTTTTTTTTATCAGTTGTATTTTTGCTCTTTATACCCTTGTTGTTAAGGAATAAGCATTCTGCCAATGACGCACCAAGACCAGCAGGAAGCACATGCTAAGTGTATTTTGTGACTCATTTTAATTTGCTATCTAGTGCATTCGCAGTTTGCTCATTAGCATCAGCGTTGGTGGCTAATGGATACTCAGCCGGAACTAATTTTTCTTCCTGAATGTTTCATGGAGAAATGGACATGAAAACTAGAAAGGACTTCATCAGTGACAAAGCAATTTGAGGCTGCTAGAGATATCATGCATACGTGGTTTTGTGTGTGTTTGTGTATATGGTGGTTTTCCTTTGGAACAGAGAGATAATTGCATTGATTACTTAAAATAAAACATAATTTTACATAGCACTGTCATTTATCATACACTGAAATTTGTAAAAATGCATGATTATTATAAACCTGAACAGCAAGTATATTTGGTTGGATAATATTTCATCAACTGGTTCATTTCTTCTCAAAAACAAAAACAAAAAAAGAAAGAACAGAAAAGAAAAGAAAGAAAGCTCAAAAGATCAGTTGGAGAAGCCTTTATTTGCAAAATATGAGTTCATTGAATTTTTTCAGCTCTGGAACTATTAAACATGTTATACAAAAGCCTCACTTTACTACTTTATTCTTCTGGTGGAAATGAGTGAAATTGTGAGTGCTTTAGAACCAATACAGATGATTTCAAAAATTAATCTTGAACTATAGGTCAATCACAGACAGCTCCTTGTGAATATTCACTTTCTGAAAATTAAGCTTTTTGGTTTAGATTGAATAGTCATATAGTTTACTTATTATTCTTAAAGTTCCATGATTGGACAGCTCTCTAAAAGGTCCTAATTTAGGCTATTTCTTTTCACTGTTCCTTTTCAAGAAGACCTCTGAACTGTCTGCTTAACTTCCACTGAAGTCATAAGCATCTACACACAGATCCTATATGTATGGACTTGAATAGTTTTGTTTATATGAATTGTCTCAGTGACTTCCAGCTCATGATACTTCGCTGGAATTCATGTGAGTTACCCATGTGTAGGTTTGTAAGCTGTGGCAAAGCACAGCCAAGGAAGACCAAGAAAAAGGCCTAAGGATGAGATTCTCAGGTAAAAACCTGCTACCTAAGGTCAGGAAACCTGCAGTTGTGCCTAGTTGCTTGGACCAAGAAACACATAGATCTAGGTCAACCAATTCCAAACATTCATCTTGTGAAAATGTCTAAGCCTTATTTTCTCTCATAATATAACATTAGCATTATATAATTGAAAAGTGTTTTTTTATATATTTCTTAAAATTTCCATAGCCTGTGGTCACTCCCTCAGCCTTACAACAATGATGTCACTGGATACAGTAAAAAGGAATGTCTGATCTCACCTACCAGGGAGAAAACTCAACAACAATGTTGAACCACAAAAGTGTAAGACAGTTCAGGTGTATGAGGGAAACAGACACATGGATGCCTGGCAAGAACTTGAATACTCAGCAGCTGAATGAGTTTGGTTCAGATTAAAATTGTTCACATTGCCCTAAAAAAAGGAGTAAAAAAGGAGATACTAAAATAGTGGTGAAAAAGCTCAGGTGCCATAGAGAAGGATGAAGTTCTGAGGGCATTTTTTGCTTCAGTCTGTGCAAGCAAGATTAATTGTGACCAGATGCTTTACAATGAAAATTAGCAAGGGAGTAGAAACATAGATGAGACTACAGAAAGAAGAAATCAAAGATTAAATAGGTTAGATGTATTCCAGTGAGCAGCACCCAGTGAAACTCAGCATAGAGTAAGGGCATTTTTACATGCGCTCTTGGGGTGAGGGAGTGCTTTAATTAGAGCAGCTCAAAGAGTGTCTTGTGTATCAGCATCCCCACATTTAAATATGGCAGTGGGAGCACTTGAGCTAAAGCTCATTCAATGAGTTTTAATTCAAGCACCCCACAGGCATTTTTAAGCATGGGGATGATGATATACAAGGCATGGGAGGCTGCTGGAGCACGGTAATTACCAATTAATTGAGTCTGCTCAGACGCACTGTAATTACAGTGTGTTGGTGTAGGCTCCGTGCTCATGTACAGGCACCCTAAGGAACCAGCTGAAGTGATCTCTGAAACATTAGGAATTATCTCTGAGATGTCACTGAGGACAGAGGAGGTCCCAGAGGCCTGGAAAAGAGTGAACAGAGGACAAAATACCAAATGGCAATTATATTTTGGGTACTTATGCAATTTGTGTTCATACTTCATGTGCAGTGCAGATACCTACTGAGCATACATAGTAGGTGATGCACTGACCAGGCAGGTACATGCTCATTTGAGTGTAAGTCTTGAAATTCTGGTCCAGCAAAAACTAGGAGGATGACCCTTCTGTGTTTTAGCCCCAGTAGCTTAGTGGTTGGGACACTCATTCAAGAACTAAGGATCCCATGTTCTAGCTCTTTCTTTACACCTAGAACTTTCCTGACTTCCCAGCACAGGACTCTAATCACCAAGCCATACGCTAGGCATTATCCCTCTCTACTTCTGAAGCCAAACCACTACATCTTCCAATTAAAATTGAATGGATAAAATGAATGAAAAGCAGTGAGGTTGCTTCTGTCCTATTGCAAGCCAAGGTTCAGGTTATAAGCCAGGGTACCCTCCCTTCCAGGAGAAGATCCATCTCACTGAACCAGGTCCCCTGCCTTGGTCTCCTCCACCTGGCTTCCCTTATATCCCTCTCTTGGAAACCCAAGTGACTAGCTTTAACTTATTGCTGGGGAGGGAATGAGGTAATGCCTAACCTAAGACCTGGTGATCAGAGCACTGGGCTGAAAAGCAGGAGATGTAGGTTTAAATGACTTCTGGTTGAGAGGCATAATCTAAAATCTGGTTCTCTTGCTTCCTGGCCAAGTGCCCTAACTACTAAGTTATTGAGCTAAAATATGGGAGGGCCTCCTTCTCCCCACCCTACTCATGGACTTTTCTGGGTACAATTTTGATATTTACTCTTATATGCATATACAGCCATATACCTGCCAGGGCAGAGTACAGCACACTGTGCATACTCAGTAGTTGCTTACACATCCATACTGACCAGAGAATAAAATAAACTGTGTAAGTTCTATAAATGGCAGTTAAACTGTTTGGTGACTGCCATTTGAGAGTATGAAGTGAAACAAGATTTTGTCCACTATACCCATCTCACCTTACAAATGGCAACTGCAGAATATACAGCCCACTTTCAAGACCTGGAAAGACACTAGAATTAATGTGAAATGAACAATACAATTGTAAATGGATAATAAGGTGGTAAAAAAATAGTAATGTGGATTTGTCCAGAACAAATTATGTCATATCAGTCTCTCCATGACAGGGTAAACTAATCTAGTGCAGTGCTTCTCAAACTACCTGATGTGGGGGACTGGCAATTTTTTTTTCCAGTGGGCCAGGGACCAGTGCCCAGTTCAGCCAGTGGCAGCAACTGTGTGTAACAGCGCTACACAAATGTGCGACCAGCTGTTTCTTTCTCTTTCCTCACCTCGCACGACGTGACATCATCTGGAGTGTTGGAACATACAAACTGTGGCGCTTTGACATATCAATGTTATACTTCTGAATATATATTTCTTTCTTTCCTGGCAACTCGCTGCGGACCGGCGACCAGTGGCTCACGGACCGGCACCGGTCCATGGACCACCACTTTGAGAAACACTGATCTAGTGGACAGCAGGAACTAATGGAAGTGATATATATTTCTGTGGCCACATCTACACGAGCGACTGACTGTGCAGTCATTAGTCTGCAGTCATTTAGTACTTGTTTATATTCATAGTATACTTCTAGTACATGTAGTTTATACTTGTAGTACTTATATAAACAAGTGATAAATTACTGTGCAGTAACTGGAGTTACTATGCAGTAGCATTGCTGAGAGGCCCTGTGGGACAATATTTGGTCCATGAACAATGACCGCCAGTACTGAACACTGTCCTGCCTCCAGATTAGCCAGTTTCCAATGCCCTGGCACCTGGCCAGATGACCATGAATGCTCATACAGCTGAGCCAAGGGCTCCGCAATGACCCCTGCCAGCTCCCTCAACACCCTTGGGTGGAGGGCATCTGGACCTGCAGATTTAAAAATGTCTAGCCCTTCCAGCAGATCCCTGTATATATAATCACTTTCCCAGGAGCGCTTATTCACAAATAGTTTACTTGCGAGTAAGTGATCTCAGATCAAATGCACATGTGGACGTGAAATTGAAGTTTCAGGTTCTCTGTAGAATCAAGGGACTCCAACAGGATTTTTTCTATTTGAAGACATATTTTATTTCCCTGTTATCTATGCCATCTTTCATTATATCTCTAATAATCAAGAGTTAGCTTACACAAAATAAATAAGAGAAATAAATCAACTTCAGAACAAGATCTTGATGCAGAGATATTATTCTAAAGATGACACGGTGGATTCAGGGGCTGTGCTGGTTTCTACACATGAAATACTATGAAACTTTCTAACTTCCTGGTTTCTGATTCACTTTTCATAGTCAAAAATCTAAAGGGCATTTGGCAGTAAGCTTATAAATTTGGAGGGAAGAAATACAACCTTTTTGCTTAGTGTTCCTTATTTTTAATTGCAGAGCCATTCTCAGTATGGAACCAGATAATATTAGAGGGCAGCCTGGCACATACTGTGATAACCATTCCATTTGTGAAAAGAGAATGCAGCTCTTCTCCCAGCTATCTTTTCAGATTCCAAGACACCCGAAGGACACAGGCCCAGGTTAAGTGTTGCAACACTGAGGGGCGGGGGGGAGGAGGGGAGGAAGTGTTCACTCAGCAACATCTTTCCATTTCTACTGACCTAACAACTAGATAAAAATGAAGCCAATAATACAGCTGTTCATTAAAGTTAATCAAGATACATTATACCAGCTGAGCTTTGGCATTATGGCTGTATATTTCTACCACTAAAATTATTTTTTGTTGGTATGAAAAAAAAGATGAAACAAGCAACTGTTGTTGAACACTAGGGACACTTTTATACATGTTCATGCTCTGAGAATTGGGGGGAGGGGCTCTTTAATTAGAGCAGCTCCAATAGCCACTCTAATTAAAGTGCCTGCAAGATCAGTGTACCTGCACTTCAAAATGGCAATAGGAGTGCTTTAACTAAAGCTCATCAAACGAACTTTAGTTAATGCATCTCCACCACCATTTTGAAGCATGAAGACACAAGTACATAAGATACAGAGACTGCTAATTAGCACGATCCAGCATACTCAATCACGTCTGCTCTGACACACTGTAATTACAGTGTGTCGGAGCAGACTCACTGTATGTCTACAGCCACCCTAGAAAAACACCTGGCTGAAGTGCTCATACTGAGTTATAGTTCTGTGGTGCTCTACACTTTGGCCCCACAAGCCAGGTGAATGGAGCAGGTCTGGTCTCGGTCTATGAGCCAAATCAGAACTTGTGTGCCAGGATTGGGCTCACAGACCTGGGTTGGGCCCCGTGCAAACTTTGCATGCCAGGATCAGGCCCTGAGGCCCTGAGGCCTCACCCAGCCTCACACACTGGAAAGCTGCCCTGCAACCCTGATCCAGCATACAGGGCTACAGCCTGTAGGTTGGATGACACAGCACCAGGGCCTGGATTTGGCCTGTAGGCCAGGGGTTGAACACCCCTGGTGTAGATCAAAGGTGCTCAGCCTCCAAGCAGTGAGCCAAATCTGTCCCATGGAGTCATATCATGCAGCCTCAGGTCTTACCACAGGTCTGGAAATCTGGCAGCAGGGGATAGGGCTATGCAAAATTTCAATGGATGTTTCATTTTGAAGGTGTTTTGATGCGTTTCAAGCTCGAAACACTGAAACCGAAATGAAACACAAGGCTTCAAAACAGCTTTGAAACAAAATAAAGGCACTCAAAACATTTAAAAAATTTTGAAGTTTTGAGTTTCAAAGCCAGGCTTGCAGGGAAATACAAACTAAGGAGAGGAAGGGGGAAGAGGGGTGAAGATTTGCTCTGATATATTGACATGTGTAGCTAGTCAGTGATTGTGATCCTTCCCTGAGGTCCCTTCCAATACCTGTGCTCTGGGGCAGGGATGGAGAAGGAGCCTTAAAGCATTATTTGAAATAAGCTTTGTCAGCTGTGCCTTTGTCGGCTTACTGAGCTGTGTCCTTCAGCAGCATCAGGAGTATCAGGAAGGCTCTCACTTCCTACTTGCTAGCCTGTTCCTAGCAAGTGGGATCCAATCCTTTCTGAAATACCCTAATTCCCTTTCCTAATCAATTCCTTTCAATTTATTCCTCTCCCAAAATCCTCTTTGTTTTTGTTATTCTCTGTAATTCTTTTTCCACATAAAAAAATCTGTGTTTTCCCGGACAGTCTGCATTGACTGTGCAGGAAAGCACAACATATATTACAGAACATGTATTTATATATTACATAAATACATACATTACATTGCAGAAACACACACAGATTTTCCAGCACACCAAAAATGAAGCATGCTGGAAACACAGGTGGCCGCCCTTCTGGCTGGGGTGAAAGAGGGGGCAGAAGAAGAGCTTTAAGTTCCCCCTCCCTCACCCCCAAAACTTAGATGCAGCCTCTTTCCAACAACTAGCAGCCATGCCAGTTCTGCTGCTAGTGACACCAAGGAAATTGGAGCAGTGTCTGCATCCCCTCCAATAACACCTGCCATAATAACAACAACCCTGAGCACCACCACCATGATAACAACAAGCAGCACCAACATTACAGTCTCCTGCACCCCAATTTCAATTCCCATCCTGAGCCTTCCTGTGCCAGAGGAAGAGCTGGAGCTGAATCTAAGTGCCATAGCAAGGGAAATTCTGGGGAAGGAGGGAGAATCATCTAAGTTTGTGCTCCACATCCCTCAAGTTTTCCCTAGAGCCAGGTCTCCTTCTCCAGAAGGCACTTCAGAGGGGGTTGAGGTAGAGGTTGTGGAGGCAAGTGGCTCAGCTGAGTCCACTCTTCCTTTTGCTGTGCCTCTGCCTGCTGAGGAGGGGGAAAAGGCAGCATCTGCAAACGCACATACACCCGCATTCCAGAAGCAAGGGAGCAGTGTGGTCTGGGATCATATTGAGCTGGCAGACATGTGGTCTGGAATCATATTGAGCTGCCACATATGCTATCTGCCTCTACCGCCAAGCCAAAACCAGCTAGGGCAAGGGAGCAAAATGCATGAGCACCACGGGGATCCTGATGGATCTCCAAAGGCACCACATCTTTGCCCTTGCTCTTCCTCAGCCTGGCACCAGTGGAAGCATGCCCAAAGGGAAGTCCCCCTCTTGCTGCAAAGCCCCTGTCCCCCTAAAGCAGAGGCAGGCCACCCTGGAACAGTGGGGGAAAGGTGGACAGAAAGGGGGGCATGTTGCAAAGGTGAGCAAAATAATCCAGAGCATTTGGGAGATGCTTGCTGTGGAGGGCCAGCCTTTCTCCTTTGTTGATCGGCCAGGGTTCAGGTGGCTCATGGTGCTCATGGCCCACATGCACCACCTTCAGCAGGCCGGTGGTGCCCTCTCTATATGAGGCATGCAGGGAGTACTTGGCAGAGGACCTGTGCAGGACAGGTCCACAGGTGGCCTTAAACTTCACCTCAGACATCTGGAGCAGCTGGGGTGGAGGTCACACCTACCTCTCCCCTACACAGCACTGGTGCAACCAGTCAGGCCCTCAGTGGACTCTCCTTCAAGCCGAGGTGATGGATGAGTCCCACACAGCAACAGAGATCATGGGGGCCATGAACCACATGGTGCAGGGGTGGTTTGTTGTGCAAGGTGAGCTCACCTGTGGGTTCATGGTCACTAACAATAAGTCCAATATGGTCAAGGCCATCTATGATGCCAACTTTGTTGGCATCTGCTGTGTAGCACACAAGCTGCACCTCATAGTGAGGGATGCCTTGGAGGGAGACAGGGCTGCTGGTGATGCCGTCACAACCAGCCACCTGATTTCAAAATGCAGGAAGGTGGTGGGCTACTTCCAGTGCAGCAACAAGGGGGGCAAGATGATATGGGACAAACAGGCAGAGTTGAGCATCCCACAGCACAAAATCATGCAAGATGTGGAGACTTGGTGGAACTCCACATACCTGATGCTGGAGAGGCTGGGGGAGGAACAGAAGGGAATCCTGATGCTGGAGAGGCTGGTGAAGCAACAGAAGGCAATCCATGAAAAGGCCTTGCTCAGAGAGATTGGGATCAACAGCCCCCTTAACAGAGCTGAGTGGAATACCATCTACCAGATCTTGGTGGTTCTCAAGCCATTCCTCAAGGCCACCGTGAGCCTCAGCAGTGGTGAAGTCCACCTGAGCCAGGTGATCCCTGTAGTGAGGGAACTTGAAAACAAAATACACAAGTTCCAGGGGATCAATGCTCTTGGCTAGGGCAAGCCACTGTGACAAGAGGTGCAGGCACTGGTGAAGCGGCTGAAGGGGGGCATCATGAAATGGCTAGATCCATTGTGGGTCCCCAATGGAAGGCAATGGCTGCTACAGCAGGAGCATGAACAGGCTCCCCCACTGCTGCCTGCCTGCTGCAAGCTCGGGCAGGGCCAGCTCCCAGTGGCACTCCCAGGGGAAAGGGGAGACCTGCACCCCCCAAATATGTGTGGGGGTGGGGGAAGTGTGGGTGTGTGCTGCAGGGTCAAGCTCTCCACCCTGCTGCCATCCTCCAAGCCCTCCAGAGTGCAGCATGTGCAACCCGGTGAAGCAGTGCATAGAGGGGACGTGCACAAAAGCTCCCTGCTGCTGCAATCTCCACACTGCCCTGGCAACGCTTTCTCTGCAGGTGTGGGCAGCAGTGAGAACAACCCTTAACTGCCCCCTTGCATACAGAGGAAATGTGGCCAGGGCAGCACAGAGCTTGAAATGGCAAGCAGCTTTTGTGTGTGGCCCCATTGTTCCGTGCTGCACCAATCACACACAGTGCACTCCAGAGGGCGTGGGGGAGGGCAGTTGAGTGGGTCCAAGAACCTACAGGGTTTAGTGGGGTCCATTAGGACTGTGACTGAGCTGAAGCTCAAGAGCAGTCTCCCTATCTATTATGTTAACACACGCACTTCAAGAGGGATGTGGAGAATCTTGAGAGGTTTCAGAGGAGGGCCACTCGTATGGTCAGAGGCCTGCAGGCAAGGCCCTACAAGGAGAGACTGAGGGACCTAGATCTCTTCAGCCTTCACAAGAGAAGGCTGAGAGGTGATTTTGTGGCTGCCTATAAATTCATCAGGGGAGGACAGCAGGGAATAGGAGATGCTCTGTTTACTAGGCCACCCCCTGAAGTAACTAGGAACAATGGCCACAAATAGAAGGAAAGCAGATTTAGGTTGGACATTAGAAAGAACTTCTTCACAGTAAGGGTTTCCAGAATCTGGAATGGGCTCCAAGGGAGGTGATGCTCTCCCCTACCTTGGGGGGTCTTCAAGAAGAGACCAGACAAGGGCCTAGCTGGGGTCATCTGACTCTTTCCTGCCCAGGGCAGGGGGTCAGACTCAATGACCTACTAAGGTACCTTCTGACCCTAACATCTATGAATCTATGAATCTTTTCCAATAAGATATGGCAGCAGGTGAAATGGAAGGCACCCACAGGACAGAGCTGGCACGGTCACAGGGGCCTAGGGGTACCATGGCCATCTCTAGGGACCCTATTCCATGACAAAGTGCAGTTTCCCAGAAACCTCTGCACCTACCTCCTTGAAAGCTGGCAGGCTTCATGGCCTCAGAAGGAGCTAGCATCCCTGCTGTTTTCATCCTGCTCCACCTTAACACACACACAAAGTCACACATGTCATGAGTTTTGCTTTGAACAGTTTGAGGTGTGTTTCCCAGAAACCCCTGCACCTATCTCCTTGAAAGCTGGCAGGCTTCATGGCCTCAGCAGGGGCTACCACACCTGCTGTTTTTATACTCCTGCACTTTCACACACACACAAGTTACAAGTTTTGCTCTGAACAGTTTGAGGTGCAGTTTCCCAGAAATCCCTGCACCTTGAAACATTGACAGGCTTCATTGCCTCAGAAGGGGCTACCATCCCTTCTGTTCTCATCCAAACGAGGCAAGAAATGATGAAGTTATAGGCATTGTCATGATTCCCCATTATAGCCTATGGGCAAAATGCCAAAATGCATTGAAACAGAATCAAAATAGCGAAACAGTTTCAGCAAAACAAAACAGAACAGTGCTTCAAAACAGCAAAACAAAACACTGTCCCTTCAAAATGGCGAATCTGAAATTGAAACAAAACATTGCTGTTTAGCACAGCCCTAGCAGGAGATCAGTGGCCGTCATAATTGCTGCTCCTCTGCTGCCTTTCTGTATCCATGGGGTGGGACCCCACTTGCAGGATCCAGCCTCCAAACCTACCCCCCTTGCATTCAGGATCCAGCACACAGAAGCCAGATAGGTTGATCACCACTGGTGTAGCTAGTAGACTGCACTGTGATTTGTTCGCTTTAGAAGAAATAGAGTGAAATAATATTGACCATTTATTTATTAGTAAAGTTTTCATGGGACATTACTTTTCTTTAAAGACATTACTTATACCCTATCTTAGGGACATATTTATGTCAGTCAAACATTGTAACATTCATGAGCAGTCTTTGACAGCAAAACTTCTGTGGTAACGTAGAAGCTGCCACAACCGGAGAGTTAGCATTTTTGGTAGCTTCTTATTTCATCTCTCTTAGTTCTGACACAAGTGTATCCATGGTACAGAGCTGTGCAGCTCAGCAAGGCCCAAACTCACAATCCTTAGAGTATAAGTAGATTTTATGTGATGTACATCTAAGCTTCTTCCCAATCCTTACCCCAACCTGGATTCATCCAAGTTCTAGGAGAGAGGCATGATGTGCATGTAATGCATCCCCATGGCCAAAGGGCAGGGCATGTTTCCTCCATCTGACTGTTATTTCTAACCTACTTGACTGCCTTTCCAACATACAACACCAAACTAGACTTTTATTGGACATTAGAAGCAAGGCAGTGAAAAGCTGCCCAGCAACAACTCTCACATGAAACAGTTTTCTAGGCATTGAGAGACAGGAAGGAAACAACCAAGTCCGTAACTCAATCCTACTGTTCCACGTCTTCTACATCAACTCTGAAGGAATTACCAGAACCTTGCAGTCCACCTAGGAACTGAACATTTCCAGAGCTAGTATTGCAGAACTGCCATCTTTGTACTCTTCACCAGTAATAGATCTAACCATCTGCAGGATCAGCATGCTACTTCATATTGGCTATAGCTTGTCCCAAGATTGTGGGAATGCTATATGCCTTTGCCAGAGAACAGAACACAGTTCCAATGCAGTTTAGCAGTGTGCTCTGCTAAGTTTTTTATGGTCCCAAATGTTTAGTTTTCCTCCTTAAAAGGCTCATTTCAAGGCTCTGATGCAGTGATTATTTTCAAAAGGTGAAGTTAAAAATAGACATGAAAGAATTTTGACATTTGATCACCAATTATTTTTTTCACTAGCAATGATAACATAATCAAATACTCATTACCTGTGGCTATTAGCATGAAAAAAACTCCCTCTGAAACTGCTACAATGAAATGTCATATCTGGAAGTACTGCCTCCCTGGTATTTGAGGTAAAAATTGCCCACTGCAGGTGTAAAGGAGAAAATTAAAGATATTCTAGACCTAACACACTCCTGCCATCATCCACTTTATTATTAATTTACTAGACAATATGGTGTTCATGAAAACAAGAGATTAATCCAGCACTGACTTGAATTAGACGTACCATGGACAGGTGCTGTTTAAACTTCCCTGCCCACACACAGCTCTGCCAGGAAAGTCACAATCCTTATCAACAACATCCCTGTTGTTGTAAGTCACTTCTTGAGCAGACTGTCAATGATGTTGAACTATATTTTTTTCATTATTTGGTGATTCTTTAAATAGGGGCTAACTAAAATTAAGATCAATTTAGGGAAAATGGTCTAATTCCTGGGACCCAAGTTCAGTTCTCTGCTGTTCAATTTATACTCTTTCTGACCTTGAACTAGTTGCTTAGGCCTATATCCCCGAGTGTAATGCCTAACTCACTTCAACAGCAATGAGGTAAGATCAAAAGCCCTCATTTAATAGTATATCTGTGGTCTAATGATTAGAGCCCTTCCAGGGGGACAGGGAGATATGGATTCTGGTACCCAATCTCAGGCCTATTTCTGTTTTTTAACCAATAGCTATCTGCTATAAAATGCACTCCTGAAGTACAACCTATTCACAAGGTTATAGTCTGACTCCTTCTTACTTCTTCTCCTCCCATAAGTCTAATATTCTTGGTTGCTCAATAGTCTAGCTTCAACAGGAGAGGTGAAGCCCCTAGGCCTCCAGCATGCTAGCTGAGGTATTCTCCTAGGCAGTGAAAGACCAGTAAGAAGAGCTTGGAACCCCAGTTCTCTCACTTCTTGGAAGAGTGCTTAAGGCACTAGATAGTTAGGCAAAGGGTGGACACCACTATTACCTGCCATTTAGGCACATACCCTAAGAAGTAGGATTGAGGATTCTGGATCACACATGGGCAAAAATGCCTGATGAATATGCCTGTATTTAATGTTTCCTAGTGTTTGCTGCTAACCTGTCTGTACTTTCTGGATCACTCTTTGCTTCTAAGTCTCCCCATTGACTGTCTACAGCTCTTAGGCACCTAAACCTTGCCTAATTGGATTACTCTTCTGGGGCAAAGATAGCTAGGTGTTAGGCTTCTGAGACATAAATGAAAATAAATACATGAAAGTTGGTGAGACACTAGGGGTGCCTGTAGACATGCGGAGAGGATGCTCCAACACACTGTAATTACAGCATGTTGGAGTAGACTCCATTAATTGAGTCTACTGGAGTGTGCTAATTAGCGCCCTCCAGCAGCCTCCATGATTCATATATCAGCATCCCTGCTCTTCAAAATGGCAGTGGGGGCATTTTAACTAAAGATCATTCGATGAGCTTTAGTTAAAGCATGCTCGCCACCATTTTGAAGGATGGGGATGTTGATACACAAGACACTGTGGGTGCTTTAAGAGAGGCTGTCATTGGTACTATAATTAAAGCACCCCACCTCCACCTCTGGAGCATGTGTAAAAATGTCCTAGGATACTACAGTAATGTGGGACCAGAAAAGTATTTTGGATATCTAAATTCCTTTTTATTTCTAACTTTACTTTTGTTTTAAGCCTTGCAGATAAGCACTGAAAAGCCAATGCTCTAATTGTATGTCCATCCATGTTGGATCCAATCTTGCATTCCCCACTCAGGCACAAGTCCCATTAACTTACATGCAGCTTTAACTGTGGTATGTCAGGGTTAGGCCATTCTTGTTGTAGTAGAAATCTAGTGCAGACCTTTTAAACATTAATTACAAGACTCTTCCTGACTGCAGCAGGCTTTGGATTGGTCCCCATTTTGTGCATTTATTCACTGAATTACTGTATTGCCTAGGAGGCATGTTAGGGAGCATCCTACTACACACTATACAGATACAGAACAAAAGGACAGCCCCTGCTCCAGAGCATTTACAATCTGTGTATATCATGAGACAGCAGAACAATAAGGAGAGACAAATGGTACAGGGAGACATTTGTCAGCATGATGAGTGGGGTTTTCACTGTCAAGTTTTTGTGAACATTATATCAAAGGAGATTTTTAAGAATGATTTGCAGGCACTACCAACTGGCTTTACTTATGTTGGGGGTAGAGAGGAGAGCAAAGGGAAAGCAGAAGTATGACTGGATAACAATGAACTAAATGGTGATTGAGGCTGGCATCAAAAGGTAATTAGAGGCAAGAAAAAGCTGCTAAATACTGAATAAGAAATAATAGGTAGGGAGAGATTGGGTCATGCACAGCACACTTCAGTTTAAAATGCTATTGTGTCCTTTTCCAATTTCCTTGTGTGATAATTTCCCAGATTACTCTAGTGTGGTTATACCTTCTCTCAGTTCTTGCTGTGCAGATTAGAGGAAGTTAATATAAAAAAAATTATATAAACTATACAAAATGTCTTAAACATTTTTTATGAAGGTGGGTATTATTTTTCTTTGTCCACATGCTGTTACATTCTATAATTTAAGAAGCAATTTCTTTAATTATTTCTTTTTGTATCTCCAGGATGTGAATGTTCTACAAGTATTGGTCTAATCATGGTCATTAAATTAAATTATATCAGCTGGGAATGTTGAAAACTCTTTTTATTTTCCAACTGAATTTACAGCCTGATTCAAAGCCAACCAAAGTCAGTTGGAATCTCTATTTTACCAAATAGGCTGTGAATCAGACCTAAAAGTCTTGATATCATCTGTTTATAAATTGAAAAGGAGAGTATATGCTGTGACAGTACATGCTTTCTAACATCAGCCTCATTGATAAGTGTCATCTACCATGGCAATGATCAAATAAATCAACAACTACTCAGGTGTTGACCTCTCTGCTGAGACTGCCAAGAAAAGCACCAATTATGATTGTTAAGTAATAAAAATAATTGTCCAATAGCAGCCAACCCGAGGCCAATTCAATTCTATAACATCCCAAACTGCCATTACATAGTAAAGATGACATGCAATCATTGCTACTGGTAATTTGGGGAGAAATTTAGGAGACAGTGGTATATAAAAACATAAGGAGTACATTTTTAAAAATAAGGAATGATGTTTGGGTAACCAAATTTGAGACATTTTGAGAGTACGATTTTTGGAGTGTAGGAACTGAACACTGGTAGTAGAACTTCTTTAAGGTAGTCTAATTGGGTACCTTTATGTTAGGTAGGGCACTGAAACACACTAGATTCTCTGAAGGACAATGATTTCTTGGCTAAACATATGTTCCATTAAAATTAACAAAAACAAACAAGTGAAAAAAAAATCCTACTTTAATGGAAAGATTTTAACTGGTTTTGGGTTGCTTCTATTTTTTTAATTATGAGCTTGCAGCAGGAGGTTTGGAGCTCCTGCTACTTTAAGAGCAGGCAGACTGTTGCTGAGGCAGGCTGTAGGTTTGGCAGGCAGGCAATTCAGGACCATACCAGAGAAACAGCTGGGAGGCTGGGCTTAGACTGGATATAAACCCAAGCCCTGAGCTCAGCTGGCAGTAACGTCTTGGAGGCTGTTGAGGAAGTTGACCAGGATAGCTGCAGCTCTGGAATGCCAGCAAGGAGAGTGCAGCCTGCAGCAGCCTGGAGATCTAGGAAGGAACTAAAGGGCTGGAGGAGGTTCATGGGGACCCAGTGAGTGAGGGGTCTAGAGCCTGGGGAAGGGCTCCGTGTGAGACCAGAGCCTGAGGAAGAGGTGAGTGCAAGACTGGGGCCGAGTGTATAAGACCTCATGGACCTATTCAGGTGTTTTGGTGAGCCCAGAGAGACCACAGAATCATAGAATCGTAGAAGTAGGGAGGAAGGGACCTTGTAGATCTTCAAGTCCGACCCCCTGCCTGGGCAGGAGGGAAACTGGGCTCAAGTGACCCCAGCCAGATAGGCATCGAGCTGCTTCTTAAAGACCCCCAGGGTAGGAGCCAGCACCACTTCCCTTGGAAGTTGGTTCCAGATCCTAGCCACCCTAACTGTGAAGTAGTTCTTAAGGATGTCTAATCTAAACCTACTCTTCAACAACTTGTGGCCATTATTCCTTGTTATCCCGGGGGCGCTAGGGGAAACAAGGTCTCCCCCAAACCCTTCTGGTCCCCCCTAGTGAGTTTATAGATGGTCACAAGGTCCCCCTTCAGCCTTCTCTTGTGAAGGCTAAACAGGTTCAGGTCCCGTAGCCTCTCATTGTAGGGTCTGCCCTGCTGTCCCTGGATCATGTGGGTGGCCCTCCTCTGGACCCTTTCAATGTTGTCCACATCCCTCTTGAAGTGGGATGCCCAGAACTGGACACAGTACTCCAGATGCAGCCTGACCAGTGTCGCGTAGACGGGGAGGATCACGTCCTTGGCCCTACTTGAGATGCACCTGTGGATACACACTAGGGTCCAGTCAGCCCTGCCGACCATGACCTCGCATTGTCGGCCCATGTTCATCTTGGAGTCAATGATGACTCCAAGATCCCTTTCTGCCTCCGTCTTCTCAAGAAGGGAGTTTCCCATCTTATAAGTGTGCTGCTGGTTACTACTGACCAAGTGCAGCACCCTGCACTTGTCCGTATTGAAACGCATCCTGTTTTT
>NW_005842160.1:128236-136589 GCF_000455745.1 Alligator sinensis | reverse complement strand
GTGTAGGCATCAATGCCACAGTCGCCTAGTTTTTTAATGAGGATGGGGTGGGAGACAGTGTCAAAGGCCTTGCTGAAGTCCAGAAAGACTACATCTACGGCGACACCTGCATCCAATGCTTTTGTGACCTGATCGTAAAAGGCAATCAGGTTGGTCTGACATGACCTGCCCCTAAAGAAATCATGCTGGTTGCCCCTGAGCAATGTGATTTCAGAGCCATGGACCATCAGTGAAAACTCATGGCAATCAGGAAAGGTCCCGGGTGATTGGAAAGGGGCAGACATAGTGCCCATATTTAAGAAGGGGAAAAAGGAGAATCCAGGGAACTACAGATCAGTCAGCTTCACCTCAGTCCCTGGAAAAATCATGGACCAGATCCTCAAGGAATCCATTTCTAAGCACTTGGAGGAGAAAACAGTCAGCATGGATTCACCAAGGGCAAGTCATGCCTGACCAACCTGATTGCCTTCTGACAAGGTGACTGGCTCTGTGGATGCACAAAGACCAGTGGATATGGTGTAACTTGATTTTAGCAAGGCGTTTGATACGGTCTCCCATAACGTTCTTGCAGGCAAGCTAAGGAAGTATGGTCTGGATGAATGGACTGTAAGGTGGATAGAAAACTGGCTGGATCATCGGGCTCAGAGTGTAGTAATCAGTGGCTCAGTGTCTAGTTGCAGCTGGTATCAAGGGGAGTCCTCAAGGGGTTGGTCCTAGGGCCAGTTGTGTTCAATGTCTTAATCAATGACCTGGAAGATGGCATAGAGTGTACCCTCAGCAAGTTTGCAGATGACACCAAGCTGGGGGTAGTAGTAGAGATGTTGGATAGTAAGGCTAGGATTCAGTGACCTAGACAAATTGGAGGACTGGGCCAAAAGGAATTTCATGAGGTTCAACAAGGGCAAGTGAAAAGTCCTGCACTTACAAAGGAACAATCCCATGCACCAATACAGGCTGGGGGATGACTGCCTGGGCCTTGGGGTTACAGTGGACAATAAGCTGAATGTAAGTCACCAGTGTGCCCTTGTTGCCAAGAAGGCTAACAGGATACTGTGTTGAATTGGTCGGCATGTTGCCAGTAGGTCAAGGAAAGTTATTATTCACCTCTATCAGCACTGGTGAGATGACATCTGGAATATTGTGTTCAGTTTTGGCCCTCCCCCACCCACTACAAAAAGGATGTGGAAAAGTTGGAGAGTGTCCAGCGGAGGATGAAAAAAAAATGGTGAGGTGTCTTGTGGAAGCAATTTATGATGAAAGACTGGGGAAACTGGGCGTATATAGTTTAGAGAAGAGGAGGCTTAATAGCAGCCTTCAACTACCTGAAGGGAGGTTCAAGAAAGGATGGAGTTATGCTGTTCTCAGTGGTGGCAGATGACAGAACAAGGAGCAATGGTCTCAAATTGCAGCAAAGGAAGTTTAAGTTAGATATTAGAAAGAATTTTCTCACTAGGAAGGTAGTAAAACATTGGAACAAATTACCCAGAGAGGTGGTAGAAGCTCCATCCTGGGGGGTTTTGAAACCCAGCTACACAAAGCTTTGGCTGGGGTGATATAGTTGGGGCTTGTCCTGCTTTGAGCAGGGGGTTGGACTACATGACCTCCTGAGGTCCCATCCAACTGTAACTTTCTATGATTCTACCAAGGGCTGAGGGAGCTGGGGTCAAGGGGTTTGCAGCCCAAGAGGGGCAAGGAATAGAGGTGGAAGCCCATGGTCCAGGAGGAGCATTTGACATCAGAGGCTGGGTGTTGACACCCAGGAGTAGCCAGAAGACGTAAAGTGCCCAGACATAATAGTATAGCCCTAGAGGCAGAAGCCATGACACCCGGGAATAGCCAAGGGGGTCAAAATGCTCAGGCAGGACAGCTAGAACCTAGGGATTGAGGCCGGGACCCAGGGTGGGTTCTGGGTAAGATCAAAAACTGCACCGTACTGGGGGTTTGTGGTCACAGTGGTGGGGCTGCTTGTGGCAGGGTAGCCCCTAGAAAGTGCCACTGGTGCCAACCCCCAGGGTAGGGCAAGTATGGGGTGCCCTAAAGCCCTAGGTCCCACTGCCTTGCAGGCTATCCCTTGGTGAGGAAAGGCACACCCTGATATAAAAGCATGGGAAGGAGGTTTCTAGTGGCACCAGAAGGGCTCAGAGGCCCAGAGAAGAGCAGGTAAAGAGTGGGATCAGAAGGGTCCAGAGACTCAGCGGGGCCAGGAAAGACTGAGACCATAAGGGTCTGTGGGCCCAGACAGGGATCAAGTGTGTTGGTTGGAAAAAAGTGATAACAATGGTTGATAACTCCTGTTATGCATGGGGCATGGCGTAGGGATGGATTGGAGCTACACAATTAGCCCATAAGTCATTGACTCTAGACACCTGGGGTCAGTACAGTAAGATCAGGGCAGCTTCCTATATTTAAATAACAGGTAAAGATATACGGCATAGTGGGCAAAAAATGGGCTGTCTGCCCATATAGCAGGGTTAAAAAGAAAAAAAAAGTGCCTCCACGAGCTTTGCAGCCACCCCTGGAGATGGTACCCTGTTACAGAGCTAAATTTGATCTGCAGGTGTTCCTTTTTCAGTAAGTGCTCACAGCATTTGTATACCATTACCAATTCTCTGAACAATATAATCCTTCTAAGAAATCTTTACTGCCATGTTTATTTATAGAACACATGAGCCAGTTGCCTTTTGAAACCATTTTACTTGTTCCAATACAACCACCACTTCTTGGTAAACTAATCAAGATCACATACAGGTGATCACATACAGTAATATTTAAAGGTAGCACAGAAAGTCAGTATCTTAACTAAGGGGTCAGGCAACTGAGCTAGCCTTTATATGGGGCCAGAAAGTGATTTTCAACCTTAAATATCAAAACATGCTTCCATTCACAGGGTATTCTGAGTACCTGTCCTGTCTGACTGGCAGCAGGACTCCTGTCAAAACTATAAATACTCGTTTATTCACTAGGCACTTTGGACCTGACTGAAAATAGATTGATTTCAATAGAATTTTGTTTAGGCCCTCATACCATGGCAAAAATAACCCCACTTAGTCTGTTCAGCTGTGGAGAGATGTTCAGGTAGCTCCTGTGTAGCTCAAAGAGAAATGCCACAAGATATAAAGAAGAAAGAAGCACAAACTGGAATACAGTCCAATATCCTGAAATATATAAAGTATAACAGAAAATAAACTGGGACACTTCTTCAGAAGGCCCCGACAGATCTGGAAATAGCTTGATAGGCCAAGAAGAGAAACAGGCTTAAAATGGAATTCTGAAATTGGCAGGAGTTTTGCCGCTTTCAAATGAAAAACAGTCTACACCTTATTTCTTCTTCTGCTTAAAAAGCTGCTCCCTTAAACATATTAAAACTCCAAGTGGGTGTTAATGTACTTACAAAGGCCGCTTTAATGGCACTCCAATTTCACTTTTATTGGTGGTCACTTGTTCTATGAGGGAACAAGTCTCTCACATGTGTACAGATGTTTTCCTTTAAGCTAATTTTTCTTTTTTTTAATTAAGTCAAATAACTTAGCTATTTTTAACAACCAGCTAGAGCTCTGCTTTTTCACTCTTGTGTGCTTTTGCCACTTTTTGATACCAATTCTATGTGTTCTGAATATACACAGTGGAGACAATGATTCTTCTGGCTCATATCTTTTAAAGCCATAGAAAGAACAATTGGAGTTAAAAGTTGCTTTTGTTGAACTTGTCTGAAAAGAAGACTTCTTGAATCTAGAAGACAAGGTTTAAAGAAATCAACTATCATATTCAAAGTCACAATGCAAGCTTGAAACAATGTCAAAAATGTCATGTAGAGTTTGGCAAAAGTAACTGTTTACTGATTCAGATCTTACCCACCTGCAGAGAACAGAATCTTCAGCAATACCTGCAATGCACTAAATGAAAAAAAAACACAAAATAGTAAGTATGAAATTATGGCTATGTGTAAATGTGTCAAAATCTAGACTTCCCCGTGGAGGCACTGCACCAGTGTCACTACAGAATTCCTGCCTTTAGATGCTTCCCATGTCTCCATCTTTTCCTCCCATTTCAGTATTCTCACCTGTCGTGTCTTGATGTAAACTCTATAGGGGAGGCTGCCTGGAGGATAAGGCATGCTTTAAAGAAACAGGCCCTTAACTGGTCCAAAGCTCCCTGGCCCCATCCCATTTTTACTTTAGCTGAGCCTTCTAACTCAAGGGCCCTCTGTTCAGAGATGTCAGCTCCTGGCTCAGCTTTGGTCATACATCATGACTCCAGGTTCCAAAACTCATGATCTCCACCATGTTATACACTAGTGGTTCCAGATTACACCTCAGTTCTTATGCTCTTCCCACTTAGTTGAACTTTGAGTGTGGGGTGTCCCCAGTCACCCCTTTCAGTGGCCTCCACCTCCCCTTCAGCCACAAGCCAGTCCTCTGGTGAACAAAATGAAAAGCACCAAGAGGTCAACAACCATCCCTGGGCACAGCAATGTCCCACAGGGGTTCATCTCACCCCTGTATGGCAAGCTCCAAGTAGAAAGAAAACAAAACAGCAAAACACATGGGGTACTTAGCTTGCTTTCTGGGCAGGTCCATAGCCTCTCTTCCTGTGGGCTTCTTTCTAAGTTCCCTGCTGCCACAGTCTGCGATTCTGTCCTCGTGCCTCCCAGGGCAGGTTCTGTCCTCGGTGGCTCACACAGCCAGACTACCCTTCTTTGGCCTAAGACTTGGGTTTATGTAGCAGGCTGTGGATCAACTCACTCTTCACTTCTGCCTCCTGGATCATCAGGCTCTGTCTGTACCTGGACTTGGTGCCCATCTTGTTTCACGTCCTCAGCCCATGTGCAAACTGTGGCAGCATCTGGAAGCCCACCAACTCAGAACGTGTAATAAAGGTAAAGGGAAGAAGCATGTGTGTGTAGAAGGAGAGAGATGTGGGGGAGGTGGGTAATTTGAGAAAAGGGGAAGTGACAACCCAGGGAAACAAATGGGAAGAGCCATTCCTGCACTGGCTACAGTGAGGGTTGGGAATGAAGGTAGCAAAGAGGGAGGGCAAGCCGTAAACCACCCAGTCTTCCTAGTAACTGGGTAGGGACCCTGTTACACCTGCTAGACTTTGATATTTATTAAGTTGACTAAAGAGGTGAAATAGTGTATGGAAATGATAAATGAAAAAAATGAGGTATACTTGTCTTCTGTGGCATTTTTTCCAGCTTAGTCAAATGACGCTCCCTGCTTCTTTTTGGCATCTATCAGCAAGTCACATGCCAAGGTAAATGGGGAGTCTGCTTTAGCACTTCATTCTTATGCATCATTTCAAAGGTATGCATGCTTTGCACTTTTCCAGTAACATCAGGCAACTGGAGAAAAAATATTCTTTGTCCCAATAAACAATATTTCCGCTTTTCACCTTTTACAACGGAAAAGAACAAGAGATTCTGGACCCAAAATACTGCTCCATCATAGGCAGTTCCTTAACTTTTTCCACAGATGATTTCAAGATAGTACATTCCACAACATAAGCAGGAATCAAGGAAAAGAGAGTTCTTAGCCCCAGCTTACAAAAATGATAATAATAAAACCTCAGGAAAAACAAAAGTGCTCACACAGCCATTAATATTTAAAAAATCTCTTAAAACACTGTCCTACCCTTCTGTTCACAATTCACAACAAGGTGTTTCATTATAAGACACCTTATGAGTCAAGCATCCCTATTCAAAGAACACTGTGTGAGCACAAAGTTGAGACAATGGAGTGCACACGCCAGGAATGGAACCATTTTCATTAGAGAGATGTAAGAACCTAATGAAACAGAGAAGAGATTTGTGGTGCCCAGTTACACACTTTACTTTGGGATCCCAGTTTTAGCGACTCATTTTCATTAGACTAAAAGTAGATGAAAAGGCTTCATGCTTTTAAATGTACATTGATCAGTTAATATGGATTTTCGCTTGTGTTGTACCATGAAGATGATTTATTTTCCTTCAAAAACTTTCTATTAAAAAAAGACAATGTGTAACAGATGGAAGTCCACTGACTCCCCCTTTCGTACTGCATCAAGTTTAAATTTCCTGCCTTGTCCTTTAGCATCTTGTATAGCTCCATCCCCGTGTCGTCATTTGGCTTTACTTCTTGTCATGTCATTCACTTGGATTCCTCCACTAAGCCAATATTTGTCAGTCAGTATCCCTTTCATCTGCTTCCCCACAGCCATGCCATTCTTTCATCCAATCCACTGCTCCTACTGTGAACACTACAACAACGAATTCACATTAGTTTGTACTTATTTTTAGCTACATCAGCAGAAGTCAATGCAAACGGAACAAGATGCGTATCAGTGACCACCTGGAATACTTTACTAGTACTTTTTTTATATTTCTGCCCACCTCCCTTCATCTGCTTTTTTCTTTTTAGACCCTAAGCTCTTCACAGCAAGAAGTGTGAATTCTCAAAAGTGAATACAACCTAATATTTACTTGGGTGACAATCATGATTTACATTTACATAGATAAAAAAATGATGAGAACAAATTGTTATTTATTGATTGCTTTGGTTTATTTTTCATTTCTTTCCCTTTCCAGATATCCTTTCCACTACTCCTAGGCCAGACAGTGATATATTCAAATTCTCCTTTTCAGTACCAGAGCTCCTTGATCAGTCAACTTAGTCTTTTTCTGCTGCTTCCTATGTTGTTCTCATAAACAAGCAAAGGAAAGAAAGACTAAATGAAACTATTATATGGCAGATGCCTCCATGATTAGATAATGGCACTCAGAGGGCATATCTACATGTGCACTTAATGGGCAGCAATAAACTCTGACACGTATCACATGGGAGTTTATTGCTTCTTAGTGCCACATTTGAACATGGACTCAGGACCGCAGCACATTCAGTGAGGTTGGAGAAGCCCCAACAGGTAAGGAGCCAGGGGGGTCCGCCTGTTAGCCCGGGGCTGCTCTGACACACCTCAGCGTGCTGTGGAGGGGCTGGCTGGGGCACAATGGTGCTTCAGTGCAGGGCTAGCCAACAGACAGCCCCCTCACTGAAGCAGCCTCCTGCCCCAGCCAGCCCCTTTGTGTCTACATATCTGTTGCTGCAGAGTGAAAAATTCCCAATCCTGTATTAACAAATACTAACCTGCAGCAGAGTTAATTAGATTATGCCATCCTAATAGCACTGCACATGTAGATGCTAAGACATTTACTGTGGAGCTAATTAGGCAAACTGCAGTAAAATCTCATGTAGATGCATCCAGAGAGTAGAAGAAGGGTATGTTTGTACTTTACAAACTAATTAAAATAAGAGAGACATATTCCTAAACAATAGCATACTTCATCAGATGTTGTGAAGGGACTGAAGGAAGCTGAGCTTCTAAATCAAAAACAGTGTTTAGAATAGAAAGGGCTGAGGAGGGGGAAAGAAAAAAGAAAGGGGCACTGCTGAGATTGGTAAAATGGGTAAGAAAAACAAAGCAATTAACCCACTGGGGGAACCCAGGGGCTATTAAAGCTAATCCAGTAATGGAAGAAGAGTCTGCTATCATCTTGGCTTAGATCATGCTTAGCACCATCCAGTCTGTGGATGTCCTCTTGTTCCACAATTTGTCTGAAAATGCCACTCAGAGGTCAGCAATGGACTGTCCAGGGAGGTAAAGTGTTCTGTTACAGGCTCGTGTCTCTGTCTGGAATTGATGTCAAATTAGTGCTCATTCATTCTTACAGGTACAAATCACTCCATCTATCCAATCTAGACAGGAGAGGGGCACTGTACGCTGGTGATAGCATATATGACTTTGGTCGAGAAGCAGGTGAATGAATCTTGGATGCTGCAATCCCTATTATTTGGTCCAGTGAAGATGAGATCTGTGTGGATGAGATGGTGCAGTTGACATCTGGGTTCACAGGAAGGTCTGATGTCTTGGTGAAAATAAGAGTTAGGAGGTCTGTTGCTTGAGAGACTCTATTTGAGGCTGGGGGGCCAATGCACGATAAAGTGCCATTGGCTTTTTTGATGGCTTCGTCACACTGCCGACTCATGTTCATCTTGGAGTCCACTAGGACTCCAAGATCCCTTTCCACTTCCGTGCCAACCAGTGGGTCATTCCCTAGGCTGTAGGTGTGCTGGACATTTTTCCTCCCTAGGTGCAGTACTTTGTATTTCTCCTTGTTGAATTGCATTCTGTTGTTTTGTGCCCACTTGTCCAACCTGTCCAGATCTGCTTGCAGCTGTTCCCTGCCCTCCGGCGTGTCCACTTCTCCCCATAGCTTTGTGTCATCTGCAAACTTGGACAGAGTACATTTCACTCCCTCGTCCAAGTCACTGATGAAGACATTAAAAAGTATCGGTCCAAGGACCGAACCCTGTGGGACCCC
>NW_005842160.1:113271-127864 GCF_000455745.1 Alligator sinensis | reverse complement strand
TATTCCTGCCAGTGGCTCTGCAATGATGTCGGTCAGTGCCTTCAGCACCCTCGGATGGAGCTCATCCGGGCCTGCCGACTTAAAGTCATCCAGTTCTTCCAAATGACTCTGCACCATCTCAGGGTCTATGCATGTAGTCTGGCGCCTTGCTGCTGCCTCTCTACAACCCCAGTGAGAGACTTGTCGTCCCCCTCACTTAGGAACACTGAGGCAAAGAACTCGTTGAGGAGTTCAGCCTTGTCCTCTCTGTCCGTCACCAATTGTTTCTGCCCGTTTAGCAGGGGTCCTATTCCTCCCTGGGCCTTCCTTTTACTCCCAATATATCTAAAAAACAATTTCTTGTTGTCTTTTACTTGGGTTGCCATCCTCAGCTCCATGGCAGCTTTGGCCCGTCTAACTGCCTCCCTACAAGCACAAGCAGAGGAGGTATATTCGTCTTTGGTGATCTCTCCCTGTTTCCACTTTTTATGTGCTCCCCTTTTGTCCCTTAGGCTGCCCTGGATTTCTCTGGTCAGCCAGGGAAGCCTCCTGGCCCCTTTCCCCCTTTTGCCTCGCTCGGGGATCATCTTGCTTTGTGCCTGAAGGATCATTTCCTTAAGGCACAGCCACCCTTCTTGGGCTCCCATCACTTCAAAACTCCTACTCTGCAGTGCGTCCTTGACTAATCGCCTGAGTTCACTGAAATCAGCTTTCCTAAAGTCTAGCACTTTCACCCTACTAGTTACCTTACCCACTCGACGTCTTATGGTGAATTCTATTATTAGGTGATCATTGTCCCCCAGATGGCTACCGATCTGTAGGTCCCCAAGTGTGATTTTTTGTAGGTATAGAGAGTCTCCAAGTTTTAAATAGTCATGTGTGAGGAAAAAGTACGAGTGAAATGGAAACAAAAGCAGTGTCCTCACTGTGGATAATATTCTTTATGGCTTGTAATCTGTCCTCATGGGGAATGTTGGTGTACAGAGATGTGACATCCATGATAGCTAATATGGTGGTAGCTGGAAGTTTGTCAATGGAAGCTAGTTTCTTTAGGAAATCTTTGTTATCTTTAAAATACCTGGCAGCTCCCATAGCATATGGAAGTAGTATAGAATTAATGTAGCTATAAACTCCCTCTGTGATGGTCCCAGTGCCAGAGACAAACCTGGGTTACCAGGTTTGTGGATCTTGGGTAATGAGTAAAAGTTGCCTAGCCTGGGGTCTCAGGAAGTGTAGTCACCAATGGTTCATTTTCAAACTGGGAGGAGGTATCAAGTCAGATTCTCCAGGGTGTATCTGGGGTCCTATATTTTCATTAATGACTTGAACAATGGAATTGCACATACACAGCAAGATTCTGCTTCACCTTCTGGGTGGCCAAAGCACAGCTTGCTACCAACTTAAGTTAATGACTAAAGTGTAGACTTTGAGCATCTACACTTCTTGTAGTCCTAAGTAGGATTTGTAGGCAGGCTTCTGAATATTCCTCAATGTAAGATTTCCTAGTTAACATTTAGTGGCATCTAGCAGGCTGGCACTGCACAGAAAGATATAAAAGAGGCATGCATATGAAGTAGAACAAGTGTTTATTTGTCCAGTACCTGAGTGACTTGGTTGTAGATTTTTTCTAAAAGTATTTGTCAAGCAAATACTGGTACTAATTCAGTATGATCTTCCTCTGAAAGCTCTGCGAGACAGGTTATTTTATGTTCTTAAAAACAAGAAATGATCACGCTTGCCTTTTTCCCCAGTGTACCACACTATTCAGATAAGCATGAGTAACTCAAAACAGCTCTTTCATTTTACAGACTCCCTTTACAAGCACATCACATTTATGTCTTTGTTTGTTTATTTTTCCCCTGAGGACTGGGGTGAAAAAATTGCGAATCTATGGGTGTGTACTGACTGTTTAACTTAGTTAATAAAACTGAATTGAATGAAAAAACTAAAGCCAAGAATGTCATGCTATATTCTAAACAACATGGAACAATGATTTTAAAGGACTTCATTTTATGTTACAATGTTGACTGCCAACAGTACCTCCAGAACTTTAAGTAAAGTTCTAATTTATCTTGCCAAGCTAACTGTTTGCTGCTCTAAGTAGCCTGTACTTTATAGTAAGAAATCAATGTGTTGTGTTTGAGTGTAATATTAATTATCAAAATGCTCATCAGCCACATAACTACAGAGATGAAAGTGGTTAATATAAAATATGAACAGGTAGTTCAAGGACATGTGATGCAGGAGGCTGATGGAGGAAAACAGAAACCTTTACTCTAGATTATCATTTTTAATTTAGCTAAGGTCACTGCATATTGTTATTCTCCAATGTCCTTGTGGTGACTTATTTTGGATGAATGTGTGTGCTCAGTTTACTGGGAAGATGCACTGGTAATATGCAATGGGACCATTTAAGAACAAATCCAGAACACAGAGGATGTGCCTACATGTGATACTATATCACTATAGCACCATGCTATGGTGATGAAGCATCCACAGGTGTCTACACATGACCAGCAGCTATTTCACTGCAGTAGCATGATCCCCCACTACAGCAAAGTATCTGCTAAAAATAACCATATGCCACACATATGGCACAATACGGGTAGTTACTGTGCTGTGCTTTAGTATTTCCAAAAGGAAGTACTAAAGCATGGCACAGTAACAAAGTCGCCATAGGGTAACATGTAGCCATGCCTAGAAGGGAGCAAAGTGGCCACCTCAGAAGTCACTCTCCTAACTACCATCCTTGTAGTATTCTCCTCACATGAAAATTAAGGATTTCTCATGGAGACATAATTAGCTTAAAAAGTGGGTCCTGTGCAAGAGAATTGGGATATATTGCCAGGTAGTGGGCACATTACACATGCATTTGATCCAAGATCAGTTTACTTATGAGTAAACACTGCCAGGCAGACGTCTACATATGCAGGGACGTGGCAGCAGATTTGCTGCTCTTAGCACCAAACTGCTGCCACTTGCTGTGGCCCTGCAATGGCCCCCTGCCACAACCAGGGGGGAGATCCATGCTCCAGCTGTAGTTGCCAGCAGCTGTCTTGAAAAGACAGCCCTGCTCCCTAGCCAGCCACTTTCCTGACCAGAAGCATGCACAGCTCAGGGGCAGCATGTGGCAGCTCTCTCCTCACCACCTCTGCCTCCCTGCACCATGGCTGCTCCAGCCCCTGCCACTAGTAGTGACAACCAGCACCCCAGGCTCCTGCTGGCCACCACCCTGGCCCTGCTGCCCTGCCACACCAAGTGCTAGCTGGCCCATAGGTTCCTGGGCCCTCCTGGCTCCCCCATGTGCAGCGACCACCTGCTCGACCGCACCACACCATCCCAGAACCGCCCCTGCCATACAACTGCCCTCTGGACTCTGTCCAGCAGGCCAGACTCTGGCAGGGATGCTGACAACAGGCTGCTGGATGCCACTGCCAGGGCTGCTCTAGCCCCTTCTGGGCCTCCAGCCCCACTGCCTCTGGGCTCATTGGGCCAGCCAGGTCTGGTGGCTGGATGTCATCCAGCACACCTGGGATGACAAGCAGTGGCTGGAGACCGGGTGATCCAAGCTACCTTCCAGGCCCTCTTGAAACAGCTCCACCTGTACCTAGAGTGGCAGGACACTGCAATGCAGCCACCCCTCCCCGTGGACACCCAGCTGGCTCTCACTATGCTCAAGCTGGCCACTCTGGCCAGCCTCCACTATGTGGGTTATCTCTTTGAGGTGGGCAAGGCTATCCTAGAGGTGTACGGTTCTCTCCAGGATGGTCTGGGGCACATGGTGCTCCATGTACTTGCCCCCTGGTGGTGGTGGCAGGGTTCCATGCCCAGGGACTTCCCCAAAACATCAGGACCCTGGACAGGACCCAAATCCCTATCACCTGCCTGCTTCGTGGTGATTGGCCCTACTACAGCTGCAGGGGATTTTACTCCATAGTCCTGCAGGCCCTCATGGACAGCATATTCACCCATGTGAGAGCCAGCTGGGCAGGCAGTGTGTACGATGCCTGCAAGTTCCACAGTTCTGTCCTGCCAGCCCTGGTGCAGAGCAGGGATGCTGGACCTGCTGCTGGGTGCCAGGCTGGTCCTGCCCATCCTCATCAGGGACCCTGTCTACCCACTCCTGCCTTGGCTCATGTGGCCCTACACTGGCTAGCTGGACCCCTGCCAGGCCCACTTTAACTGGTGCCTGGGCCAGACCCATACCCTGGTGGAGTGCACGTTTGGCTGCCTCAAGGGATGCTGGTGCACTCTCACTGACCATCTCAAGTTCACTGAGGACAACCTCCCCTGGGTCACTGTCACAGCCTGCATGCTGCATAAGCCCTGAGGCCTAGGTGGAGTTCTTCCAACAGGCCTGGGCAGAGGAGGTGCAGTGGGTGGTGAACACCTGGAAATGGGAGCACCACCTGCGGCAGCAGAGACAGCAGTGGACTCCCCCCACATCCTGCCAAGGCACCTGGAGAGTTTCACACCCATCACTGGCAGCCAGGGCACTGAGTGCAGGAGGCACTGGCTGACCACCTTCTCCTGCACTCCCCACTGTATCCCACCTGGACTGCCACCATTAACCTTCCCTCCCAAATCTCTGCCCACTCCTGGCGCCATGATCACTACAGACATATTTCAAAACAAGTTTTTATTCCCCTCACATCAAACAGACCTCCCCTTCATCCTCCCTCCCCAACAAAGACCCCCACCAACAACAGAGCCCCCCCCACCACTCACCCCACCCACCAACAATAAAACACCCTCTTTCCTGTGCAAACTATTTGCAAAGTGTTTTGTGTGCTGTCCCAGCATGGGGGACCATGGGGTGGAGGCGCCTAGGGGGCACCGCCCAGGGACAGATAGCCAGCACCCCAGCCACTGGCCATTCCCCCATGGGTGTGCACACCACGGCAAGCCCAGCAGGTGGGAACTTTGACCAGGGGTGACAGTGGCCAGTGGTCCTCTGGCATGGACAGCTCCCCATCTGGTAGATGATGTCCAGGGCCAGCAGGGCTGACACACAGTCCTGGCCCCACTGAAGACAGCTCCGGATCCCTGCCCTCATGGAGCCAGAGCAAGCAGCAGGCCTGTGCCCAGGCTGGGGGGCTGTGGAGTTCCCGAAGGACTGTGCTGCCACAAAGACCACGGCGTCCAGACTAAGGGTGCATTGGGCTTCTGAATAACTGGGACGAGTTGATGTCTGCACCACTGCCCTCCCCACAGGAGGCCTCTTTGGGGAGGTATCCCAGGGCAAGCCCTCTCACCCCCATGCCAGTGCTGCACCCTGGGCATGCCCTTGCTGCACATGTCCTGGGCGCTGCATGAGGAGCTGCTTGTGTGGACCGAGGGGTGCCCAACCCACTTGCCCTGCTGCTGCTGATTGCCATGGCGCCCTGGGCACACCTGCACAGCTGGCAAGGGACCCTGAGCTTTGATGACACAGGAGGCAAATCCTAGGTGGCCCTGCAACCTCTGCCACCAGCTGGAGGGCTACCTGTGGCTGCACTACATGTCCCTGCCCCCCACAGCTGATGAAGACACTGCCATCAGCATCTACATGTTCCTCTGTGTGTGAGGCCCATACCTGCCTAGCTGCAGGGGAATGGGCTTCTCAATAAAGTTTTGCACTGTCTCCCGCCTCCCTGCATGCTGTGGGAGGGGAAACTGGGGCCAGGGGAGTGCAGCTAGACTGGGCAGGGGGAGGGGGCATGAGCAGTGGCAGGGGCAGGGGCAGAGGCTGGGGTGGGAAGGGCCCTCCCCCCACTGCAAGGCTTACCACATGACCAGGGTTGGAGTGGCTGGTGGCTCCACTTGGTCCCAGCTGGCAGTGATGGCATGCAGTTCTGATCTATGTTCTCAGACAGTGGGGTGCAGCGTGCAGGCACCCAGCCAGGGCCCCCCTTTGGGAGAAGCTGAGACTGCTGGTGGCCGGCAGTGACATGGCCAGTCATGCGTTAAGGCTTGGGCTGAGACTGCAAAGCTATCAATGCAGGCACTGGCCTGGGCTCCCTGAGCTGCTGTTGGAGGCTGCGGCCAGGGAACTCAACAGGATGGGCTGCTGCAAGTCCAAGGGGCCCTCCCCCAGTGACACATCACTATGGGTGCCAGGCCAGAGTGAAGGCTCATTCAGGCCACATGATGCTGTACACATCATGGCTGCAGCCTGGATCCTGGGGCACAATGATCTCTGTCAGCTGCTGCATAAAGGGCCTGCACAGCGCGCTCAGAGTTCCCCACGAGATGGTTGTGGAGTCCTCCAACTTGGGCGGAAACTGCTCTAACCTTTTATACGACTAGCGAGCCAATTGCTAGCCGCCACGTAGGAATAATTTAGAATTGACCAATAGTGGGACACTAATTTGCATACGTGTGTCGGGAACTCTTTTGCACTGGGGATTTCTCTCTGCAGCTAAGAAATCCACTGTGCAAAGAAAGCTCCATGTGGTGGGAAAATTCCAATGTGCCGAGGCACTAAAAATCATTGGGTTATGACAATAATATAATTCTTGCTGTTAGTGTCATTTATTATCATTACAATACAGTCCTGTTGTTCAAACTAATAAATGAGTCTGTCTATCCTTACTAATTAATTATATATATAATTAAGGGAGAGCCAGGCTATAGGTTCCACTTTAATAAGAGCAGAGCCTCCACCATTAAAATCCTTTCCTGAGTGCTGAGCTTTGGAGGAGTAACACTTCAATCTCATAGAGTTGATTGTATAAGTAACTAATTAAAAGTTCAGCTTCCAATAGTGCGGGGCACAGGTGTCAACAAGAACAAGGCAATCAGAGCTCCAACACCAGCTCCCTGGATGGCTGTCCCTGTGCTGCTGGGCCTGGGCAGATGCCTGCAGTGCAGGGGCATAGTGCAGGAGCAGCAGCCGCGTGGCAGGACAATGCCTCACAGAACTTCCAGGCTCCAGGCAGGCTACTGGGGGTGGGCTGCGGGAAGCTGGAGCTGGAGCTGGAGCTGGAGCTGGTCACAGTGGCCAGGAGCTGCCTACAGCTGGGAGTGTGTGTTGCCAGGCCTGGTAGAAGTCTGCAGCACCCTGCAGGCCTGACGGTGTGGGCCTGGCAGTAAACATGTACACACATAGACATGTGCACTTACTGTGCAGTAAACTAAGCTACTATGCAGTAAAATGACTTGGATAGGTGTGCCCATTGAGTAAAAGTTTAATCTTGTATCCTATAAGTTAAATATAGATTTTCTATTTTTTCCATTTTCAGTTTAGCTCTGTAACAGGGGGCTTTGTCAGGGCCCATCTGCCCTTGGACCACCCACCTGTTTCTGGGCCAAACAACCACCCCCTCACCTGCCATGCTTTGATGATATATAATGATGTTGTTAATTAGGCGGGAAGCTGCCCATTCTTGCCCTGATGTCAGGGTGCACTATGTGCGGCTCCGTTCCTCCCCTACAATGCAGCCCAAGTCTCACAGATGGCATCCACAGTTCTTAATGTCACCAGCCCCACACTGGGCCCCAGAATCCTCCAATCTGGACCCCAACTGGATCCCTCCAATTAGGCAGCCTACTCCACCCTCATTCTAGGCTGCCTAGCTCCCTAAACTCTTCCCCCTATTGGGCATAGCCACACAGACCCTCCGGGGCCACACAAACCCTGTCCTCACCTCCAAGGTCAGTCAAAACCCCAGGCCCTTAGCTTTGGGCATCCCTCATAGTGGACCCCTGGCTCTTTTGACCCTTCTGATCCTGGCCCAGAGATCTAAAATGGCTGTCACAATCAAGCACCTGCTGGCTGCTTGTCTCAGCCCTTAAAGTGGCAGGAACCAACAGTGCCCCACCACAAGCTCCTTTAATGGATTATGTTACTTTTTCTAATAGTAAAAAAAGTGTCCTGAAATTATGGTAAGTATTTGAGAAATGTCAGTCATTTTGTTTTTATTTTATCTCACACCACATTCAACTTCTATATTTCTGAAAGCAAGGGATTTGATACCCTTTAACTGAGCAGAAAAGGGCACTATTGCGCTTGATCCTTCATAGCAGAGAACTGATACAACTAAAAATCACAGGGCTTTAGGTATCAGAAACAGCTCAAGCCATTGCAAAGAAACAAGGAGGGCTAGTCTTCTCTCACACTATTTACTGTTTTTTATTTGAGTACTTTTATTTACATTTCCCCCAAAATTTTTATTCTACCTCCCACCTCTTTATGGAGCATAGAGAACATGAGGTATTAAAACAAGACAACTTGACAAAATTGAAGGATGATATCTGTCATTTTCCTGCTGGTTCGTTGTAGCATGCAGTTTTATATGGCAGGCCAAATAATGTAATGTGATCTGTATGCTGATAATATGGCATTTTATGGATGTATAACTACTACAGTGTCCTGAAAGTACTCTACGAGGACAGACCCATAAAGAAAAATGGCTAGATGGCAGTGGGCATAGCTACACGAGATGTTCAATGGCTGACTATTACTGTGCAGTAACTGATTACTGTCACAGTACTAACAGTGTTAATACACAACTGCACAGTATTATTAGGCTACTGTGCAGTACTTTAAAGACATTCACCAGTGCTACTGCACAGTAACTCTGGTTACTGTTTATTTATTTAGTACTTGATTATACGAGTACTAAATAAATGCACAGTAACCACTGCACAGTAGCATCTCATGTTCACGTGCCCACTGATGAGGGAAGACATTTGTGAGAGGTTCATGTCATCTTCATGCCTGGTTTTAGTCGGTAGAGAAATATCGGTGGGCAGATATATGAACAGCAAGAAAGTATTGATGACAAAAATATTGATGACAAAATCAGTTACGTAGTCAACATAGTGAAAGGCTATAAATAACCATTTATGGAACAGAGTGTGATCAGTGTGCACACTAATGCAAGAAAACTGGGCATTAATGGAACACCATGTTCTCTCACATACGTCACACACATCAAAAAACACCTGCCGGCATTTGGAGTACAGATTTTATGTGAGAAATACTGTAAAAGCAGTTTCTACCAGTACATTTCACATGGGCAAATGATAGTTCCCCAGCTGCATAAGTGTTGTTTTGGCACTTATACATATTATAGATGCGCAACATACCCACGCTGGTACTTTGCATGTTCAAAAGGCTATGACCTGGGTGGTCAGGCATGTACCTCCTTACATAAGTACCTGGGCAAGCATAAGTCATGAAATTGTAGCTGGGCAAAAACTCATGGAGGAAAGGAAGTCAGTTCTCTCCTGTCTTAGCCTGATATCATAGTAGTAAGCACTTACTCAGGAAGCAGGTTCTAGGTCAGGGGTGGGCAAAATACAGCCCATGAGCTGGATCCGGCCCACAAGGCCATCCTATCTAAATGTAGAAAATCAATATTTCTCTGCCCTTGGTTCCTGTCAAAAATGACAGGAACCAAGGGCAGTAGGACCCAGGGGAAGCCTGGCAGGCTCCAACAACAGCGGGGCCTCCTCAGCCCTGCCCCCAAGCTGGAAGCCCCAGCTGGGGTTTCTAGGCTGGGAGCATATGACTACCTGGCGCAGGAATCTCAGGTAAGTGCGGGGGAGACTCCGGGCAAGGAAGGAGTGTGGGGGGGGGGAAGTGGCCCCTCCCTGCCCATGCCCAGTGCCCCATAGTGCAGCTGCTTGCAGCCCGCATGGGGCTGCCTGTGCCCACTCCAATCAGCCCCATGTGGACTGCAAGCACCTGCAGTGTGGGGCACCAGGCGTGGGGGAAGGGCTGCTTCCCCCCCGCGCTCAGCTTTTCCCTGGGCTCCTTCCCTGCACAGAGAAAAGCGGCCCCTTACCCACCCCATGGCCAGCGCCCTGAGCTGCAGGCACTTACAGCCCACGTGGGGCTGTCCGGAGCAGGCACAGGCAGCCCCAAGCAGGCTGTGAGTGGCTGCAGCATGGCATGCTGAGCATGGGGCAGGCAAGGGGCTGCTTTCTCCCCCCCTCCCCCCGCACTCAGCACCAGCTTGTAACCCGGCCCCACTGCCAGGCTGGCAGTGGGGCAGGTTACAAGCTGGTGCTGAGCATGGGGAAAAGTGGCTCCTCACCTGCCCCATGGCCAGCGCCCCATGCTGCAGCCATCTGCAGTCCATATGAGGCTGCCTGTGCCTGCTCCAGACAGCCCCGCGTGGGCTGCGAGTGCCTGTAGTGTGGAGCACTGGCCATGGGGCAGGCGAGGGGCCACTTTTCCCCATGTTCAGCACCAGCTTCTTCCCTGCTGGCAAGCAGGGGATCAGGGCTGTGCACTGCACTGGGTGTGAGCAGGCGGGGAATCAATGGGAGCACAGAGCCCACACCGGTGTCCCAGGGCCAGTGCCAGTAGGGCCCAGAGTAGGGTGGCAGGAGCACGGGGTCCCAGCTGGCAGGGGCTTTATGGAGCCAGGCCAGCTCCCCCTCCCTGCTGTTGCAGCCCAGCCCAGCTCCACAAACCCCTGCCGGCCTGTGCCCCACCCTGGGCCCCACCGGTGCTGGCCCTGGGACATTAGTCCCAAGACACTGGGATGTTGGTCCCAAGATGATGACCAGGGGGCAGAGCACCTGTCAAGGGATGGGGCTACCCATGAGGCCCTCGACAGCCTACCAAAACTGGGTAAGCAGCCCTGTGCCCAAAATAATTGCCTACCCCTGTTCTAGGTTCTCCTCAGCCAGAGAAGTTCTGAACAAATAGCTCCTGATTCCCATAATGCTCTAACCACTGGGCCAAATGTTACACATTATCTAGCCTTCTTCCTCTAGAGTCTGAGCTACTACATGTAGCACTTAATAGTTATTAAATTAAATGGAGGGAGAGCAATGGAAGCCAGGGGCTAGGCTAGAATCAAGGGGCATCTCCTGTCCAGAGAAGTATCCATCTCAATAAGGAACATACCCTTTAGCTTGTTCTCTACTTCCTGTCATCATATATTTACCTCTGTTAGCTGTCTAGGGCAGGCTAGAATTGGGTTTTCCATTTCCTGGGTGAGCAGCCTGTGTGTAAGTGCAAAAAAATGGCAATTTATGTGGCTAGTTAAGTGTCATTGTATGTGTACAGCAGGGGTCAGCAACATTCTCAGGAGCTGCTGTAATTAAAATGTTGCAGCTTCTGGTGTATTCAGGGTCCTGTATTTCAAAATGGTGGCAGGGGCGCTTTTTGATTTCAAAAGAGAAAACTTTCATAACCTGAGGGTACTGGTTAGTGAGAATACCAGTCTGAGGAACTTAGGGACTTTAATGCAGAGGACACCAGAAAGCTGTGTAAGTCAAAAGTGTAAAAGGTGCTATCTGGGGTGTAGGCTGTAGCCGTATTGGTCTAAAGGACATCAGCAGACAAGGTTCTTTGGGTAAAGATGATATCTTTTATTAGACCAAATCAAATAGTTGGAAAAAAATCTTTGCAAACTTTCGAGTACAATAACCCTTCATCAAGCAGAGGAAGCATCTGCCAATGGTCTGTGCTCTTCCTGGATGGAGCAGTAAAGCAGCCAAAGGCCAGTAGTATGCAAGAAAGCCAGTCAGTTAAAATGTAAATTGAGGTGGTCAGTAGGTGCGAGACAGGAGGAGGGGTGGGAAGGGGAATGAATGTAGCTGTAGTCAATGAATGAAAGCCCTCCCCCCTCCTCCCCCCCCATACACACCCACACCCACACACCCCTCCTATCTCACATCCATTGACTACAGCTTTGACATGGGACAATGAAGAGAGCTGATGAAGAGCTGGTGTAGCTGACCAGCAGGGTGGAGCAGTTGTTCTAGAAGCACCTGGAAGATGTGTTTGCCAGACAGGAGCAGCAAGTGGCTGCATCCCAGCCTCACTGCGGAGAGAGTCGCGATGAGGGTACACAGGTCAGTGCATGGAGGATTTGGGAACGGAAGGCACTGCAGCAGCTGCATGAGGCAGAGCAGGTTCCCAACCCTGCACGAGACAGAAGCCCTCAGTGCATGGACCAGTGCACAGAGCTGGAGAGCTGGTGCACAGAACGGTGCATGGAGAGTTCAGAAGCAGACAGGACCATGGCATCTGCATGAGGCAGCGCGGGTCCCCATCCGTGCACACGGCAGGAACAAGCCCCCATCCAGCGCATGAAGTGGTGCACAAGGTGATCAAGCTGAATGGGACCCAGTGACTGCACGAGGCAGCACAGGTCCCTGATCCTACACAATGGGGGACATCGGTGCACAGAGCAGTGCACAGGGCTGTAGAGCTGACAGAATGCCAGGGCTGCACTCGGCAGCGCAGGCTTTTTCCTCTGCCTGAGACAAGTGCCCCTTCAGCATACGGGGTGGTGCACGGGGTGGAAAGTGGGCCAAAAAGCCAGAAAAGCTGCATGAGGCAGCTTGGGCCTTCTCGCCAGGAGCATCATGGGTCAACTATCTCAGCGAGGAGGGGACGCCTCACCCCAACACACTGCTGGACTCAAGCCCAACACTTCAAAATCACGGAATCGTGAGTCACCCGGGAAGGGGGATTCCCACAGGGGAGGACGGGCCCCTCCTCACTGCAGGCTGCTGAGAGGAACCCCTGACGGAAGGGGACAATTCTTCCTGAGACAGAAAGAAGGATCCAGGGCTCCTGCTTGGTATGGTGGGTTCCCTGGTTTAGGGCCCTGCCTAGCTGAGTAACCTAGAGAGGGTAATGATGTTCTGTTAGGTGACAGGGTCCCTGCTTGGGTTGTTATTTCTTCTTTGGGCACAGCTGCTGTGCCATTGTTGGGTTCTGATTATTTTTTCCATGCTGCTGGGATTCTGTTATTACCCTGCGTTTTCATTGTTGTAATCGAAGAGGAGTATCAGCTGTCTTGTATTTGTATTTATTGTATAGGTTATTTTATGTATATATGTTCTATTTGATGTAACCTTATTGTGTATGATATATATTGTCCTATCACTGTCAGATATTCTTGCCATTGGGTTGTATTGATTATCTTTAGGTATGTGCATTTTATTTAATGTAATCTTATTATGTATGTTTAATTATTGACTCATTACTGCCTGTTATTCTTGTCATTGGTTTGTTGATTAACCTCTGTTTTATCATTGAGTGCCCCACTTCGCCTGAAGGCTGGAGGGTCCCAGCAAGGGGCAGGGACTGTGGGCTAACCCAAAAGCCACAGGGAATTAGGCCTATGCTGGAGTTCAGGGTTAAGTAGGGTTTTCTCTGGGTGAATTGATATCTGTAAATAGCATGTATATATATGCGAAGCAGAGCAGAGCAGACCAGGAGTCGTAGTGATTTTTAACTACGTACAGGTTTAATGTTAGACTATATATATACATACATACATACATATGTAAGTGTGTGTGTGTATATATATATGTGTGTGTGTATATGTGTGTATGTATATATATATAAACATACACACACAGTATACACACACACACACACACACACACACATATATATATAAGGTATCATACTATTGAAGTCAGATTAACAGGGCTGAATCACCTTTCCCTCCTTTTTTCAATACAGATATTGCATTTATACTTATATTTACATGTTATACAGCATAGTTTCTCAACCTGTGGTACATGTACCCCTGGGGGTATGCAAGACACGGACAGGGTACATGGGTACCCCAACTGTCTCTCTCTCACCCTCTTTTTCTCTTAAAACTATGGCAAAAAATTTGGTGTGCCACACATTAAAATTCCCCAGTAATTATTTGTCGTTCAGCCCTCCTAGCTTTGGGCAACATCACTTCTAGCCCAGGTTGTGCATCCCTGGTGTAAAAGGTGGCAACCCTATGCACACTAGATCAGACATCTGTCATATCACAGCCTTATATACACAGCCTTCTTCCAATATATGGCACACAGTCTGTAAATATAAAATCCCATGGAAAATTGAGTGTGGGGGTACTTATTAAAATTTTCAGAAGTTAGGGGTACTTGCTACTTAAAAGTTTGAGAAACACTCTTATACAGCATTACCCCAACTTGACAGATTTATTGAAAATATTTGCTACCAGACCCATACTTTCATGAACTAGTTCTGAAATAGGAATTATTTAGTCCATTTTGAGAACCTTTCTTTTGAGGTCTTGCTACTACCTCATTTGTGGCAATGGCTATTTCTATATTTTTTAACCCAGGTGGTATATGGAAGGTACCCCCTCTTCAAATGGAAAGGAAGTTAGTGGGAATGTATATGCTGTGGAGAGCGTGGCTGCCTAGCTGTAGGCCAGCTCACCTTCTTCCCTACAGAGCAGAGCAGAGCAGAGCAGACTAGGAGTCACAGTTATTCTTAACTATGTACAGGTTTAATGTTACACTATAATTATCAAGGCTCACATATGTGAGAGCCCGGCAGGACAAATTATGCTGAGGGGAAACCAGCACGGGTTCGTGGCAGGCAGATCATGCCTGACCAATCTAGTCCCTTTTTATAACCAGGTTACAAAACGCCTGGACACAGGAGGAGGGGTGGATGTCGTATGCTTAGACTTCAGAAAGGCCTTCGATACGGTATCCCACCCCATACTGGTGAACAAGTTAAGAGGCTGTGACTTGGATGACTACACAGTCCGGTGGGTGGCGAATTGGCTGGAAGGTCGCACCCAGAGAGTCGTGGTGGATGGGTCGGCTTCGACCTGGAAGGGTGTGGGAAGTGGGGTCCCGCAGGGTTCGGTCCTTGGACCGATACTCTTTAATGTCTTCA
>NW_005842160.1:106897-112508 GCF_000455745.1 Alligator sinensis | reverse complement strand
CTCTTTCCTGCGTATGCAGGGGGTCGGACTCGATGATCTATTGAGGTCCCTTCCGACCCTAATAAATATGAATCTATGAATCTATAATACATATATAGTAGGTAAAAAAGAAAAGAAAAACAACTACTTTGAGAATGATTCTGAATCAGTGTATGAATGGGTTTACTGCACAGTGTCCTGCATAAGGAAAAGACTGTGCTCACTGATCCAGAATGTTCCTTCCAGTCCAATGCTCCCATGACATCTGTGATGGTAATGTATGAAAATAACAGTGGATCAGAGTGAAAAACTAGGAGTCTATCCCCTAACTTGTATGCAACCCCCTATCCGATTTTTCCCAGTGAGACTTCTTGTGCAAGTAAGAACTGGAGGTTAAGGCCCTTAAGCCATGATCATTTGAAACTCGATTTCTTTATCCAAAAGGTACGTGGAATGCAGTCACTTGCCAGAGTCAGTAATATAATCCTAATATAAATCTGTCCAAGGGGGCCTTAAATGATACACTCTAAAAACAGAGGAAGTTAGAGGGTAGAGACTTGAGCTAGAATTTAGAGGAACACTAAGGTGTTTAGTATTTCCAGTTATTATCTGATGGGCTTTTTGCCACTTTCTGGGGCCTTAAATATTCCTGTGTTTATAAAACAAAGAAGGATCATGTACTCTGGTCAGCAAAGTCACTTGCCAAGAAAGGTAAGAATCACTTTCTCTTTTCAGTTGAAATTCCTTTCTTCAAGGTTCACTTTGTTAGTTCAAAAGAAAAGTAAAGTGATTCAAGAATACAGCAATAATCATCTAGCTTTAACTGTGTGTGGAAAGTGAGAAGGAAAACTTACATGCCCTCCTGCACCTAGTTTCCTCATAGTCCTCCTGCCACGCCCCTCTGGTGAGACCTTCTCTCAGTGTCTTACCTCAGTACACATCTGCTCTAGAATGAGTGAGAAAATTTCTTTTATGTCTCCAGCAGACAGTCATGTGGCCTTCTCAAAACTTCCAATAGTAGCAGAGGCCAAAAAAAAAAAAGTGAACCACTGTTAAAATGGAGCTTAATCAGTTTGAGGGAGAGATTATATAATGTGTGTGCCTGTGATAGCAGGGTACTCCACTGAGTAAGCCTGGAGGTCCTTCCCAGTCTTATGTTTCTATTCTCCTTTTCAATCATGGACACTCTAAGGACCGCTCCAGGGTATCAGAGGCTATATCTCCTACGCTTATTAGCTGCTCCTGCACTTACATTCCATTAAAGTTAAGCTAGGTCCCCAAGGGTATATAATTTTACAACAGTTACTTCCTTGTTTTAATTACAGAATCTCTGCTCTTAATGGAGTTCGTGCTGAATGGTGCCGCATAATGTTGAGGTACAAGTCTCCCACTTTTTGGATATCCTGCGCAAAACCAAATCATGTTCACATTGCTCCGTCACTGGGCCCCAACCAGGGCCAGGCAGAATAGATTAAGGGCACACAACAGGCTCTACTGTCTCAAGGGCTGGCTAGGCCCTGGGAAGCTGAGAACAGCTATGCTACACCATCCCCTGCTCAGTGCTAATCCCATCCAGCAGTGGGCTAGTCCCCAATAATTTTGTTTACTTCCTCTTGTCAAGAGACTGGGCCTGATTTCCTGTCACAAACTTACTTTATATTAATTGACTCCAGGGTATTTACTACTGAATTAAGGAAATCAGAACCATAAAGACAAATCTGGGGTTTCACACAGCTCCAGTATAATGCTTTCATACCAAAACGTAAAAGTTTTCCAACATACCAGTTAAATTGGGCCCAAGCAAATTCTGCAGATCTAAATGCTATCAATGGAATAGTTTATTAAATAAAGAACCATAACAGGAAATTTGTGCTTCTTAGTACTGCTTCTAAAACTAACATTTATCTATATTATGGTGTAGCAGATATTGCTTACTTTTGCTTCTGAAACAATCCAAGTTTTCAGGCATTCCTTTGATCCTGAACATGGCACCATAAACAGGTAGTAAGTATATCAACTGCTAGGTAGGACAGGGTAGCTGCAGCAAGTGGAATATGAAAGACAGTCCCCCTGAAGAAATAGGCTGCTGAAACTCAGAAGAAAAATATTAATTCCCAATGCAGGGATGAACCAATACAAATAGGAAAAGAATTCAAGAAGAATTCTGGTACACTGGGGCTGCTTATCCTCACCTTCCATCCTCTCACTTTTATGAAGCTAATAAAATATTCATTCAGTTGATGGAAGATTAAGACAATCAATTGCTTTCAATTAGACCAGAAAAAAAATATTAGCATTCTGCTTCAAAAAGTAAAATGTGAGATGATTGGCTTGGAAGCTGAGTAATGGATATGGAGCTTTCCATATTTTGTAAGTTTATGCAAATCTAGCTCAGGTTGTCAATGATTGCAAGTCAGAAGTATCTGGTAGCTCTTTGGTGGATTTTATGAAAAAAATTGATGGACTCAGTCTGAATCCTAAAGAAGTGTGGTCATCTCACAGAAACTATAGTCACAGTTAGAGTTTACTGACATCATTTTGGACAACGATGCATGCCAAGTGAAGGTCTAAATGGGTGCTGAAACTAAACTGATGTTCATTAAAAAGTTTCTAATATCAATTAATATTAGAATAATAATTACTATTATTATTAGAATAATACTAATTAATATTAATATTAATTATAATGAGAGTTTTAACTGAGTGAAGACAGCAGGATCTGTCCTTGTGAGTGCGCAGCTGGAATCTATTTTTATTAAATATTGTATTCTGGTTCAATCTATAAAACTTTTTTCCTAGGTGGAAGTATAGATGAATACATACCAAATTTAAGTTACAAAGCACCATCCAATACATTAAATCCCTGCAGGACCATCAAATGGGTCCTTCCCTGATTTCCATTTGTGAGGGACTGAAACACCAGAATGTCATCTGAATCTGTCCCTGTATCTGAATCTATAGGTTGTGATCATTGCTCCATAATCATCTCTGTAGACATGTCAATAGATCTGCACATAACTATGCATCTTATGGTATATCCATACAGCTGTGGGACAATGCCAGGAAGTACCATGCTAAGATATACTGCTCCTGCTCTGCACACACTGAATTAAAAGTACCATCATTGCCTTAATGCAGATTTTTCACATGAACCAATAGGCTCTGCCGCTAGTGATGATGATCAGTGGTGATGCATAGGGGGTTCACAGGGGTGCATGTGCACCCCCTGAGAGCATTGGTGCACCCCCTCACAGCCAGCATTCCCTGCTTAGGCAATGGGCAGGAGGGACAGGCTGGAGCACTGGTGCCCCGCCCTGAGAGTGCCAGCCAGGGAGTGGGGGCACTAGAAGAAACACCGCTGGCATTTCCAGGTGTGCCCCTGGCACTTCTGGTTGGCACAATTGGCTGCGCAGGACTCCCCCCCAGTCAGCATGATCGGCTGTAGGGGGATGCCCCCCTGGTCACTGACTGGCCATTGGTGAGGCAAGTGCACCAGTTGCCCATGATCATGATGATGATGATAATTAACTAATTGTACTTAATTCTTTCTGGGTGCATCTCTGTGTGCAATTAGCATGGCGGAATAAACTCCAGTGCACTTTGCACCAGATTTTATTGCTCATTGAGCAATAAACTTTAATGTATATTGCACAATGAGCTGATGCAGTGCAGGCCTGACTGGTAGGAGGCCTAGCGGGGCGATGTCAGCCTGCCAGCCTGGAGCTGCTCCACCCCGGCTCAATGTGCTGCAAAGGAATTGGCTGGAGCACAATGGTGCTACAATGTGGGTCTACCCGGCAGGCAGCCCCTGCAGCATAACACCCTCATGCCCCAGCCAGGCCTGATTACCATCTACATGAGCATTGTGGTGTACTAAATAACTCTGCCATAGGATAGTACTTGTATTGGGCAGTACAATCCTACAGCAGAGTTAATTGGTTTACTCTAGCCTAATAGTACTGCATGTGTAGACAGTGGTGCTTTACTGCAGAGCTAATTAGTCAACTCCACAGTCAAGCACATGTGTAGATGGCCCCATGGAGAATTAAAGTCAAGAAATAACATGAAGCTCTCAGCAGCTGAGTTCATTAATTCAGTAACTTTGTAGTACTTGACACTTGACCTTACACTACAATAGACAGACAGACCTACAGATCTAAATTAACAGTTAAAATCTGTAGGTCATGCTGACTGGGCACTTCTGGTTGGCACAATTGGCTGCGCGGGACTCCCCCCCAGTCAGTTAATTTAGGCACTCGTATTCCATTTTTTCTTGCAGTTCAACTCCCCTTCTTTTCTCAAGTCCCTTTAATCAGGTAGATTCTGTTTCTTTCAGACTTCTGTCTTCATAAACACTGGGAGTCTCTACATGTGCCCCTGACTGCACATCTGGTACTGCACAATCCCAGTGACACAGTTATTTTTAGACACTATGTCACCATAGTGATGAGCTACACCAATGTAGCTCATTGCTACAGTGACATAGTGTTGGCGTCACAGCTTGTGCCCACCCATGCTACGCTGCTGTAGTGATGAGCTACATCACTGTAGTTTATCACTACAGCAACGTAGTGTCTCATGTAGATGCACCCACTGATTGTTAACATACTTAGTCATTATTTAAAGAAAATAAAGTTATCTTTCTGGTATATCATACAGCCCTAACTTTTCAAACAAAGCCATCTAAATAGCAAACACAAATGCAAATTTTCTAGAAAGAGTTCAACTGCTGGCTAGCTTACATAATTACTCTGTTATTTTTCTCCCACTGTTATCATATTTCCTCCAAGTGCAATTCAAAAGAGATTGAGAAGTGTAATCCAATATGACGTAGTAGCAAACTTTCCTGAACCTTACACCAAACAGAACTTTTGGGAGTTTGGGGAAGAACATTCAGATTAAATAGGAAAGTAATTGATTTTGCCATCACATTGCATGCTTTTGTTTAATTATAAATGGAGTGCCTATCAGCCAGTCAGGAAATACTTCTATTTCCCTCCATCATAAAAGATTGAATACAAATTGTTTATAAATGACGTTCTGGGAATTAAGTTTATCATGGTTTAACAAGGTGTTTATACAAACTTGCAAATGAAAAGAATAAAACTAAACTATATTAGCATGTAATATAAGAAAAATAATTTCTTCCCACTATTATCAATATAAAAGCAAGTTATTTCCTTTTACACAGAAAGTTGAGCTCTACAGAAAACCTGTTTAAAAAGGCACAGTAGCAATTTACTCCCTTTGAAAAAAGCTGTGCTTGGTACTAGGAACTAATAAAATGTGTCAACTGTCGCCACTGAGAGCCGCGGCGCGGGGTTCGGGGCCTTAGGAGCCCTAGTCGGTGGGCGGGTACTTGTGACGCTTGGAGTGGAATCAGGTACTCAAGCGTTTTGATTGAACAAAAGATTGTTTACTTACACTGCTCATACAGTGCAGGCCAGAAGCTTGCTTCGATTACGGTTGTAAACAAACTTGGGTCGGGCAGAAATTACAAAGTTCGTTTGGTCGGTCTGCAAATGTGTTCAGGGTGTTTGGGGTGTTCGGGCCGGCAGTCGTCTTACGTCTCGGGTGGGGGGGTGCTAGGCCCCCTTGGGTCGGTGACGGGGAGCGATTAGAGGTTGATCAG
>NW_005842160.1:90487-106065 GCF_000455745.1 Alligator sinensis | reverse complement strand
CGGGAACTTTTTTCTAAACTGTAATTTTCCACTACTGTAGCATTTGGTTACTGGGTTCAGGCATAGCGGAATTTTCCTCCATGACCTAGTTACTGCCACCAGAATGATTGACAGCAAAACTATGCCATATGTATCGAACCCATGGAATTTTCCTCTGTGCTATGTCATTTCTCCTCTGGGCTATACCAATTCTCCTCTGTACTATAGGCATCTAATTAATGGGTTCTCACATCAATTTCAGTGTGGAGCAAGGAAGTGAGAGTCTTATGGGGAGTGTGAGAAAGAAAATAGAATATTTCCAGTCCAGTGTAATTCTTTGTTTCTGTAGTAGCAATTAAAATTATCTTAAAACATTGGAAAATAGGAATGGAAGGAACTTTGAGACATTATCTAGCATCTCTGTGCCAAGACAGGCAAATCTATACCTAAACCATTCCTGACAGATGTTAGCCTAAACTCTTCCTAAAAAAGGATCCTTAGATAATCTCTTCCAACACTTAACTATTCTTGCAGTTAAAAAGCTTTTCTGATATCCTGCTTAAGTTGTCCTTGTGGCAATTTAAGCTTGTTACTTCTTGCCCTGTTCCCACTGGACAAAGAGAACACATTAGAACAGGGGCAGGCAAAATATGGACAGCAGGCACCAAGCAATTTCACCCAGCCCACAGGCACCCACCCATTTAATTGTGCCCTGCACAGCCCATGTGCCTTGCTCCCACCCTTGTGCACAGAAGGGCCCAACCCAGGCAGCATGCAGCTTTCAGGTGAAGTTGCTGCTGCCACTGCTACGGCCACCAGGGGACCTGCTCAGCTTCCCAGCATCCAGTGGCTCTACTTTGTGTCCCTGCTGCAGCGCACACTCCGGGCAGCAGGGAGGGAAGTGGTGGGGGGTGGAAGGAGTTGCAGTGGGGCAGAGGGGAGGAGCAGCAGCTAGGCAGGGGCAGAGAACGTGGTGCTAGGGCTGGTGGGAGTGTGGAGCCTGCTCCCAGGAGAGTGGCTGGAGTGTGGAGCTCGGGTGGGCAGGGTGTGGGTGTGGGGGAGAATGTGCACCTCCCATGGTGCACAGCCCCTGCTTGCTGGAAGCAGCAGCAGGTGGGGGCTCTTGAGGTCCTCATGGCCTGTGCAGGCACTGCCACCAGACAGCACACAACCCCTCCCAGAGCTGCACATGGCAGCAAGGAACACAGCCAGATCGGCCTGCCTCTATTACACAGGGCTCCCTGCAGTGCATGTACAGCTCCCAGCACTCGCATACCACCAGGGGAAGCCCCACACAATGGAGCCCGCTGCCTTCCCTGCTGCCATGGGCAGCTGCCAGGACTCCAGTGATGTGCAAGTCCCAGGAGCTGCCCATGCACTGTGGGGAGCCCCAGACAACAGAGGCGGGCCAGCCTGGCTGCGCTCCTTGCCACCATGTGCAGCTCTGGGCAGAACTGCGCACCACCTGGTGATAGTGCCTGTGGGGGCCACAAGTACTCTGAGGGCCCCCACCTGCTGCTGAAATAATTGCCCACCCCTGCATTACAACCTTCTCTTTACAATGCTTAGCATGTTTGAGACTGTAACCTTCTCTCCTCTTCTCTAGGCTAAACAGTCTTCTTAGTCTTTTCCTGCAGTTTATATATTCTAGACCTCTGACAATTTTTCATTGCTTTCGTCTGGACTCTCTCCTGGTGATCCATATCCTTTTTTTGAACTGTGGTGTACAAAATCATACCAGTACTCCACACGAGGAGTATCAGTCATACTGAATAAAAGAATAACTGTTTCTTACATATGATACTCCCATTTATACATTCTTGTGTTAGCTTTTTCATATTGTTGACTCACGTTCCTGTAACCCCAAATCTTTTCAGCTTTACCAATCATTTTTCATTTTATATCAGTGCATTTGATTATTCTTTGTAAAGCATAATACCCAGCAGCTGTCCTCATGAAAAAATAGGATGACATTCAATATTTTTCCTATTAATCATGGTCATTCAGGATCCTAAATTCTGTCCTCCAAAGGGCCAGCAAATCTATTGAGTTTAGTAACCACTGCAGATTTAATAAATATACCCTCAATATACCCTCAATATCACCTCCTAAGTCACTAATGAAAATATTGCCTAGTACAGGACCCAAGTTCATCCTTCTAGTTTGATTGTAAGTCATTGAGAACTATTCTTTGCATATGATTTTCCAAACACGTATGTGCCCATCTTACAGTAGATTTCTCTAGACCATATTCTTCTCATTTGCTTAAGGAAATGCCAGGTGGGAACATATCAGAAGCCCTACTAAATTCTAGATATATTCTGCCTTCTATTTTCTCCTGTACATACAGTATTTACTCACTTCTTCCCCCTTTCTATTTTCCTTATATCTTTCTTAGAATGTAATTCTCAAACTGAACATAGTACTTTAGCTGAGGCCTAAATAAGCTAAAGATTTTGTCAAATCAATATCAACGCCCAGAAAGGAAGGGTGAAACCAAATAGATTAGTTTGACATGACTTGATTTTAAAAATTCCATGATAGCTTTTATTTATCATTTTGTTATTTTTAGGTGCTAAAAAATTGTTTGTTTGTTCCGGTGTATTTCCAGGAATTGAAGCTGTGATCTATAGCCCCGTAGGTTCCCCCCCTTTATAGATGGGCACTGCGTTTGACCTTTTACAGTCTTCTGCAGCCTTGTTTGCCTTCCAGCAGTTCTCGGTGATAACTGCTAAATGTTCTAGCACGGCTGTAGCCAGCTGTACAAGAACTCTAGGGTTATGTTCTTCAAGCCTCACTGATCAACAATATCTAACTTTAAGTGGTCTCTAACTTGTTCCTCCTGTTGGATGCCAAGTTCTTGCCCTAATGTCACACATGCAGACTCTCTTAGCATCTCATAGTTAACCTTTTTAGTGAAGAAGAAAAGGGGCAGGAAAGGGTACTAAACACTTCAGCTTCCTTGACATGATCTCTTATTAGCTTTCTTCCCCTTTGAGTCATGGACAACTTACCTTGGATTTCCTTTTATTAATAAGGTGCTTAGAAAAAATAACCTTGTTCTTTTTATGTCTCCTGCTAGTTGCATCTCATTTTGTGCCTTTTGTGATTTTGTTCCCACATCTTTGAGCTATATTTTATACTCATGGCAATTTGAAGACAGAAAATGATAAGCCAGGATACAAAACTGAACCAAAAATTATACCTGTCTCACAATCGTTGTACTCCTATTTAAGACAGATATAGATATAAATCTGCTTTGCTGTAGTTTAAGGACATTCCACATGTCCTGCCCTTGTGGCAAGGAAAAGTAATGTTTCTCCACCTTTTTTATGTCTGACTTCCAGGTATTTAAAAACTGCTGTCAAGCCATCATCGCCTTTTCATGAAATTAAACAAGCCAAGTTCCTTCAACCTTTCCTTAAATAGCTTGATTTCTAAATCCCTTATCTCTCTTACTCACCTCTTTACCCTCTCCATGTTCTCCACATCCTTCTTATAAAGCGGTTCCTCAAACTGAATGCTGAGACCTAAATAAGCAAATGATTATGTCATATCAATAACAGTCTCCACATCTAAATGTTTTTGTCCAGAAATAAGTCAAAATGAATATCCAGATAAATTGTATACTAATTAAAGTTTTCAGAATATACCATATTTACTTGATTCCAAGATGAGGTTCTTACCCCTATTTAACAAAGGGAATAAAGCACCTTGTCTTACAAATGGAGGCACTGGAGGGGAGGGATAGAGGCAGTCAGGGCCAGAGTTGAAATTGCTGCCTGCCCCTGCTGCTGCCTCTACCCCCTGCCTCTGCTCTTGACAGCTTCTGACCCTCGTACCTGACCCCTTGACCTGCCACCTCTCCTCCCCACAGCCTCAGCCTACCCTCTGCCACTTACCCTTGCTATGGCTCCAGCTCCTGACCCCACACCAGCCTGGACATGGAGCAAGCATGCTCCGTCCCTAGCCTGGCCTGCTAGCAGGGGCAGCAGGGAGGGGTGTGGCACCTCCAGCCCTGGGTTCAGGGCCCCAGCAAAGGAGCTGCTGCCACTGCTACCAAGCTGGGCTGGAGCTGGACCAAACACATGCTTCACAGGACTGTGCAAAAGAGCACCATTCCACTTCAACTTCCATTTTGACAGAACAGTGTTTCATTTCAAATTTTGTTTTGTTTCAAAAGCACTGTTCCGATTCATTTTGTCGAAACTATTTTGCTTTTTGGATGCTGTTTCACACACAAGTTATAATGGGGAACCATAAAATGTGCCAGGCAGGCAGACTGGGGGCTTGCTGCACTCCCGAGAGGGCTGCAGGGCCTATGCCAGACTCCTCTTAGGGGTGTAGGCCCCCGATCTGCCTGCCAGATGACAGACCTGTACTGGGCACAGCCCACACTAAGTGCCGGGAAGATCAGTGCTGCCACTGACTGGCGGCAGAGTCATTTTGACGCTGTCTCCTGTCATCCGGCAGGCAGATCAGGGACCTACACCCCTGGAAAGACTCTGGCACAGCCCCCACCGCCCTCCTGGGGGTGCGGGCGAGCTCCCAATCTGTGCATGGGATTACAGCAGGTGGGTGCTGCTGCCTGGGGCCAGTGGCAGCACCAATCTTTCCGGTGCCAGTCCCAGCCAGCAGCACCCACCTCCTCTCATTCGGCAGGCAGATCAGGGGCTTGCTGCACCCCCCAGGAGGGCTATGGAGGCTGTGCCAGACTCCTCTCGGGGGTGTGGGCCCCTGATCTGCCTGCCAGACGACAGATCAGTGCTGGGTGCTGCCCATACCCAGCACCAGGAAGGTCGGTGCTGCCACTGGCCCCAGGCAGCGGCACCTGTCACCTGTCATCCCACAGGCAGATTGGGGACCTGCACCCAGAGGAGGACTCTGACACAGCCCCTACAGTCCTCCCAGGGGTGCTGGCAGGCCCCCGATCTGCCTGCAAGATAACAGGAAGCTGGTTCTGCTGCCTGGGGCCAGCGGCAGCCAGGGGCATCCCTGGGGGTGCAAATTGGGGTAACCGCCCCAGGTCCCATGCTTTGGGGGGCCCCACAGAGCCAGGTGCAGTGGCCATGGCAACTCTGTGCTGCTGCCACCTTTGCATCTGGCCACTCACTAACCTCCCCCCCACCTGCTGGCCCCAAACAACAGAACCAGCCTCTTGCCATCCAGCGGGCAGATCGGGGGCCTGCACCTGTGAGAGGAGTCCAGCACAGCCCTCGCAGCCCTCCTCGGGGTATGGCGCTGGTTCTGCTGCCTGGGGCCAGCGGCAGCCAGGGGCATCCCTGGGGGTGCAAATTGGGGTAACCGCCCCAGGTCCCATGCTTTGGGGGGCCCCACAGAGCCAGGTGCAGTGGCCATGGCAACTCTGTGCTGCTGCCACCTTTGCATCTGGCCACTCACTAACCTCCCCCCCACCTGCTGGCCCCAAACAACAGAACCAGCCTCTTGCCATCCAGCGGGCAGATCGGGGGCCTGCACCTGTGAGAGGAGTCCAGCACAGCCCTCGCAGCCCTCCTCGGGGTATGGCGAGCCCCCAGTCTGCCTGCCTGCTGCATTTTATGATTCCCCATTATAACCTATGGGCAAAACGGTGAAACAGCATCCAAACAGCAAAATAGTTTCCATGAAACGAATCAGAACAGTGCTTTCAAAATGAAATGAAATTAAAAATGAAACACTATTCCATTAAAATGGAAGTCGAAGCAGAACAGTGCTCTGTCATCTGGCAAGCAGATCAGGGGCCCGCAGCCCTGGGAGGAATCTGGCACAGCCCCCACAACCCTCCCAGGGATGTGGGTGAGCCCCCGATCTGGCTGCTGGATGAGAGGAGGTGGATGCTGCCGGATTGGGACAAGCCTGTAAGCCTGGTTTAGAAACTCGAAACGTTTTGAAACTTTCAAAATGTTTCAAGTTCACTTGTTTCATTTCAAAGCTGTTTTGAAGGCTTTTATTTTGTTTCAATTTCACTATTTTGAGCTCCAAACACATTGAAACAGCTTTGAAACCAAATGCTGGACAAAATTTCACACAGCCCTACTGCTTCATGGCCCCTGGTCAGAGCACAGCCAGATCCTGCCAGAGATGGAGCAAGGGTAAGAGGCAGTAGGCGTGAGGAAGGAAGACAGGAAGTGGGGGAGATGATGTGGTGAGGGGAAAGCTGGAAGGGGGTTGGGGGACAGGGCTGCAGGGAGTCAGGGACTTCAGGGAGGAGCACAGGGGGCTGGGAGGGCAGAGACTATGGAGGGATGCAGGTGCTGGGGGGCAGAAGGCAAGGTGTTGGTGGAAAGAGCAAGCATCAAGCTGCAGATAACTATAGCTTACACAGGTATTTCCACATTGCTGGAGACTGAGATGAAACACAACTAAAAGTTACAGACAACATGATAACATTTGTTTCCTCCTTTTTCAATAAAATGGTGGAATGCACTTCCACATATATGTAACTTCCAGGAAGTCAGGCAGAAAACAGGAGGAAGTAGAACTACAATTTAATGATGTAAAATCCCATAGTAGACTGTATTTATTGTAACTTCCAGATCTTTAAATATCTTGTACAGTTTTTGAGTTCATACATTTAAATTGGAAGGTTTAAATTCCTATAGAGCAGTCATTACTAATCTGTCTATATGTGTTTGTACTTCTGACCCCTTCACACTTATAATGCAGAACAGAAAGAGTGCATACAAATGAGATAGCTATAGATTAAATGCTACAAAAAATCTGTTATGTTCTGAGTTATGGCTATATCATGTCCTGGGGTGCCTAATTTCAAAAAGGGAATTTGAACTAATAACTCTGGTACATACTGCATGAATGTAAAAGAGAGATGACTGTTCACATTTCCATTATTTAGACAGTATTTTACAGTTAGAGACCATTAAGTTTCTAATTTGTTGGTCAAACAGTAATGGTTTGAATTTAAATCATCTTGATCCCTTTTGGTTAAGACATATATTGATCTGCTGCCTTTGGCCAATATTGTCTCCTGCCTTTAATATAAGCTGTGAGTGCTGTAAGGTAAGGGTCAGCAACATAGGGCCTAAAAAGTCACTGCATTTGGAGTTGGAGGGCTTTGCCTCTGCCTGTGTGTGTGCAGGGGCTGGACAGCTGGAAGCTGCACCCACATCACCACTGCTTTGCCCTGCCCCCCAGCTGCAGTGCAGGTGGAGCATACAGCTGGTGGGGAGCTGTGCCAGGGCTAGGCTGTTTCTGGCTGTACCTGCACTGCAGCTAAGGCAACAGAGGGAAGTCCAGGAGAAGCAGTGCAGATGCAGCTTCCTGCTGCTTGGCTTGGTTTCAGTTCACCAGTAGCTGGAAGCTGCGCCCATGCTGCAGCCAAGAGGGCAGGAGGTGGCAACAGTATGAGCACAGCTGCTCTCTGGCTGGAAGCTGCACTTGTACCCCAGTGAGGGAGCTCAGGGCTAGGAGAAGCAGTGGCAGCATGAGCACAGGCAACCTCTCTCCCTGAGGCTTCTGATACACTACTGAAACCATCTGATCTGCTGGGGCCAAGTTGTTCTAGCCCAAAGTTTATAAAGGTTACAAAGGAACCAGCATAGCTTTTTGACCAGTGTCTGACCTCCTCCATCAACTTGCAGTAGCCTTTAACAGTTTGTTCCCTACCTGGGAACAGCAAGATCCCATTGAAGTCCTGACAGAACCATCTCATCCCTCCACTGAAAAGTATGTAGACTACCTGACAGACTTCAGGTAGGATGAGCCATCTATAAAACAGTACGGGGTCATTTGGCCTACAGTTGGAGGTGACTGGAAGTGAAGTTAACTCCATTAGGTCTCACCCACTAGCTATAAAAACTGGAGTGCTTTAAACCCATTAGTCAACTAAGCCACTAGGCTCAGGAGGATGGTTAATACAAAAGAGCCAGGCAGCTGGGGTGATGAACTTTCTGACCATTGTAAATGGGACAGAGTAAGCCCTGGGCGGCTTCAGCTTCGTAAGAACTTGTATTAAATTCCTAGCTTTAATTCTACGAATGATATAGGTTCTACAGAAAAACCTTAAGAATTTTTTTTTCTTTTGCTATGCTCTTGGCTATCTTGTCATTTAGTATGATCTTACAATGTCTTGCTGGCTTAGGATTTATATATCTTGTCAATTTTTTCCAAAAAATCAAATAATTTTTCCAAAATTCTTGAAAAGATCCAAGACGTTTCTACTGTACATCACATATTCAGAACAGGAGAAAAATGGATAGCTAAATGTTGCCTAAGTTTAGGTATATGATTTTGATAATCTTAGCCTACTGAATATTATCCTTCTGTCAGATGCTGTCGGCTGGACCAGGGCTAGATTCAAATACCTAGCTGTCCATTTTAAAGACTAACAAAACATCATCAGCTTCACATAGAATTTCTAGGATCACTAAATATTATTATGGATGGCCAAATTTCCTCACTCTCAGGCACCAATTCTGTGTATGAAACCAAGAAAAAATATTATTGAAAGAAAATAGAAAAGCAGCATCAACTTGAGAGAATACAGCAAGAATCTAATCTCCACATGTGATAATTCATAAATTTAGTTCCCTATTCACCAGTGTGAGGATCCATTAGATAAATGTCCCTCTTGCTTCCTTACCTGTTGTTAGATATATTTCAGCAGACCTACATCCAGCCTCCTGACAAGTTCCAGCTGGTCCCAACATTCATCTCTGCTGTTGTCAGCTCCATTGTTTCCACTGTACTATCTCCCAGAAAAGAGTGCTCCACCCCAAAAGGATCCTTGGAAATAAATGCAGAAGCCGATTGAACACTGGAACAGACTTTTTGAAACTAAAATTGTACTCTTTATCGCAAGGGTTCCTTGGTACTTACCATTTTTCCTCTCAGTTCCATTACCCAACAAATACAGAGTTGTTTTACAGTAATGGGGACTCAAGAGTGTCACAAGGAATTATGTGTAAAAAGCTTGTGCAAATAAACAGGTCCTGATAGCTGTACTTCCCCTTGTTGAGGATTGGCAACAGCAAATAACCTCCTACTGCTTAGATCTCCAGACTGCAGGACTTGTGCATACTTTTAGTGTGGCATGAAACAAAGTAATAAAACAACTTTGCCAATATAAGAACCTAGAGGAAACTGTACAAACTTGGGTAATTCTAAAGTGTAGTCACACATACCCTTATCTTATTGAGAGCAACCTGTCATACCACAAAAAGACGTTTTGATTAGCTGAATGTTAAGCAACAACAGGAGGCAATGCTTTGCAGTGAACAGATTCTAGTTTGGGCCTCTGGAGTCCTGCATTCTCCTTCTGGCTCTTCCAGCACTGTCAAGCTGTGAAAAGCTGCTTTATCTCCTTGTGCTTCTGTCTCTTTTCCCAGCATGTGACAGATCTCATTTATGTAGGTTTGTACTTTCAGAGACAGGAACTGTTTTGTTATCAGTAGGGACACCCCTTGGCATGACAAGACTCCAGTCTCTGTTCAACCTCTCATGCTACTCTGATTAATGATAAACAAAAATCTATGCTGTGTAGACTACCTTGGCTGAATATGGTCAGTGTATCAATATTTACATGAATAGTTTTTGCCCAGAAACACCAGGGATGAGACAGTCATCATTTAACTTACATTTTTATATCAAGAATAATGAAAAAAAAAGCTGATTTATTTCCATCCCATATGCATGTTCTTCACATTTACCATGGTATACCAGTCCTGTGTCTGATTCAGATTGGATTTGTCTGTATTTGAAACAAAGTTTTTGTGCTCCACCCTTGCTAACCTAACACATTTTATTCCACCAGGCTCTCGCTAATCTGATTTTGGCATTTTCTATACCACTAAAATAGTCAAAGAAATAATGTAGATGTCTTAATGACAGATTCAAGAGGGGGAAAATGATCCCTAAGTTTTGGCAAGGATAAGTCAAGTCACTTACAGAATGATCCACTAAGCTCTTTAATTTTATTAACTGGAAGGCAATGGGTGGGTTTAGTTTTGGTAAAATCAGACTAGGTTGTATAATGTATGGTCTGTCCCAGGATGTGTTGTGCTTGGACTGTTCCCGGGGAGGAAGAAGAAAAGCTAGTACTGAAGCACAGTTATTTTTTTCTTTTGGGATAAAAATAAAAATTTCTTTCCACTGCCACAGGACTTAAAAAAATATATTTTGCAAAAGAAATCTTAGCCAAAATAACACACAAGAACAGTTTTATATGGATAGTATCTAATTAACTCCTAACCTAAGGTGCAATAGAAAACTCTCCCATACTCCATTATGTCTCAGTAGAAATCCATTATAACCCAGAAACATGTACCGTACTGTTTCATTTGCTGAAAAGTGAGGAAGTATTTGGTTTTGTGTCTTTCTGGTTACTGACAAACCAAAGGTCACAAACATGTATTATTTCACTTGAAAACAACTGTGCTTAACCATGCTTCTTGCTCTCCACCCAGGGTGGATCTCCACAGATGCATTTAAGAGAACACTATATAATACAGGATAATAGTATATCATTACAATACTTGCTATATAAAGCTAGACAAATCAAAGTACAAATGTAGTCATCTACATCGTGTTTGCTGGTAAACTATGCAGGCAGTTCCTTCAATATTTGGAATGTGGAAGTTTTTCTGCTAGGTTAGTATAATTGTATACAGCATCCAGAGTTAAGTCTGCAAAAGAAACTGAGGGGAAAAAACCAGAAGGTGAAATTAAACTGGAAATGTCTGAATTAGGGGAATGGACAAGCATGGCACTCATTAGTATTTAGTATACAATGAATGTATATTTCAAGCAGATATGTCTGAAGAGCATGTTTTCCATTTCTGGTAGTATAAGTCTCCTGATATGAATCATTAACTACATTTCCCAGACAGACAGTGCTCTCAGTCCAAACGCAATTTTCTTGTCACCGTCCATCAGAATTTTCCAGTCCCAACAAAGGGTGGATCCAGAGGGAGTGTGGCGGTAGGACTGCACTCACCTTTAGCTGTGCCACAAGTGAGATCTTGGCACTAGGTGTGCCCAAAGTCAGTCTCTGTTTTCACATAGCTCCAGAACCCAGGGAGCAAGTGCTGCCACCCTGATCTTCCCTGACCTTCCTCTGCTGCTGAATTCAGCAGGTGGGGAGGGAAAAAGCAAACCCCAGTGTTCACCCCTGGGCTCCAGAGCCCTGTGAAAATGGGAGGTCCAGCCAGACGCTGCCCCCGTCAGCTGGTGAGCTCAGAGGTCACTGCTCATGTGGAACTCCATCGGGAGCCCTCGCTGACCACCCACTGGGGTCAGAGCTCAATGTACATGTGCAGCTCAGCCAGAGTTAGAGGGAATGCACTCCCCTTACCCCATTTCTGGATCCAGTACAGGTCCTAACCTATTTTGAGTTATGGTATTTGCTATTTTATTAGTGATAGAGTCAGCCAACAAAATGAGGGTCTTGTTTTCAGTCTCAGCATTTTTTTGATGAAATCCTTAAGATGTAATTCTCCCATGTACTCAGCGAACTGCAATAAGTAACAGAACTGTTCATTTTGATTAGCAGCCCTGTTAGATGAACTTTTAAAAATAAATGGTGTGGATTATATTCCATCCTCATCATGTCCTATCAAATATAAATCCATATCCTAGTGAACTCACCCTGGTCAGTTCTATAAATTCTTTTCACACTTTAAAATGGCTCCGATTCTGGCTATTCTGTTTTTTGGCCTTTGGCCTATTCCCAAAGCTGTGTGTCAGCTCTTCTCACACTGCACAACTTACTTTGTCTGATGTTAAACTCGGACAGGAAACATCACAGAGATTCCACTGAATCTCTTAGGTATATGACATATTCTTGCTCTCTCTTTTCTGCCTTGACAGCCAGATCCTTAAATAAGTCTGAAAAGTTAATGAAGCATAGGCTTCCCTTCCCCAAAAATTAAGTTGGCACTCCTACATCAGACCCTGCTTATCCAAGTCTTCCTTCATTTGACCCTCCACCCCCCAGATACCTTTTAACACATTTCTGGTAATTGGTGTCCTGTAGTCCTTTTACTATGATCCTATGCTGTTTTCAAGTTACTCAGTTCTGGTGAGCAGTCCTCAGAGAAAGCTCCTGAACTGAGTGAATCATCTGTGAAAACTGCACTTATTTCTGTTTCTACTTCCTTTGGTTCCTATTTATATGTTCTCTGGACTGTGTGTCATGTCAAATTTACAAGTTTATAACATTAATTCACATTTCACTGACTATCCACATAATTCTTAATCCCTTATCCCCAAATTCCACCCTCCTCCATACCTTAGGCAAACATTCACCATTATCTTTCGTAAAGGCAGATGCCAAATAATTCTAAAGTAATTTTGATGTCTCCTTTTTCTTCTCCACTTATCTATAACAATCCTAAAAAGTGCCCGCTTTCATTTAAACACTGTATTTAATATCCTCTTACTGCCAGCTGAAATGTTCTCTTTTGTTTAGTATCAGCTGGTCATTTTTATTCTCTTTTTATTTTGTTTTATTTTAGGCTCCTTTGTAACCCCTTTATTTGCTGAAAGTAATATCTTCATTTGCAAATGATTTTGTGACTTCAATCACATCAACATTTATATTTGATTCTTAACAGGAATGGAAAGTTACTGTTTTTCCAGTAATAAAAACATTTGCTGGAAGTAATATCTACTGCTATGTGTGAGCAGGTAAGTGTCACAATTATCCCATCCATTCATAGATTCATACTTTTTAAGGACAAATGCATGAATCTCTCTGATTATCATCTGTTCTAACCTTCACTTAATGCAAGCCAAAGAACTATTCCTGCATCAAGTCTCTAACTTCTATTTTAGCTGTAGCATCATCTTTTAGAAAGATATTTAGACTTTTAATGCTAAACTAAAGACCTTCTATAATCATAAATATCTTCCCCACATAGGCAGTTATAGATTGTGATCATGGTACCTTTCAACCTTTTCTTAGACCAATTAAAGAAATTAAGCTTCTTAAGACTTTCACTGTGAAGGCATGTTTTCCTCTCATACCTATTTTCTGAATCTTTTCCAGTCTTTCAAATCACTTGTGATGTGTTGACAAGAGAACTGGATACCACATTTCAATAATGGTTCATAGATTCATAGATGTTTGGGTCAGAAGGGACCTCAGCAGATCAAGCCCAACCCCCTGGCATGTCTAGCCTCCTTTTAAAAACCCCCAAGTTAGGGGACAGCACCACCTCCCTTAGAAGCCAATTCCAGATTCTGGCAACCCTTACTGTAAAGTTCTTCCTGATGTCTAACCTAAATCTGCTCTTCGTCAGTTTGTAGCTGTTGTTCCTAGTTACTCCAAGGGATGCCCTGGTAAACAGAGCATCTCCTATTCCTTGCTACCCACTCCCCCAGTGAATTTGTAGGTGGCCACAAGATCACCTCTCAGCCTTCTCTTGTGGATGCTGAAGAGATCCAGGGCCCTCAATCTCTCCGCATAGGGCTTTGCCTGCAGGCTCCTAACAAGTGAGTGGCCCTCCTCAGAACCCTATTGAAGTTGTCCACATCCCTCTTGAAGTGTGGCACCCAAAACTGGACGCAGTACTCCAACTGCAACCTGACCAATGCCACATAGAAGAGAAGTATCACTTCCCTGGACCTACTTGTCATGCACCTGCTAATGCACAATAATGTGCGGTTAGCTTTACTGATCGCTTCATTACATTGACAGCTCATGTTCATCTTGGTGTTAACAATGACTCTGAGATCCCTTTCTCCTATCGGGCTGATGAGAAGGTCCTCCCCTAGCTTGTAAGCGTGCTGATGATCCCTTCTCCCTAGGTGCAGCACCTTGCACTTGTCCTTGTTGAACTGCATCCTATTTTGTTCTGCCATCTTTTCCAACCTATCCAGATCTACCTGGATTCATTCTCTACCCTCTAGTGTGTTAACTTTACCCTATAATTTGGTATCATCTGTGAATTCAGAAAGAGTGCTTTCCATGCCCTCATCCAAGTCACTGACAAAGACATTGAACAGTACAAGTCCAAGGACTGAGCCCTGTGGGACTCCACTGCCTACATCTTTCCAGGTTGATACCAACACATCCACCACTACTCTCTGGGTGTGACCCCTAAGCCAATTTGCCACCCACCTGACTGTGTAATCATCTATGTCATAGCCGCTCAGTTTATCAGTGAGAATAGGATGAGATACCGTATCGAAAGCTTTCTTAAAATCCAAGTAATCTACCTCAATTCCTGCATCTAAACAATTTGTGACCTGGTCATAAAAAGAAACAAAGTTAGCCAGGATGATTTCATCCAGAATTCATATCAGACTAACCAGCCTGAAATGATCTAAGTAATCCCATTTACCCTTTTGCAAAAAAAAAATTGCACTTTAGGGCTAGGGACAGAAGTTACATATAAACCAGTTTAAGTGATCAGAAACTGATTTAAACCTGTAACAGAACAAAAGTTCAGTGCACATAAACCAGTTTCAAAATGACTCAAACTTGTTCAAGATAAACCAGTTGAACATACTCCGGTTGAACATAGTATCAGACTTAACTGACTGAGGTCAAACCGGTTTATGGAACTTCTGTCCCAGACCCCTTCCTGGTTTAAGTTAATCAGAGTCCCCCAGCATCCCAGCATGCTTTTCAGCACTCGGCCAGGCTAGGCTAAGCTGTCTGCTCCAGAGAGTAGGGCTGGCCCCGCCCCTCTCCTCCCTAGCCAGAGCACTATCACTGCCCAAGCTGGCTGGGAAGAGGGTGGAGGACTGCAGCTGGGGTCTGCCTAGCAGGGGCACAGCAGCATCTGACAGGCTTCCCCCTGCCCCACCCCACTCTCACTGCTCGCTACTCACACACCCCAAAGAACAGGACAGCAGAGGCACTTCTGAGAGGTTTTGGTGCCATTCATTTCCTGTCCTCAGCTGCAGGGAGAGGGAGGTTGAAATGTTCATCCAGTATCATCAACCATGCATTCACCACACAAGCATCTTCCCCTTCCCCCCCCACCTGCCCTTGCCTCAGAGTACTAGCCAGGAGCTGGGGGCTGACAACACTCCCTGGCCCTTGAGTGATAAGTGGGGAAAAAGCCTGGCAAGGGTTGCCTCCCCCTCCCCCTCCAGGCACACCCCAACTGAGGACTGTACAGGCCAGGGTGGGGGTTTAAACCCCTCCCTAATCAGGGCCTGCGCTGTCCCCCACCTCAGTTCAGCACTATGGAAAGGAAGAGAGCTGCTCTAGCACACCCCAACTTCCATCCTGAGCCACTGCAGGCATACATCTGCATTTCCTGAATCAAAAGTGAATGTCTATCCACTTGCAAATTGGTTCAATCTATGCAGGTTAAACTAACCTGCAAAGATTGAATCAATTCATGCTCAGGTTTTTTGCATATCTGTACTTAGCCCAGCTGTTTCTTATCTCCTCTGGAACTTCCTCAGTCTTTCAAAACTTGTTAAATCATAATTAATGTTTTAGAGACCACTTAAGTCTTGTCTTCTGGTGGGCTTAAAAGGAAATTACCTGGTTCTAAAAATGTAAAAATCTCCTGTATATTTAAACTTAAAACCATGCATAGGGGGTGCACAGTGGCTCACATGTACACCCGGAGAGCGCTAGTGCACCCCCTGACAGCCAGTGTTCCCCACTTAGGAGACAGGCA
>NW_005842160.1:74434-90477 GCF_000455745.1 Alligator sinensis | reverse complement strand
CCCCCCCCCCCCCCCCCCCCCCCAACCAGGGACTGGGAGCACCAGCAGAAGCACCGCTGGCACTTCTGAGTTGACAAGATCTGCCATAGGGGTACCAACCCCCACCCCCGCCCAGTCACTGACTGGCTGGGGGGGGGGCAATGCCCCCCCCCCAACTCAGGAGGCACCAGTCACCCATACCTAAAACTGTTTAAGGAAAGAAATGTTGGAGCGATATCTTTTATTGCACCAGCTGTTTAGTCTGGCGGGACATAGACAAGCTTTCTCATACCTCTTTACCATTCCTCAAGTTTCCCTAAAGCAGTGAGACCTAAGGAAAGGTAGAGTACCCAAAAGACTTTTCTATTCCCACCCCCCTCCCAACTATACCTTAGGTCCACTAAAAGATATCATCCACAAAAGTCTTTGCCTCTGGCACTTTTCCTGGAACATTGCAGCTACAACATCACCCCAACACTACTAACATTATTTAACTTACTTACTTGACTTTAGTAGAATTGCACGTGTTCAAATACAGCAGGGACATAAGTTACATGTAAACTGGTATAAGTAATCAGAAACTGGTTCAAATCTGAAACACAGCAGAAATTCAATGCACAAAAACCACTTTCAAAATGGCTGAAACTGGTTTAAGATAAACCTGGATGAATGTGTTATCAGACTTGACTGAGCTTGAACCCAGAGAGTGGTAGCCAGTGGAAGTGAATTGTCATGGCACTCCATAACCAGTGGTGTCCCCCAAGGTTCTATCCTTGGTTCTGTATTCTTTAATGTCTTCATTAATGATGTACCCAAATGGGTACCCAACATTTTGGTGGCTGGGAAGTGGTGGCAGTGTTAACTGCCACTCCTCTGCTACCAAATTTGTGGAGCCATGGGGAATCTGGTAGGCCAGATGGTATGCCCTTGATGCTACATTGGGCACACAGAGCTGGGGCAGCATAGGGCCCAACCCGTAGTACTGACCCCATGAAGGATCCAGCCCATGGGGCTGAAAGGTTGAATGCCACTGGTTTAAACTGAAATCACATCAATTTATTTTCACCTTTTTATTTTTACTCCTATCTACACAGGCATAAAAAAGTAAATCAGGTTTTTTTCCCTTTTTCTGAATGGAATAATGCATGTTTTTGCCTAACCCTCTCTAATTTGTATTACTGTTAGCACTTCAATGACAGCATTTTTAGGGAAGAGCGATCAGTATATTATTCTGCCTCGTATCATCAAGAAGTGTTGGTCAAAGTTCTGATTGCAGATCACATGATGCTAATGCTGTAAAAGGCAGTGCCTAGACCTTGATTTCCAGAAACTTTATAATATTGGCAGCTTTTCATTTGTAACCTGAACCTATTATGAACCTGATGTTGACTGGTTTGTTTCTTATAGTCATTTACATCTCCACAAATTGGGTTAAAAAAATGTTACCATGATGACAGACTTCTATTTTATACCCTCTCTGTAATTAACTCTGTTAGATTGAAAGTACTGGAAGTTCAAATCCAATGTATGAAAGTCATTGAAGACCCACTCCAAATCTAACTGCAGGCAAAGGGAAGTTTTCAGTAGACTTCTGACTTAAGTGGTATTCTTTAAAGTCATATATAAACTCTGAATGTATACACCTTTGACTATATTTAGAAATTCTTGTAATTTGCAAAGTTTATCAGTTTCAACCCAATCCCAGTCTCCCTAAACATGGTACTCAGATTCATAGTTCATCCCCTGAGCAGAGCCAGGAAAAACAGTAGACTAAAACTGAACTGATTTTCTGACTACCGCTTATACATTAAGCAAACAGCTGTCAAACACCTTCTTGACCAAGACAAAATGAACATTTTATTAAATTTCAGAAATAGCTTTGTTCATTTTATAATTAACTTATCAAAATGAAACACTAATTGAACCAATTATGCAATGCAAAACTATAGAATTCTGGGTTCAGAAATAATATCTTTTATTAGACCAACTAAGAAATCACACAAAAAAAATACCTTTCTTTGCAAGCTTTCGACACACCCACCCTTCTTCTGGCTGAGGACAAATCCAAGATGTAGCATTTACACCTGGGTTGAATAAGTGGGAGTGGCAGTAACAACTGTGAAGCAAGTTTGTAGAGAAAAAGAAAGAAAAGGCATGGGGCAAAAGTCCTGGCTGTTCTTACCACTATCTATATAGGAAAAAAATCACGAATGCATTTTCCTACTTCTAAAAGTCACCAAAAGCTGATCCTCTGCTGAGATAGTAGCAGCAAATCTGTGACTCTGAGATACAAAATTATTTCTTTCAGAGTACATTGCATTTCTGTCAGCTTATATAATTATTGTAACCCAAGTATTAGGGATCTAAGGGATAGACAAGGATTTGCTTGTGATTGGTGCTTTTCTGTGCCTTTTTCCTTTCTCTTTAGTCACATACCTAGTGTCACATACCTAACTCTTACCAGTACCAAGGTACTTTCCATCACAGTCGGTACAAAAACTCCTGCCAGCCAGGGTTGGATCTTATTGGAATGACTTTGTGTGAGGTATCACTGACTCCTAGAAATTTTATACATCAATTTTATAGGCATATAACAGGTGTACATTTGGTGAGCTGTAGCATACACAGTACTCGCCTTGTAGTGAGGGAATGTTTGCTTTAACTCTGTGATAACTTGCTTAGAATTGCCACATTTTTTAAAAACAAGATCATGTGGTTGCTGATATTCAAACATTGGGAAGAACTTTATGTTATAATTTGGGAGATTTTTAATAGTTCCCATCTTCATAGCATGTAGGTACCAAATATAATGCCCACCATAGTAAAAGATTCAATTTAAAGTTTTAATCACCCCTTTATAACAAATCAGTTCAGTTTGAGGTTTTTACCAAGGCTAAGTACAGACATTCAAAAAGTCCAAGGAGGAATTGATCTAAGTTACATGGTTTTCTGTAAGCAGTGTGGTAGCAAACAGAACAATCGTTTGCTTTCTTTTGGGGGAGGGCAAATCTTAAACCAGGTTCTATCACTTTGAAGCCAGTCTATGTATGCTAAACTTATGTTTTGTTACACGTCTGGACTTGTTTTTGATCACATATACTGGTAAAAGTGTGATGTCTATACCTGGCCCAAAGGTTTGAGTTTGTCCTGAACTCATTTAATCATCCTTTACAAGAGCATTCAGTTCACCTACTAGTAACATTTCCAAAGTACACACCCATGTGCCCTGGATCATGTTCTGACTTCATTCTGAGTTAACTGTTGTAACTCTATTGACATCTATGGAGGTACTTCCAATTTCTAGTTATAAGGCAGAGGACAATTAGGCCCACCAATTTGTCTGCCTTGATGGCCAACCTAGAGTGTTATTTTCACCAAAGCAGTGGCTCTCAAACATTTTGGACTCAAGGCATTGCTCACTGCACTTGAGATGCACCCTTCCATAACTTTTGTCAACTGAGTGCCACCCAGTTTCAAAAATTAATTGCAGTATTTACCCTCTTGCAGAGGAGGTAGGCAGTTGGGCTAGGGAATCATTCAGGCAGGGATAATCCTGAGCCTGTATTTATCTATGTAGCTTACCTGCTTATCTCCTTGCACCTCACAGCACCTTTCCAATGACCTGGCAGCACCCCAAGGTGACCCACAATTGTGGTTGCAAATCAGTGCACTAAAGTATATGGACCCCAGTAGTTCTCTGTGATCATATAGCGGTTAGTACTCTGCATTGTGGCTGCAGCAACCTCGGCTCGAATCCAAGGCATGGCATCACCATGCAAGCTGTAGCATGGAATAGGGTCCTTCCTTTTGACCAGAGAGCCAGCAAACAGGACCTGCAGCACCAGGCACCAGATCCTGTCCAGGGAAGATAAGTGATCCAGCTGCCTATGACTTTGGTTTGCTGTGTGTGTTTGGGGTGTGTGCTCTGAGAAGCTGGGAGTGACTGCTGAGTGACTGATGACTGCTGAGTGATTGCTGCCTGGGCCTGACAGAAGCTCTAAAAAGGAGGCAAAGCCAGTCCAGGCCCAGCATGGCATAAAAGGAGACTCCCCAGGTGCACAGGGACTCAGCAAACAGGGCCTGCAAACAGGGTAAGCAGTTTGCAGGCAGTTCACAGGCCGGTTTCTAGGCTAGTTTGTGGGTAGTAGCATAGTCTATTACCACACAATGATGGGGATGTGTCATACCCCATGGCTTCCCACCTCAGCCCCACCTGGTGCTCCCCCTTGCACTACTGAGGCCTCCACTCAGATGGAACCCATGGTTCCAGCCTCCACTCTGATGGAGCCCCGGGTTGTGGGGGCTGCCTGGCACGGCTTCCAGGAATTGGGAATGGGAGCAAGGTCACCCCCACCTGTAGGTTATGCTCCTTAGTGAGGTCCCTGGAGTTCCAGGTGACTGAGTTCCAGGTCCAGGTAGCCAGACTTCATGCCATCACGGCCCATGAGCTGGAGATTGACTATTACTACTATCAGGCTCTTCTTCCAAAGAATGAAGAGAAAAGAGCATAGGTGCCTGGCTACGTGAAGATGGACAACAGGAAGATTGACTGGGAGTCCCATGTGGGGGATGCTTGGAAGATGATCATCTTGGGTCCCAAGACATGTGGTACCAGGGTCATTCCTCCCTTGGAACTGAGCAACAGATATACACCTCTCACATCACCAACAGAGACATCAGCCGAAACACTGGCTCTGGATGAGGGGAGGCAGCTAGCTGCCACCCCTAAAAAGAAATGCAAGGTGATTGTGGTGGGCAACTCCCTTCTGAGAGGGACAGAGGGAGTGATCTAGTACCCTGTCCCTCTGGCCCATGAGGTCTGTTGCTTCCCAGGAGCCATATCTGGGATGTGGCAGGGAGGATTCCTCAGCTTCTCCAGCCCTCTGACCACTACCCTATGCTTTTCATCCAGGTGGGCACAAATGATATGACTCGGAGCAATCCTGGCCAGGTTATGAGTGACTACAGGGCTCTTGGGGCTAGGCTTAAGGGGTTGGAGATTCAGGTAGTTTTCTCCTCCATCCTCCTAGTTGCAGGCCACAGGCCTAGGAGAGACAGATGTATCAAAGAGGTGAACCAAAGTCTCTGGAAATGGTGCTTCCAAGAGGCTTTCAGCTTCCTTGACCACAGCACACCCTTCAGAGATGGAGGTCTTCTGAGAAGGGATGGTATTCACCTCATACCGAAGGGAAAGGCTCTTTTCTTGGTCAGGATGGTGGACCGCCTGGACAGGGCTTTAAACTGAGATCACCAGGGGACAGGGGGACAATGAGTGGAGCAAGCCCAGGGACTGGAAAACAAACAACCATTACAACAGGAGATGACAGGAAGGACACTACAGCATGAGCTGAGGGAATGGAGCTCCCTCAACATGACAGGAAACCGAGGACCTCCAGTGGAGGGTTCAAATGCCTGTATACAAATGCCAGGAGTGTAGGGAACAAACAAGAGAAACTTGTCCTCCTGCTTTCCAGAAGGGACTACAATTTTGTAGGGATAGCAGAGACCTCATGGGACTCTACCGATGATTGTATTGTAGCTATAGAAGGCTACACCCTGCATAGGAGAGCTTGCATAGGGAAAAAAAGGTGTAGGTGTAGCTCTATATGTAAAGAAGAAGTACAACTTGAAAGCCAAAATTGGTACTAAGGAAGGGTGACTTGTGACCCTCTGGGTCAAGATATGCAGGGGGAAGGAATATGGAGAAAGGGACCTAACTGTAAGAATTTATTACAGACCTCCAAATAAAGATGAGGAGCTAGATCTGGAATTCTCCATAGAACTGGAAAAGACTGGAAGAGGCTGTGATAGTAGTCGTGGGTGACTTTAACTACCCAGACATCTAGGAAGAACACTCGGCCAGATCTGACCAGTTGTCTAGATTCTTGACTTGTATTGATGACTACCTGTATCAGGAAGTATACAGGCCAACCAGAGGAAATGCACTGCTAGATTTAGTTTTGGCCAGGGCAGACACCCTAGTGAGTGATTTGATGGTAGAGGGTAACCTAGGTGACAGTCACCATGACACTATCACTTTCACTGTCCATCATAGGCCTGGGAAATCTGTCAGTAATGTACAAATACTTGACTTTTAAAAAGCTGACTTCGATAGGCTAAGGACTTTAGTGAGTAATGCCCTATATGTTCAAAGACCACAGGGAAAAAGTGTGGATGAAGAGTGGTCATTCCTCAAGGACACGACCCTTGGTGCACAGAAGTTGTCCATACCTGTATGCAAAAAAGGTGGCTCAGGGCTGGGAGGCCATCTTGGCTCCATAGGGAAATTACAGATCTTCTGAAAAAGAAAAAGGAGGCTTACCAACAATGGAAGCTAGGAATAGGTCCCAAGGGGAACTACATAATATTGGCCCACACCTGTAGGGGGCAGATTAGAAAAGCAAAGGCGGTGACCGAATTCAGGTTACCAACCAAAATCAAGGACAATAAGAAATCCTTCTATAGGATATGTAAGTAACAGGAGAAAAATCAGTGGAAATGTGGGATCACTGCTCAATGCATCTGGACATCTGCTCACCGACACCAAAGAGAAAACTAAACTTCTGAATGAGAAGTTTGCATCTGTATTCCACCAGTCTGAGAAATAGCCTGCCGAATGCAAATATGACATGGAATAGTCATGGTAGGGATGATCACCTACCAATAGTCAATGTAGAGCTGGTGAAAGAACAGCTAGAGAGGCTGGATATCTATAAATCAGCAGGACCAGATGAATTCCATCTGAGAGTGCTGAACAAACTAGCCAAAGTCATCACAGGAGTGCTGGTGAAACTCTTTGAGAATTCATGGTGCTCAGGAGAGGTCCCAGAAGACTGGAAGAGGGCCAATGTTGTGCCCACCTTCAAGAAGGGGAGGAGAGAGGAAAGAGGGAACTACAGGCTGATCAGCCTGACCTCAATCCTAGGAAAAATCCTTGAAAAATTTGTCAAGGAGTCCATATGCAATAAGCTGATAGAAGTCAAAATCTGAACAACAGCCAACAGGTTTTGTTGGGGGTAGCTCATATCTGACTAACCTTATCTCCTTCTACAAGCAGGTTACTCACCACCTGGATAAGGGGAATGAGGTCAACATCATTTACTTGGACTTTAGGAAGGCCTTTGACTTGGTGTCCCATGAGGCTCTCAAAGTAAAACTAGGGAACTATGAGCTCAACAATTCAACTGTCAGATGGGTGGGAAACTGACTGCGGGGTTGGACCCAGAAAGTAGTAATAGACAAATGTGTGTCAACCTAGTGGAAGGTAGCCATTGGGGTTCCCCTGTGTTTGGTACTTTGATGAAAATGTTGAAAAGCACTGGTCCATGATCTGGATGTGGGGATGAAAAGCACACTGGCAAAGCTTGCCAATGACATTAAGCTCTGGGGAACTGTGGCTACACATCAGGGTAGGCTGACGATCCAGGCAGATCTAGACAGATTAGTTAGATGGGCGGACCAGAACCAGATGCTGTTCAACACTGAGAAGTGTAAAGTGTTCCATCTGGGGAGGAAAAGTCTGCAACAAATTTACAGGCTTGGTGGTGCTAGCACCACATCTGAAAGGGACCTGGGGGTCATAGTTGATCATAAAATGAATATGAGCCACCAGTGTGATGCTACAGTTAGCAGAACAAACGATATGCTGGAGTGCATCAACCAATGCATCTCAAGCAAAACTAAGGAAGCAATTCTCCTGCTCTTCTCAACATTGTGAGGCCACAGCTGGAGTACTGCATGCAGTTCTGGGTGCTACACTTCAAGAAGGATGTGGAAAAGCTTGTGAGAATCCAGAGAAGAGCCATTCATATGATTAGAGGCCTGAAGAGCAAGACATATGAGGAAAGGCTGACAGATATGGGACTGTTCAGCCTAGAAAAGAGTAGGCTTTGAGGGGATTTGGTGACAGCTTACAAATATATCAGAGAAGAGCATCAGGGGCTAGGCAAACAGCTGTTCGCCAAAGCACCCCAGGGGAAAACTGGGAGCAACACTCAAACTCTGAGAATAAGGTTTCAGGCTGGATATAAGGAAAAACTTCTTCACAGTTCATGTGACCAGACACTGGAATAGACTCCCAACAGGGGTGGTGCAGACACCAACATTGGAGATCTTCAAAAAGAGACTGGATGCACACCATGCTAGGGTTATTTGACCCCAGCAATGTTTCCTGCCCAGAGCAGGGGGCCTGGACCCAATGATCTCATGAGGCCCCTTACAGCCCTAAACTTCTATGAATCTTCTGTAAAGTTCTGTGTTTGGTGGAACATCAATTGTGTATGTCCACCCAGAACTCTATTGATCCTTATTTTATTTTACAGCATATTCGAGCAACTCATATGAGCTATTTTTTCCAGCGTTTTGTACTATTTTTATTTCCTTTATGGCATTGCCTCTGCAAATATTTGCAATTCTAGTAATGAAAAATGCAGTTCTTCCCTCTAAAGAAATTTGCTCTAATTTCTTTATACCTATATTATTGTTCTACCATATGGTACAATAAATGCTAATCCTAAAAGCATACTTCCTTTATTGCCCTTAGGCCATTCCATGAAAATTATAAACATATTCAAAATTTGCCTAGCTAGTCATATTCTTTTACTTTGATGACAGAATTATGGATCATGAAATGTGGTTATGTAATGTATAATATCTCTCTTTATTGGTTTATTTAATTGGCTAGTGGGACAGTGTTCACAGTCACTGTAATATTCAATTGTTTTATTTATTTTATTTTTTATGGAGAGATGAAGGAAGTCTTTTTTTCCATTTCTGAACTGGGGTCCTTCAGAAATCTGAATGTTCAAAGTTATGTATGTTCTCACCCAGGAATATATCAGCCTCCCTGGGAACTAGTGTGTGGTTATCATAGGCCATTTAAAAATAGAAAGATTCAAAGCAAATTTTGGTAGATGAATATTCAATTAGGTGTTGAAAATAACTTTGTTTTGCATAGTCAGCCATAATTATCTGTTGGATGGTAAAGAAATTTTAATCTAATGCAGTCAGTCAGATATCAGTACAGTTCCAATCACTGGAATTATTTCAATATACAACCCCTGAAAACCTAGCTTTTTTTTTAAGCTTTTGCAAATATTAAGCGTACAAGTGTCTGTCACATCTACTATATCCTAATATTAAGAACCTTTCACATTTATCTACCTTCCTTTTGTTATCAGTTCAACTCAACTGTACAAGACTGCTTGAATTAAAACTGAACGAATGCAAACATACAAATCCATATGTCTAGCTTCTCCTTGATACGGATTCTCAGTGGAAAAAGAGTATCAGCATTAAGGTACTACGATCCTTTTGCAGTAGAATTATATTCTGGAATATAAACTGAGCTCCTTGGTATCCCATAATGTTCATGCTGATACTACTAAAGGAACAGGCTGGAAGTAGGAAAACATTTGATGTATTGTGTTTGGCATTTCATAGGCTAGGCTACAATTTCTGTACATGAACCTGTGCTCAAAAGGAAATTTGTCCTTCAAGCAATGTTGCAGAAATGAATTGTTCAGGACTTATTTGATAAGACAACTATTTCACCCCACCCAGTATTTGGGAGTTGCTTACCATGGCAAACATCATTTATTCAGTACTGAAAGATATTTTCCTCTTTCATTTGCACAGTGAAAAAGCTGTTTGTGGTTTTTCTGAACTATATGAATTGGATGAGTCATCTATAACTGATAAAGAATGAAAGCAATATTTGAAGTAGCAGCAGATTGGATAGCAATTCATGCCAGCTATATATGATACATGAGGATTCTTTATCTAGTGGGAGAAAAATATAAAACTACTGCAAGATCTCTGTTTAATTTTCTGGTAAGTTCATATGTTTTTTTTCTAAAGGTCTATCCACATCTTTTCTTTCATTATTTGTCATAAAATCCCTCCTTTCTCCTCCAGATAAAAGGTATTGCATGTCACCATGGATAATGTACTCATTTTTTTTAAACTCTGGAGAGCTGGAAAATGAACTGATATGAACCAGAGTAGAATCAATTTGGTTTTTTTTCCACCAAAAAATGGACATAACCACAAAAACCTTTACCAGTGGACCATCAGCAAGGTGATTTAAAATGACAAAAATTGCTTATCTGAGTTAACATAAAATTCCTGTTGAGAAAAAAAAAATGACACTGGATCCATTCAGATGACACTGAATTTCATCACATGTAGACACAAAAAATGTGTCAGTGGCACTATAACAGGGAACCCAAACCCTGTTACTTGGGCACAATGGAGGAAGAGGAGAGGGAACTATAATAGGTAGTCAGGGGACCAATGTCCCTTTAAGAGGAAGCAGCAGGCTAAGCCAACAGTGTGGGGCTGAAGCTGTAGGGCTAGAGACAGAAGATACACATAAACTGGTTTAAGTGATCAGAAACTGGTTTAAACCTGTAAAGAAGAGAAGCTCAGTGTACATAAACCAGTTTCAAAATGGCTGGTTTAGGATAAACCTGGTTGAATATACCATCAGAGTTAACTGATTAGGGTCAAATCCATTTATGAAACTTCTGTCCCAGACCCCTTCCTGGTCAAGTTAAATCATAGTCCCCCAGCATCCCAGCATATTTTGTAGCCCTGGGCTGGGCTGCGCTGTGCTGTCTGCTCCAGAGAGCAGAGCTGGCCCTGCCCGTCTGCTCCCCACCTGGAGCAGTGAGTCTGTCTGACAGGGGGGTAGGGGAGGACAAGCCCAGCTGGGGATGTAGCCCAGTCTATGGGTGGGGAATGCCCCCCCCCCCCAGGCAAACCACAGCTGGGGTCTGAAGCCAGGGAGGGGGGTTAAACACTCCGTCCCCCACTCAAACTTGCTCCTGGCTGCAACTGTGGACTACAAATCCCAGAGGCACCTGGAAGCAGGAGGCAGAAGTGATGAGCAACCCTACAGAGTCCTGCTGTTGTAATTCTGGACTGCAAATCTGAGAGACCTTGGGGGCAGCAGAAAGAGGTAGTGAACATAAAGCTAGAGAGCCATGCTCTCTCCAGCTAGTACACCCTGGCTTTTGGCCTGAGCCACTGCAGGCATGTGGCTGCATTTCCTGAATCAAAGGTAAATGTCTGCTCACTTCTTTCTATTTAATCTGTGCATCTTAAACTAACCTGCAAAGACTGAATCGATTCAGCCTCAGGCTTTTTGACTGTCTGTACCTAGCCTAGGAGTACAGGCTGACCCTTAATTATGAATGCAAAAGCCCTATATGGCACATGTGGGGCTGGGAAAGGGGGTGTGGTTTCAAGGCACATAAGCCTAGGGCCTGAACCAGAGCACAAAGTCAGACCCTGCAGGCTGCAGGGAAAGGAGCTTCCCCTGGGAACCTCACAGTAGGAAGCAGTGCCCAGGGACACCTAAGGTAAGGGTCACCCAAGCTACTCACACAGGTGAGAGTAGGCCTAGCCCTGGGAACTGTAGTTTGTGAGAGGATATTCATGGACTTTATGGAAGGAGTTTGCTTGCATTTCAGTTGTGGTGGTATACAATGTTCCCTCTAAGGAGTAGCGGTCCATGAGTGCACCGCTTTGGTCTGTGGGGGTGCCACTTCGGTCCTGCCTCCCCCTTTTGGTGAGACGTGGGACACTTACCAAAGGTAAGCTCCTCAATCCTCACCAGGGGCAGACAGCGGGAGCTGGGGGCTGGGACCTGGCACGGGCTCTGCTCCACTCCCCTGCATCGCTGTGGGGAGTGAGGAGGCACATGGCATCAGGGATGGGGAGTGGAGCACTTCCCCAGAGCCAGAGGAGCCTATGGAGCAGTTGCCCAGAGCCAGCAGAGCCTCACTTGGGCCAGACAGTGACTTCTCCCCAAGGTGAGGCAAGGCAGGGATGGAGGCTGGGGTTGGGGGCTGACACGGGCTCCCCCAGCTCCAGGGAACTGCTCCGCAGGCTCCACCAGCTCCAGGGAAGTACTCCACTTCCCAGCCCTAATGGCAAGTGCCTCCTCGCTCCCCGAGGTGACGTGGGGGAGCAAAGCAGTTCCCCAGAACCAGCAGAGCCCACGCCAGGCCCCAGCCCCTGCCTCCATTCCTGCCTTTCCTTGGGAAGGAGCTTACCTTCGGTAAGTGTCCCATGCTGCAGCCCAGCTCCTATCCCAGTTGGTGTGCAGCCTTAAAAAGTTGGTGTGCAGCAAGACTTTTACTTGTGCATGGCCGTGCATGTGCACACCTTAGAGGGAACCTTGGTGATATATGTTTGTTTATGGTTGTTTGACAACCAGAGGACTGGGAGTGGCTGTAGGGGCAAAGGAGGCCATGAGCAGGCACCCTCTGCTGCAAGGCTGAGGTCCAAAGAGCTAGAGCCTGAACTGGTGGATCGGAGCTGAGAGGTCTCAGCTAGAGGAAAAAGAAGCTGAGGCCAAACAGGCTGAACCCTGGACAGATGTTGGGGGATGAGGGCCTAGCATTAGTCTGGCAAAAACAGAGAGAGAGACTTTGGGGGCTGGGTTCTAAACTCCAAGACAAGCAGACCAGGTTTAGCCCAGGGAGAGAAAAAAGGGGACTAGAGAAAGCCCCCAAAATGACCAACTTCTAAGGGGAGTCTCCCCTCTTTATTATCAATATCAAAGCATGGCTGGCAAGATCACAAGGGAAAACCCTAAGAGGCAGGAGCTAAGGCTGGTCAGGACTAAACTGGCCATAATGGGGGTGCCACTGCAGCCCTTGGGCACATCCTCTCACATGACACTAAACACACGGTTCTAACATAGGATCTTCCCTTACCTCCATGATGTAGTACTAAAAGAGAAATAAAACAGACACAATCAAGAGCATTAGCAAGGGTAAAATTACAAAAGAAATCAATATTAACATTTCCAAACATAAGCTGATTTCTAGCCTGGGTAAAAGACATATGTTTTTCTCAATATAGTATTCAGCAACTAACACATAAAACATAGTAACTAGAACATAGAACTACACATGCAATTAATGCAACGTGATAAACTCTGGAGCTCTTTGAGCCAGGGTACATGTCACAACCCAAAGTTGTGATTTTTGTTTTTGTGTGTGCTTTGGCACCACTGAATTATTTTCCCGCTAAATTGCAGCTTCTTTGCACGGTGGAGTTTTCTGCTGTAAAGGAGAACCCCGGTGCAAGGGAGAATTTCCCGCCAATTTGTAGCTTTCTTTGCATGGTGCATTTCTTTTGCATCTAAGAAATGCTCGGTGCAAAGAGTTCCCACCATTTGTATTCTAATTCGAGCCCCATTATTGGCTTGTGTGAAATTATTCACACGTGGCGGCTAGCGATTGGCTTGCTAGCTGTATAAGAAGCTTGGGTGGTTTCCGCCCAAGTTGGAGAGCTTGAAAAACTTGGAGAAGAACTTGGAGAACTCCGAGGAGAACCCCCACAAGGGAGGACTCCACGAACACCAGAAGGAGGAGACTTCACGCTGTGTGAAGATCTCTAAGTGCTGCGGAGCCTATTGGACCCAGTGCATTTCAAGCAGGCAACAGAGGTCTGATCAGCCTCTAGCCTCTCCCCGTCGCCATTCACAATCCTCGACGTATCCCTCTCCCTGCGCGCACAGGATCCACGGAGCCTAGCAAACTTCGTGTGAGTCTATTCAGAGCTCTTTATCTCGAGTACTTTCTTCGGTTGGTGCGACGGGCTCGTGGTTCAGAGCCTCCAACCGGACAGGCTAGAAGAGTGTTCATGGGAAGGAACTCTAGTCCACCTCTTTTCTTTTCTATCTGCAACTGTAACTCAAGAAAATTTTCCTGCCTGCACCGCGACCATCTTCGGTGTAAGTAAACAATCTTAAACAACCATTACGCGTCCGTGCCTAATTCTAGCGTGTCGCCCATTCTCTCCGATCCAGCGTGCCTGGGCTGCTGGCCACAGCCCACGTGGAGTGAAAAAGGGCCCGGATCGCTCCCAACCCGCACATGGCGACATGGATGGGATCGGGAGTAGGCCCACACAGTACACTGCTCCTGCGTGCATTGTCTACAAGTGTGCCTGGGACAGCAGCATTTTGAGCCAGGGTGGAGCAGCCCTGGGCTGGCAGGGGCCACAGTGGGTGATCCCCAAGCTCTGCGTGGTGGTGTCGGGTGGTGGAGGAGCGAGCAGGAGCCAGGAGTCTGGTCCCCTGGGCTGACCAGGTACAATTTACACTCAGCAGTCACCATTTACAAATGCATTTTATCTCACTTAAAGACTCCACTCTAATATAGTACTGTCCATGACAGTACCATCTTACAGCAGAATTAATTAGTTTACTGTGCCGTAATACCAGCACATATGTAGATGGTGATGCTTTATGACACAGCTAATTAGTCAACTCTGAAGTAAAATGTGTATGTACCCAGTGAGTATCTATATAGGTTACTGCTGGAGAAGGGACAGTGGAATAGAAGGACTATTTGACGCTATAAACAACAATTCTGAAATAAAATGCTTCCCCTCCTTATGCTCCCTAGTGAAGCCCACATAAACACCTCCCATGCTCTCTGATCCCTCTGCTTTAACAATATCCCCTACCATGCCCAACCATTTGTTAAAATCCTGGAGCACAGAAAGACACATGAAAGGTGAGTTATAGTTCACACTATGGACTTATCTACAAGACCATAACGCATATGAATTTAAATTATATTCATCTTTTTAAAAGCTCACTTCTGCCATGCTGCTTAGAGAGACTTAAATTGATTTGTATCAAAAATTGATTTGTATTACTCTAACTCTCTGCTTCTTTGATCTGAAACTGCAATTGCTCACAACTGTGCTCACCCTATTTTTAATGACTGGAAGGTGCCTACCACATATTATGGATACATAAGATGAGGAGAGTCAAAATTTTGACTGCTCCTGAAGAACTGTGATCAATACACGCATAAATAAATCTACCTGTGTTAGAACACCCACTTTCAGAATCAAGTGTTTTGTTATGACTTCAATACTTGCAAAATTCCCAACGGAGCTGTCATTACATTTCAGAATGACAGTACAATAAAATATATCACCCAAATGAATTCTTGCCTCTTGAAAACAGACAAGTGAGAAAATGATGAATTTAAAGTAAAAAATAGCATAAAAAGTTATAAAATTCCTTCCTGAGTACTATTTATTGAATACAACTATACACAATGTCGTGGAAAAAACACGCTGTAGAATTTGGAATCAGGTCAGGTAGAAATTTTATTTCGATAGCTATCTGAGAGAGACCCTTACAGGAAGATTTCTGCTGTGGCCTCTCTGTTTTACATCCAGGGTAATTAACCTTTTATAGATTCAAGACAAAGGGTTGCCTAAGCTAACTTTTCCCGCCTTGGGGCCATCTGTCTTGTGTCCTTCAAGACAGTTTAATGGTCATCTTCCTCTTATCTAAGGAATTTCTCTCTCCCCCCTTGAGGCCTTAGCCATCCTTTGCTTCCACATTTCCCCGCTTTGAGACTTACAAGTTTCATCTTATTCTATTTCTATTCCCATGAGTCTCTCTATTTCATCTTGCATCTTTCTATATCTTCTTTCAATCTGCTCACATCTTTTTAGTACCATCATTTTAGTTTCTGTGGTGTGTTTTCTTTCATTTTCCTTCTGCTGATTTTGTTCAGATATTTGCAGGAACATTAATCTATTCCCTGGCTGGGTTTGCTTAGATATGTAGCTTAGACAACAGCGTACGAGCATGAAAATTACACATATCAGGACGATAATAATAAAGAATATCAATAATCCATGAATAATAGTGGATCCTAAGGAGCCAAAAAGGGACCTAAACCATGAACTTAAATTCCAGTCATCTGGCTCATGTAGTTTGGCTGCTTCCTTTTGAATATGTTCAGCCAAATCTTGTATTTTTTCGGAATTATCAGGGATGTAAGTACAGCATTCTTTACCAATTAAAGCACAGACTCCTCCTTTTCTGGCTAACATGTAATCTAAAGCAAGTCTTTTTTGTAAAGTCATTTGTCTTATTTCCTTCATTTCATTATTTATTTCATGAAGACTAATAGCAGTAGCATTAGCTATCTTCTCTAGGGATGCTGCAACTTTCTTTATTTCAGACATGGCCAAGCCTGCGCCATAGTTGGGAAACATGATTCCCCAAAATCTCT
>NW_005842160.1:72876-74145 GCF_000455745.1 Alligator sinensis | reverse complement strand
TGCCAGGTTTCATTTCCTTTAAAATCTGAATAGTAAGGGGCTGACATTTGTGTGGCGTTTAAAGGTGTTGATATCATGGGTATTCCCCCGGTAGAATGAATAGGGCATGACTGCATACCCAACATTGAGAAACATTTAAGTCCTTTGCAAATTGGTAAGATAATTGGAGGAAAACATTTTGGTGATGAAATTGACCTTCTTGATCTATTCTGCAATATTAAGTTGTTTATCATGTTTTCTTCAGTTACTGAGTCTTTAAATTCGTGTAAGATGATCCAGACAAGTAAACTAAGAATTACCAAGTCACGACCAACCAATCCCATCTCGGGAACCAGGAACTAGGTGGAGGCCTTTTTCCTTTCCCGGAGGGCATAGTGGTGTCACGGGGGCACATCTTCTTCACTCTGTAGTGGTAAATCCTCTTCGTCAGTGGGCGCTATGCTCACCACTGGTCCTGAATTCTTCTGCTGGCAGGCGCTGAGCTCACTACCAGCTTGTGGAGTCTTTCTGTCCAGTTGGAATTCAGCTGCTTCGAGTTCCAACGGAGGTGAAACCTTTTTACAGTGCGAGGCATGAGTCCAAGTCTGGTGTCCTTGGCAACGAACGGCAGTGTTAGTGGTTAGGAGCACCTGGAAGGGGCCCTTTCATCTGGGTTGGAGTGAGATTTTTTGTTGATGAACCTTGATATATACCCAGTTTCCAGGCTCAAGCGAATGGCACGGGATGTCTGCAGCGGGTGGCAGCGCTTCCTGAACCTGTGAATGAATAGATCTGACACATTTCATTAGTGCCTTACAGTAATTTAAAACAGTTTCATCATCCAACTGCAGATTAGTTTGATGAGGAAATGGGGGTGGTGTAGTGGCCATTCTCATGGGACGTGCAATGAGAATTTCATGCGGGGACAGTCCGTGTTTTCTGTTGGCAGTGTTTCTAATGTGCATGAGTGCCAGTGGCAATGCATCTGGCCATTTCAAGTTAGTTTCAACACAAATTTTAGACAGGCGTGTTTTTAAGTCAGAGTTTTTTTACTCTACTGCGCCACTGGATTGGGGATGGTAGGCACAGTGCAGGTGCTGGTGTATGTTCAGGGCCTTACAGATGTTTCTAACAATCTGCCCTGTAAAGTGTGTTCCTCGGTCGCTGTCTAGCGTGAGTGGCAGGCCAAATCTGGGGATGAATTCTTTCAAAAGTTTCTTTGCTACAGTGGTGGAGTCTGCATGTTTACAAGGATAAGCTTCTACCCAACCAGAGTACATATCAATAATG
>NW_005842160.1:67601-69555 GCF_000455745.1 Alligator sinensis | reverse complement strand
AGTGAAATAAGTGGGGCGATGATGTCATCCCTCAGGCTGTCCTATGCTTGGGAAGGGAAAGGAGGAATATTCTGAAGTTCAGCTGGTGCAGTGAAAACTCGGTCAGAAAAATATTCTTGGGACCCTTGTGGTGCTCGGTACTTAGGTATACGTCCAGGTCGGTTTGGGCACTCTGACTTCCAATGACCCTCCTGTTTGCAATAATTACATTGAGTGCCATACTTGCAGAAGTTCATAGCCTGGCCTATGCCCTTACCCCGTCCTCTGTTTGGCATTCCCAGTCCTCTTCCCCTTCCCCTTCCTCGTTGTCCGCCCCTACCGGCTTGAAGTTGCTGAATCTGGAGGGCCATCAATCTAGTTTCATTGCTATCCTTAAGTCTTTCTGCCTTATGGAAAAAATGTTGCACAGCTGCCAAAACCTCCTCTAAACTTTTGGCTTCCCAGCCTATAAGCACAGTTCAAATTGCTTCTGAAATTTTTGGTTGGACTCCTTGAACAAAAGCTGCTACTACAGCCTGTCGGGCATTTTCAGCAGCATTAGTCATGCCTGAATGGTGGTCAAAACAGTTTTTAAGTCTTTCCGGAAAGTCAGCTGGGTTTTCATCCTTTGTCTGTTTACAAGCATTAATTTTGGTCGAATCAGTCTTTTTGGGGAAAACTTCAAGGACAGCTTTTAAAAGGTCTTCCCTATTGAGCCCCAACTCTGGTCCAGTGCCAGGATCCTGTGCTGGCCATTTAGCCTTTTCTAACACACGTTGTAAGGTTTCACGGGGTAATGCAGCACGTAAAAGTTGGTTCATATCAGCCCATGTGGGGTTATAACAGTCAATTACTACTTGAAGTTCTTTTTGGAATCTTACAGGGTCATCTCGAATCTTAAGGAATCTCTGTACTAAATGAAACAGATCAGTAGCACTCCAGGGAGCATGTACAGTTACTATCGTTCCTCCCTCTTGACCTACACCTGGCATTTGTCAGAGCGGGGCCTGGAAGGCTCCCTGGCCACTACGGATGCTACTCCTGAGATTGTAGGGTGTCTTAGGCATGGCGGGCGTCGGAGTTTCGTAGTTCTCCTTGCCCAATACCTTTTTCAGGCGAATTGAAGTTGGAGTGTTCTCAATGACTTGCCAGGGCATTGAGATGCTGGGATGTGGCAGTGGTTCTGAGATGGAGGAAGATGGAAAATAACCTGGAGGGGGAGCTGACAGCCTTGGTTTGTTTTCTGGTTCAGATGCGGCCGGATTTTCAGCTAAGGCTGGATTGACACAAAAGTCTAATATGTCTTCTGGAGGTTCAGTTAGTGGGGGTACCCCTTTCAATACTGGGTATAATGGAGTGTAGTTTGAATTTAGGGGAGCGGCCAATTTCTTCCGTGTTTCCTTTAATTGTTTTTTAAATTTTTCCTGTGAGTCTTTCAGGCTCTTGGTCTGAGACTCAGTGCGCCTTTTTGACATCTCTTCATACCAATCGAAAAATGCGTTCCACTGGCATTGAGGAGTTTTGGATCCACGGGACTCTAACATCCCTCTTAAGTGCACTATTTTATCTGGATTGAATGTGCCTTCCTCAGGGAACTGCTTGGAAGGATCATCCCTGGTATACCAGTACCACTTATCCAGGTACTTGAAAGTCTCGGGAGAATAATGTGTGGACATATATTACGCCGGAGTTCCCTTAGAGGGGACTGGCACTTGCTTTGACTGTCCTGTACCCATTTCACAATCACACAGGGAAAGACAAGACAAGGGAATGGCTTATTGAGGAAGTCCGTGCCAATCCGAACTTCAGCCCACAATGCTGCCGAGCTGAGTTCTGGATTTGGCAACGGCTCATAAACAGACTGTTTATCTACACGGTAGAATAAGGGTGGGGGAACAACAAAAGGAGTCCACTACAGTCACAGAAACCTGCTCGTAGCCCCGTCTGATGACCGAGGCTACATACCTTCAGGCAG
>NW_005842160.1:46269-64605 GCF_000455745.1 Alligator sinensis | reverse complement strand
GTCATCGCCCAAACCGGGCTCGCGTACGTCTCGGGGCGGCTGCACGTGGTTTCAGAATTTCCCCTGGACCAATTCCAAATCACCATTCAATCAGGGTCACAATCTTATTCCCGTCACCCACTCAGACTTCCTAAAGCCCAGTGTTGTGCTGGATGCAAGTGCTTGTGCAACAGACGGATTCTCCCTACCAGTTATGCACGCTTTCCAGAGACAGACAGAATTTACCAGATTAGTATGACCGGTCTTGGTTCTACACTGACCTGTAACAAAGGTTCAAATCCAGCTACCCAACGCGAGCAGTGAGCCTATGAGCAGTCCTCCTCCGACACCCCAATAGAGATTTAGAAGGCCTCTTGCCTTTATTGGTGGCACTGGGGTTCGGCGGGGAACGGCTCACGGTCCTCTGAACACGTCATTGGCTGTGGATCTGAGTCACGGCACCATTTAATTGTCGTGGAAAAAACACGCTGTAGAATTTGGAATCAGGTCAGGTAGAAACTTTATTTCGATAGCTATCGGAGAGAGACCCTTACAGGAAGATTTCTGCTGTGGCCTCTCTGTTTTACATCCAGGGTAATTAACCTTTTATAGATTCAAGACAAAGGGTTGTCTAAGCTAACTTTTCCCGCCTTGGGGCTATCTGTCTTGTGTCCTTCAAGGCAGTTTAATGGTCATCTTCCTCCTATCTAAGGAATTTCTCTCTCCCCCCTTGAGGCCTTAGCCATCCTTTGCTTCCACAACAATAATACACAATACATTGCTTATTATCATTATGTCCCTTTCTATATCCATGCCTTGCATACTGTCCCCACTTCTGAACCCCACACTTCCAAAAGGATATAGAAGAATGAGAGAAAGTCCAGAGAAGGGCAACAGCGATGATTAGTGGTTTGGAGGAGCTTCCATATGAGGAGAGACTAAAGAGGCTAGGCCAATTCAGTTTAGAAAAAAGACACTTGAGAGGAGACATGATAATGGCTTAAAAAGTACTAAATGGCAAAGAGAAAAGGATTAATTATTTACTCTCTCTCTCAAAACAAGAATTAGGGGTCATAAATTAAACCAGTAGTTAATAAGTTTAAAACTAATAAGCAAAGTTCTTGTTCACATAGCATGTAACTAACATGTGTAACTTGTTGCCACCAGGTGTGGAAACTGACAGTTTAGCCAAATTCAAAAAGGGATTGGACAAATTACTGGAGGAAAGGGGCATCAGTAGTTATTGATCATGGGAGTAAGGGGTACAGACTCTGAATCAGAACTTACTAGACCTTTAATGCTGGAGGCTGCAAGTGGGAGACGAAAACTGACCAAAACTCTGATCATACCCTGTTTACTCTCCCTTTCAACATCCACTCTCTGCCACTGTGTGATACAGGATACTGGGCAAGAAGAACCTATGGTCAGATCCAATAAATGGCAGTAAATGGCATTTATTATGTTCAGATTGCCCAGAACCCAATACACAGCTCCTGATATGTCATTTTATAGTAAGAATGTCCTCTGTTGTTATAATCAAAGTGCTACAATTCTCTATAGGTCCTTGGGACAATAGTCAGCTTTTAATGGCACATATTCTATGCGTAATATACATTGTCTGTTCAAAGAAATATATTGTTCATTTCCAGATTAAATGGCCAGGTCACTTATAATGTGATATACCCATTATAATCATATCATATAGAGATATACATCTGTACTCATTATTTCTGTAATCCCAAAACTAGTAAAATTATTTTCGCTAAAGCGAGTAATAGTAAACCATTAATCTCTTAAGTATAGTTGGGCAGTAATAATGTAATAATGTCTGCTTCAAATGATTCTGCTAAGAAGCTGTCTATATTCTTAAATACTGGTCTTTACTACATATTTTGACATTCTGGCACCCTTATCATACTTAGTATTGAGAATGGACAATACTGGTTGAGGATCCTGTATGCTACACACAGAGACTTGTAGAGAGACCCATTAACAAAAGTGAACCTCCTCAGAGATTAAGGTGAAACTCTATGTAAATGAGATTGGAAAAATCAGGTCTTAATTTACTGGATCCATCTTTTCCTACTATGATTTAATACCAGTTCCAGGGAACCCATCTTTTTAAAACTAACATCAGACACTGAACCTCTATGCTAAGGCCTCCTGAAAGGCTATGGGATGCAGTCTCTTTTATCAAAAATGCTGTAAAAAAAAAAAGTTTTATGTTTTATCTCATAGAAAATGAGGCTGAGAAATTCCAGTTTTGAACTGAAGAAGAAAGGGAGGAAGGAAACTATCCTGAAAGTATATGCAACATTATTTAAGCCGTTCTCTGCCCATTCACCAGGGCTAACAAGCCCCACAGAACAGTTAATATTCTCTTGCAGCAGAGAGCACCAAAAAATTCAGAGGGTTGTGTCATATTAATGTCTGATCCTCTGCCAAGTCACTAAACTCCCATGCTTTTCATGACTAGGTTTTTAATACAGTTTTTAGCATATATTACATAGGCATATAGAAACAATGAAGCTGGTCTAGCCAGAAATATTCTCTCTCAGTTCCCTGACCTCAGGTTCCGGATAATCTATGTTAGACAGAAATAAATCTCAATATCCAGTTGGTTAACACTCATAGTACCCTTTTAGAATTGTCCCTTTTTTTAAAGACAGACTCTTGGCTCAAATTGACTTCCAGGCCAACACTAGTTTCTACTTACATAAAAGAGTGCTGTGTTCCAAGGCAGAGAGACTGCTGTAATAGGTAGTAACCTTAGAAGCGAATTAAGGCTGCAGTCAAGGAAGTAATGTTGGTCAAAATAGCATTCATATTCATGGCAAACTGTTATGTGTTTTAGGACTTTTCCAAAGGAAGTAGGCAGCCTTCAGTAATCTTTTCCCAGAAGCACAGGATTAGAAGGACCACCTGAGACAAGTTAACCAGTCTCCTGCTACCAAGAACAGCCATGCTATTCCTCTCTGGAAATGGCATACATTCATACGGTGTTCAGAAAAACATTAATGTTCCTATTGTTGTAACACACGATAATTTTAGGCTTAAGACTAAGGCACAAAGAGTCACAATGAGGAGAAGAACACATCTACCTTTTGTATTAAGTTTTTCAGGGACCCAAGGGGGGTGCAATTGTATCACACTTAGGTTCCTTAGTCAATCTTAAATGTTAAATAAGGGTAAATGTTAAGGTTCTTCTCATTGCCAAACAGCAATCTCCCAGTTTATAGTATCAATTCTTATTAGTCCCTATTTGCACTTTGTACAATTGATTTCATTTTAGTTGTATTATTTATGGTCATCCAATTCTGACTGTATGATATTCCAATTCTCCTCTGCAACAGACTGTCTCAAAAAAATTCATCAGTGCACTCTTATTTTTAGGAGACAGCACACTAGCTTGATTACTGGAAGTGGTAAATAAGATTGATCCCAATATCAATAATTGAGGAACTCCACTGCTAACCACCTTGCAACCTAACATTTTACCCTTTCATCACTACTAGTTGTAGTCTTCTCCTTAGTGAATTTGTTACCCACATTACAATTTTTCATCCTATTCCCATCTTCTGTAGCCTACCTAAAGCCTTACTGAAGTCCAGGTAAAGGAGATCTGTCACATTTTCTTTGTTTACAATGACAATTTGGAACAATCTACTTTAGTAAAATTATGCTACATTTTATCCCATTCTCAATTACCTCCATCTCTTCCATTATTTTCCCCTTCAAATTTGTTCTCTCTGTATACTGCTAGGGTATGTGATTGCCTAGATTGCTCTTTTCAACTATATACAGGCAACCCCCTCTTACCGCTGTTTCACTATAGCATTCATTTTACTTGATACACGATTCTACTTAGCACTCAGCAATTTTCATTATAATGCTTATGGGCATTGTACAGCTGGCACTGAAACTGACACTAATCATGGCAGCCCTGACTGGTGATTTTAGTAGCTTTATAAAATGAAAAGTGAAACTGAAAATTGGTTTCACTTAATGCTCGGTTTTCCAGGAATCAATTAAGAGCGCTAACCAGCGGTTGCCTGTATACTGAATTTGCTATTCTTCTGATACATTTATTAAGAATACTTGCTCCTCCCTCTGATAATATCCCTTGATTAAAACCATTATTCAGGGTTCTACTGGAAGCCAACATCACTCAACTGAATCTCTGTTTTCAGCTATGTCGAGGCTGTGTAATTCTGTTGCTATCAATAGTGGTTTCAAAAGGAATCCTTACCCTGCTGCTAGGAGGCTGCCCAGGACAAAAATTTTTTAACATAGCATTGCTAAATTTCTGTTTTTAAGGACTGAACTCCACAGCCAGCTCATCTATCATCTTTCATTAAACTGCGCTTGATCAAACACACAATGGAGTTCAGGCTGCTTGCAACTGCAAGACTGGGGTTTCAAATAATCCACGATTCACTGTAAATGAACCCTTCTGCTACCAGTAGGAGGCATGCAGTGGTAATGAACCAGAGTGCCACATGCGGCTTCATCATTAAGTAACCTTAACAGTTGTAAGGTTTAAACAAGCCTTAAGAGCCTTGGTAGTTTCTCTTGGTTCTTGGTAAATGAACCAGCAGGTTGATAACTGTTCCTTTGGAACCAGATTATGCCTATCTGATTAGAATTTCTATGTGTGATAGACTATAAAGGCATTTTCCACAGCAGCAGGAAACCATTCCAACCTCCTCTCTAGTCCAAGCACACCAAGACTGCAGCCACTGTACATGCTTGGACGGCAAAAGATGCCAAAAGGAGTAGAAAAAAGTATGGCCCTGGCTTGTTCTTGTGCAGCCTCATCAGCCCATGAAGTATGTGGGGGCTTGTATGTGAAAATAGCACAGCAGCTGGCTCTGGTAAGAGCTTTAATAGAGGGGAGCAGGCACGGTTTGTCATGGACATCCCCAAGAGGAGCTGCCACAAGTTCAGGCAGTGCCTACTTAATAGGACAGAGCCCTTGGAATAAAAGTTTTTCATGAATTGTTTTGAATTCAGCCTTTCTGGTATTAGTCGTCAAAAGGAAAAGCAATGCAATGTTAACATTCCATTTGAAAGAGTAAAAATAGAGGAGAAAAATGTCTAGTTAAAATAAATTCTTCCAGAAGTATTTTCATGTATTGCTCCTACTTATGATGCTTTGCACCATAGCATTACTAATTCCATAGTGAAAATTTGTTGGTATCACAAGCAGGAACCAAATGAGTGCCAAACTGAGGTACTCATTCCTACTTTCCTGTTCACTGTGGCTTCAGAAACTGCAGGCCTTTCATTTGCTGTTTAATTGTCCTGTAAAAGTCTTGAGTCAATTTTTTTCATTTCCTGTTTTTACCTGCCAGTGGTGAACAATCTGCTCCCTTTTCAGAGCATCTGACTACATTTAACATGGCAAATATAACAGGCAGAACAAGAAGGAAAACTCCCATGCCTGCTGGATTGGAAAATTGTAAGTATATTTAAAAATTTCAAGTATGTACATAGACCTTGAAAACAACCACCTTGCTCTGAATAGCATCACTGTTCTGCAATTTTTATATTGTTGATTGCAAAAAGGTTCAAGTTGCATTGAAAATATACAAAGAGGAGAGTACTGCAGCTATGGTAAATAGCCTAAATTAATGAAGCAAAAGGTTCAAGGTTTAAGATCTAATTTTTTTTCATATACTAGGAAATATGACATGTGAAATCACATAAGTTCATAGCTGCTGGCAAATTAAAACTGAAAGTAGTTGTGGTCTAACCACTTTTTATCCCTAACCATTTATTTTCTCTTATATAAAGTAAACTTGATCTGATTACATAATATTAAGGTCCCTTAATTCATTCATATAATTTCATCCATGTGAGCAGTCCCATACACTTTGCTAGGATTATCCAGGAGAGCATGAATTATTCAGTTGGGTTGCAGATTGTGCCTTAAAACTTTACATTTAATAAAATATACTGTATATTAGGTAATCATTTTCTAACTACTAAATGTACCATACAGTATATAGATGACAAATCTTCCTAAAAACAGGATTCAAATTTAGGTAATAAGGTATTTTGAGGGATTTTCTTTCCTCTGAATATTTTACTTTTGAAATACCAGATGCAGGAGAGGTAATCTAACCAATCACACATTAACAGTCTCTTGCGAAGCATTGATTCTGCAGTTATATTAAAAAAAAGAATACATTGTTGTCCGTGGTAGAAGCCAAGTCTTTAAAAGGTAGTGCTGTAGAAAATAGCTACATTTATGTAAAACGGTGATTTATTGTATCTTTGTTTTGGATTGTTTTATAGGAATTCATAGGGCAAGTTCTCCGGTTCCACAAGTGGAAGCTCGACCTGCCAGCACTGAATTAAAACAAACAAAAATGGCTGATTCATGTAAGCATTTGTAATAAAGCTACCATATAAAAACATGGGTCAGATGTGTTTTGCTTGTTGTACATCCAATTGTAACAACCCCAGGTTTTTGTCCTTTAAAATCCCAGAAGCACAGTGCTTGCAGGGACCTGGATACAAAAATAACAGAAGTTATACATGAGGCCTTTGTCTTTTTAAATCTTGGTTTCAGGATACAATAAATTTTGCCCTCAGTATGCAAAATGCCTCCAGATTTTAATGTTACTCAGATCTTATGAAGTTGCAGGAGACTTTCTCCAGTAATCCAAGTCAGTTTGAAAGAATGAGATTCCCTTTCAAATATGTCACCAATTGATAAAGTTAGGCTCCTGAATCTTAACACATGAGCATAAAGCCTAAAGGACAAAGTCTTATGCTTTATGGGCAGATCTGCGTGTTCATTAATGTACTGTAATTATGGTGCATTAAATTTAGTACCTGTAATAACCGGTGCCTGCCATAATCGGTGCCACTGTGCATTAGCACAGGTGAACTCTTTTTTGTGATGCTTAATGCATATTAGATTAAGTCTCCTGTGCAGTAGCATGCTTTTTGCATGATGTGCTAGTATGCAGTAGAATTAGTCTAATGCACATTTAGCGTTTCATGTAGATGCGCCAATATGGGTAGCACGCAGTGTATGCAGCTTGTGAATGGTGCTTGTCTGACTCCTGTTTTTAACTCTGTCAAGCAAAACACTGCAGGCAAATGACAAAACAGATTAATTTGTTCCTGATTCTTGCCACATAAAATGAAACCAGCCTTAATCAGCCACATCTGTTTCTTTGATTTTGCCCCACACACATTCTTATTAGAATTGGACAAAAGGTTTGGCAAAATGATTACAGTCTGCTCAGTGAAGAAGGGTTTCCTAATGGAACAAACCTCTCTGTATTGGATGTGGATATGCTTTGAGAACTATTTTATCAAACCAACCTCCTCAGGTTGAGGGCTGGGGGAGTATGCAAAAAGCTTTGTTAAAAAGTATGGTTCCCCACAAAAGAGCTGGAAGATGAAATCTCCACCCCTCACCTAGCCTAGATCCCTCATCTGGACTGTGGCTGGTAATATAGAAATAGCAAGGATATAGCGATGTGTTCTGCTGCTTCACCGTTGTATTTTACATTTTCCTGTGTAAAAGCTAAAAAATGGAATTAGCAGTTTAATACAATCTAAATAGTTTTAATGTGGGAATCAGAGTATAAGAGAATACCCAGAAAAGGAATAGGCAGATGCAAAGAGTAAATTAAATTCTTGATACAGAGAAACTACTAATTCAGAACAAGAAACTTTATTACAAGTACAGTGAGTCTACATGGGATGGGTATACTGCATTTGTACTTTTTATAGATATATCAGATAGATCTGCTCTTAACCTTTGCACCTATACTGTGCTTGTGCTCTGGAGTTTGTCAGTCAGTCAGTTGAAGAATAAAGCTATGTTGCATTGCTTACAATGTTTTGATATTTAGCAGGCTTTAAACAGAGACCAACTAATATATAAATTACTGGGTGTACCGGAATTGCCAAATGTAAGAGCCACTATTAATAGTGGGGTTTTGTTTAAGAAGTAGGCATACAATGAAAAAATATTTTCATGATTACAAAAATAAGTCCTTTCTTTGTAAACATTCATGCAAACATTCCTCTGCAGAGCCAGGCAGCCAAATATAGAAAGAGAGTACCAGCACATGGTAATTATAGGGAAACTGTATGCAAATTAAATACACCCATTAAGGTTAAATAAATATCTCACACACACCAATTTTTTCATGTTAGAAAAACCTATGATGCTATGTATTGCCCCTTCTTTACCCACCTTGCAAATGTGTATGAGTGCCATTTTGGAAGACCCATTCACAGCAACAGAAATTGTCACAAGTATATATATAATTAGCGACTCACATAAATACTAATGCCATGTGGTTCAGAGGGCTAGCTTGAACATTGTGGCTAAGTACAGACAGTCAAAAAGCCAGAGGCTGAATTGATTTAATCTGAGCTACATAGATTGAACTGATAAGCAAGTGCACAGGCATTCATTTTGATTCTGGAAATGTAGCCACATGCCTGCAGTGGTCCAGTCCAGAATCCAGGGGGTACTAGAGCACACCTCCCTGCTCAGCTGGAGCACACAGGTCGGGCCCAAGGCTAGCCCACCCATCCAGTGAGGAGGGGTTTGCAGGGAAGGTTCAAAGCATCCTGGGATGCTTGGGAACTGTGAGTTAACGTGAATCTGGAGGGGATCTGGGACAGAAGTTAAATAAATTGATTTAATCTCAATCAGTTAAGTCCAATACTACATCTATCCAGGTTTATCTTAAACTGGTTTCAGCCATTTTGAAAATGGTTTATGTGCACTGAATTTCTGATTTGAATTGCAGATTTGAACCAGTTTCCAATTACTTATACTGGTTTAGGTATAATTTCTATCCCTAGTCTGTGTGGCTTTAGCAGTCTCACCTAAGCAGGGAGCAGAAACAAAATGACTTAACTCAGGAGGCAAATAGATTTCATAGACATCAGGGCTGGAAGGGACCTCGGAAGATCATCGAGTCCAGCCCCCTGCCCAAAGGGCAGGAAGTCAGCTGGGGTCATAGGATCCCAGCAAGATAAGCATCCAGTTTGCTCTTGAAGGTGTTCAATGTAGGCGCTTGAACCACCTCCGGTGGCAGGCAGTTCCAGACCTTGGGGGCTCGGACAGTAAAGAAATTCTTCCTTATGTCCAGCCTGAAACGGTCTTGTAGAAGTTTATGACCATTCAACCTAGTCGTCATCCCTTGGGGCGCTCTGGTGAACAAACATTCCCCCAGATATTGGTGGTCACCCCTGATAAACTTATAGGTGGCCATCAGATCACCCCTGAATAGAATTACTATAAATAATAGATCACCCCTAAATAGAATTACTATGAATACAAAGCCAATAAAATTCTCAAGATAGAGTTTTAGAAGAACTTTAGTGGTGTCTCCCAGGCCTTGAGCTGTTACTCTGCCCTAGGTAGGGTGTACTTCATAGTTTTGTTAGGGAGTGTAGTGTAAACAATGAATATCCAAAAGTGTCAAAAAAGGTCAAAGGTCCATTTGAGCCTAACATGATGATGTTATGCTATTTCCCATAGTCCATGGCACAGAAGTTTAACAGGAGTTAAGTAGTCGAGCCGCTATCCTTCTTTGACTTCTCAGCATCAATGATCAGGAGCTGAGTGAACTTTGACAACTGGGTCACCTGGCAGTGGCCATCAGCATGAGTGAACAGCAAAGCTCAGATTCATACTTCTGCAACCCCAGTGAGACACTTGCATTGCTCTGCCACCCTATCTTCACTGAACGGAGCTTTGGAGGCTCCTGTTTGGGGAGAGAGCCATTAGAAACACAAAGTACTTAACAACTTGAAGAATGAATTAATAAAATCTGAAGTTTAGGTTATCCACAACTGGGGTTGAAAAATTATTTCCTCCTCCTAAAATTAATCTCCACTTTTTTTAGACATCTCTTACTTCCATTCACAGAGGCATGGGGAGTTCATTGAATGCCCAGGACACGGGTATGTCACCCACTGTAGATTGGAGGGAGGGGGACAGGGACACACTGGGAAGGGGAAGTGAAGGCTTACCTTCCTGGGGTACTGTTGCCACTGCTGTCTCTGCTGTCAACTAGCAATAACAGTTCATCTCTGGCCAGACTCCCTGATAGCTGACTCTGTGCTCCATTCACAACTTTCCCCACTCCCCTGCATACATACTGGGTGCATGGTTGTGTCTGCTCTGAAAGAGGCTACCTGGAGAGGGTGAGGGAAGAAATATTCTACTCGTTCCATTCACCCCTGCCTCCCAAATACACTGTTTGGTGCAGCACTGCCCACCCTGGCTCCTATGGCTGGGCTAGGGCAGGACAGAGCTGCCACTGCCATAGAGAAGACTCCCAGCAGTGCAGATCCCAGGACCCTGACATGGACAGCAGCTAGAGTGCGTGCCCCATTCACCCCACCCTAGTTATGCTACTGCTCATTCATTCAATCTGCTGTGTTCTGTCCTCTATGCTGTAAGAGACTCCACCTCCAGTGGTGGCTATGGCAATCTTGAGCAGCAAACCCAAGCCCACTTTGCACTTTGGCTTACCTGATACTACCCTGTCTTCACCTGCCACACTTTGATGTTACTTAATATAAATTTGGGAGGCAGCCCTCAGATGACTGGAGTGACAGTCTTGGGTCCTTCACCCTACTCTAATCACCATTGGGCCCCCTCTGGCTGGTCAATCCTTAAAACACCCCAGAGTCACAAAGCATCTTGCCTCAATTGGGCTCTCTGCCCTCATGCTCAGCTCTGTCTCGGAGGTCAGCAGTCTCCACCCATGCTCAGTTCTCTTAGGCCCACAGCCTCCACCCTAAATCAGCTACAACATGCAGTACTTTCTCCAGTCACTCAAAATGGTCTCACAGGGCTAACACCCACACAACAAAGTAACAAGTATGGCACCCTTCACTAGACACCCTTAGTGTCTTCCTACTCACCATGAAGCCACCCCATGCCCCACAGATAACACAATCAAAATGACTATGAATCAAGTACTTGATATAAATGAAATAACTAATGCCCCTCAGGGTACCCATACCCATCTGCTTCTGGCTGGTTCTCCAATGCCAGCCCTTCAGGGATGCCTTACTGTCCTGCAGTTCTCAGTCAACCTGCAGCCTTCCCTCAAGGAGCTGCACTCCCTGCTATTATCCGAGCCAGATCCCATGAGCCCCTTGACTCCACTCCTTCCAATCACCTGTCCTCTCCTTCTCCTGATAGGGCATACCAGGTCTTTATAGCCAGCGGCATAATAAACAGTTAGTTTCTGGGCAAACCCTGTGGGAGAGTAAAGAGAAGGGTGCCATTCCAAGAGTGGGGAGGACATATAGTTCAAGAGTGGAGGCAGAGGGGGAGGCAGCGGTCTTACCTATGCCAGGAACTTCTAAACAGTCCCCAGCTGAGCTGCTGCTGCCACTGCCACATGCTATTCCAGCTGTTTGCTCTTAAAGCAGCAGCAGCCAGGGACTGTTTTGGAATTCCCCGCAAGGGTAGACCATAGGGCTTTTTGCTGCTGGGGCACAGATTCCATAGGGACAATGGGCAATTCAGCACACCTCCTAACTTGTTGCCCAGGGCAACTAGTTACACTACTGCTTATTGCCTATTGGCAGGCCTGTAGCTCTGCAATCTGCCTTCCTGCATGCAGTCTCTTTGCAGCCTGCACTCTCTGCAGTAATGGGGCCTAGGAGCCACTGTTACTGTTCCTATTCTTCTCTCACTAAAATAGAGCTTAAGTTATACACACTGTTCTGACTATATAACTTTTCCTGGCATTTTTTTGCTGACTCCCTTGCTTTCAGTCCCACCATCAAAGAAATGTAATAGTTCTGCTCCTGGCAAAACTCTGCTCTTTGGTTTGCCACTTATTCAGTTTCTTTCTATCCTCTTTCCTTACAGATACCTTGGTCTTTTTTTCCCCCAACATCCACTTTCGTCTGTACTTAGAATAGCCTTTTCTTTTTCACATCTGGCAGCATCTCCCTATCAGCCTTCAAGTCTTCTTTAAAACCCATGAAGCCTTCCTCTCCTTTACTCCCCAGCAGTGTCTATCTTGGGCAGGATTAGACTGTCATCTTTTGGGGATAGTGACTTGACTTATCTCTGTAGTTTAAAAACACGATGTAAATGCAAAACTTTGTTTTATAAAACAATGATAAAAAGGTAGGCTTGACAGGAGGACCTAGTACAATTATTTTTTCCCTTCAAAGAGAAAGGGTTATTTGAAGAGATTATATTAATATATATATGATGGGGTAAGTGTAGACAAAATAAAGTGTAATTCTATTTTGAATGGCCTTATAAAAAGGTCATCATAATAATTTATACGTACTTCCACACAATGTTACATTCATTGTGTTTTACAAATTTTGCAATAAATCTGTCCATTTTTCAAGTCAAAATGCTTTTAAGTGCTAGCCCACATGTACACCCTGAGCTTCTCATGCATCTTCATTTATAATGGGACAATGGCAGCCAAATTATGTCTCTAAATATACCTGTTCAAGACAGTACCTCTTATGTACCTACCTTCTAGGCTTCATGGAGTTGGGGCAACTGCAGATGGCCTCTATGCTCCAAATGCCTTTATACCTGAAGCCTAATTTCTGGAAGTAATTTTGTTTCTGTCTCTTTCTCCTTGTCAGAGCAATCCCAGCCCTCTCTAAACTTCAGTTTGGACTGGGTGACTTCCTTTTGCATGTCAAATTCTAATTGCCTTGTAAATGTTGCTTATTAATATTGATCTTCAAGTAGTCTCTTTCTGTTTCATTTTGTTTTGTTATTCTTGATTGTAGCTACAGTTTGGTTTCTAATAAGCTTCATTTTCCTGCCTCAAACTCTGCATGAAGCAAAATGTCCAGCATTGTGTAAATGAGCCTCCATACAACATAATAACCAGCTCCAACATGCAACTGGCTCTTAAAAGGTAAAATTCCCACATAACTACCAATCATTAATGGAGTCATGATTCTAAAGGATATGATCATTGGTCTGAATCTCTATGGAAATTCCACTGTTCTGGTGTTAGTTGAAATACCTGGTCCAGAAGAAATCAGTATCCATATCTTTCAATGGAGCCAGGCTTTCACCTCCATAAGATTTGGCACAAGCAGTCTTTAAATATTAAAAATATCATGAATAAATACAACTAATTTCTGATGGAGATCAATATTGTAGCTAACCAGCTACCCACATAAAATTATTTTAGAAACAATAAATGACTAGTTGACCACTGCATCATTTTACATCAATGACTTTCTTCAACTCTACCTCAATTGAAATATTGCACTGGTTTGTTCTTCACACATCAGATTCCCATTAGATAACCAGTGGGTATGTCAAAACATATCAGTCTTCTATTTACTAAATTAAAAACTTCTTGTTTTCATACTTCATACTTAAGTAAATATTTATAGCATGACCAGTAATGCAAGTAGTCCCCAGGGAAGAATTGGACATAGAGGCCATGCCTCTTAAATCTTTCTCTCTCTCTCTCTCTGTTTCCTTATATTTCCCCATTTGCCTACAATAGAATTGTAACAGGGATCAAGAGACCCTATTATTTTAAGACAGCAGCATACTGGGACTTCAGTCAACAGGCAAATGAAACAGGGCCATCTACCAGCAAGTAAGTTGCTGAAGAAGTACAAAGACAGGAGCTCCAAAGCTATATAAAACTACTTTAGAAGCAAGCAACTCTATAACAGGCAACAGGCAGAGCCCATAAAAGTAAAGTAGAGACTACAGACTAATAGCTAGTTGGTTAAGTGGCAGCAGAGAAGATCAGGCTGCTCATTGAGCTGAGGGAACACATCTATGTCTGGTCAGAGGAGCACATGACCAGAAAGGGTGGAACTTAGGGACAGAAACTTTGTTGAGTCAGTCTGGCCCTGACCTCTGAAGACAGCCCTGGCTGGGGCATGAGCAGCAACCTGGGTGGGGCTGGGGCAATGGCCCTGCTAAGGGCCCAGGCCCCAGACAGGCTGGGGAAGATGAAGTGATGAAATGGCCAGAAGGGCCAGTGAATAACTCTAGAGGACCTGCAAATCATGAGTGTGGCTATGGCAGAGGCTGGAAGTCATGATTAGGGTTCCTAGGGCCACAGTCAGTGCCAGTGAAATGTAGGTGCGAGTGAGACACAGAATTTGGGTTACTGAGCTTAGAGTCTGTTGACAAGTAGAACCAGGATGTCTGGCAGGTTGAACTACACTGAGTGCCAATCCATTAGGCACACTCAAGGACTCTTGGGGGCAGCCTCCCAAAGCAACATACAGATTATATCAAGGCCTGAGAAGTAAAGCAGTGAGGAGGATATCCTGAGGAGCCAGAGTGCGGTAGGACTAGTTTTCTCTAGCAGGGGGCATCACAGCTGCCCTCAGGGCCAGTCATGGTACAGAAACACTGGCTGACATGAGGGCCCGGATACTTCAAGAACTGTATAAATACATTTTAAGTTCTACAGTGTATAGTTTAAGTTCAGAAGGGAAGTTTCTTCCATTATTCTAACAGATGGGAAACTGGAGCAAAGAGAGATATTTGCCAAAATCACAAAGCTCCAGACACTGAGTCCAGCTTTTCTGAGTCCCACTCTGTTTCTGTAAACCCAAGACTATTCTTCTCCTTGATTCATAAGTGGGAAATTGTTGTTGATACATGGTTCTGATCCATGCAGCCAAAATAGCGAAAACAGCCTAAATTGGCACTGACATTATCAGCACCGAGTGCAAAGAATGTTTTTACAAGGATAAAATATATTGGCATGATCTCGCCACAATTAGGGCCACAATCAGTGCCAGTGAAATATAGGTGCCAATGAGAGAGAGAATTTGGATTAGTGGGCTCAGGTTCTGTTGGTACGTAGGACCAGGATGTCTGGTTAAGCAGACTGAACTAAACTGAGTGCAAATCTAGTGTTGGCACTGGAGCAAAGTATGCTTTGTAGGATCTTCAACCTGAAAACAGTCCCATTTTCTTGTCTTTGGCCAGTTGGTGGGGGGAGAGGGGAGGGGGAGCAGGGGCAGATATCAGAATAGATGCCAGTCTTCATATGTATGAGAATTCATCCATGTCTATCAAACTGTGTAATGTGCTGGCTCGTGCTTATGTTTGCCACTGCACTGTAGAATAGACTATGTCAGACTGGCTCATGAGTACAGACATAGTTCTCACTGTTGCTGAAACCAGTGGAGCTGCTCCTGTAGTTCAACAACTAGAGGTCTGTATTTTCAGAGCTGGTAATGAGTCATGCATGGAGTTGGCTGACAACCATGCTGTCTGTATGCATGCAGCCATGGATCATTACACAGCAATAAAGTGTAATAGCTTGTTCAAAACCTGTCTGGTGTCATTTGGATCCCCATTGGCTTTGTTGGCACCAAGTAAGGGCTGGTGTTTACTGACCTTTTAGGATAGTAGACCTGACTATAGGAATAAAACTAGATTCTTTTTAACTCTGTATGTAAACACTAGATCTCTAGAGCACACCGTCAAGTGTATGAGAATCTAAGAGCAATTTTTAGCATTTAAGGGCAATTTTTAGATCATCATAAAGAGAGAGCTCTTATACTGGCAGTAGGAAAGCCTTATACTGCAGCAGTTTTCTTTGTCTTAGAATACAGTCCATTCCCAATCACTTTATGTTAATAAAAGTGGCTTCTGTTCCCAAGGAACAAAGTGTAAAGTATGGTCTGCTTTGGGACACTAACACTTAACACTTATGATATGTCTAAGATTGATTCCCTCTGTCATTTAAGTACATACTCCGCCACAACAGAGAAAATAAAAATACTCATTTGCTAGCAACACACTGTTGAATCACTGTGCTGTTACAGTGATTCACGTGCACAGAAATGTAGAATCCAACTAACCAAAGCCCCATGGGAAGATGAAATGTGATCTTCTTAAGGAATAGTTTTGAGGTTTTCTTTTTCTTTAGCTATTGAGATGAGAAGGCTTTGTCTGGGCCAGCAGGGGTGAGAGGACTCTATGGCTAATTCAAGCCTTTTCCTCAAATTGGCTCAGGTTGGGCCTCCAAAAATCAACACTCTCAAACCTTTTTTGACTACATTAGCCCAGATGTTTATTTTCTGTTCACTTACTTACCTAGGCTATAGATTGTCAGTTTCTAAAGTGACGAAACTTAATGTTTTGGAACAATTTAGTACAGATTTCTACCAGGTCATGAGCTACCTTGATTTGAACTTGTCAATACGTATACCAGAAACACAGTCCATGTCCAACTAGCAGCTATTGCATATGGAGAGCTAGATTTAAGTATGTTTTAATTAACAGAAGAAAAATCAAACAAACATCATTTTGGCTTCAAAATGTAACAGTTCCCTAAGTAATCTTTATTCTTGATGGTACACATTATTTTTCCAAACAAGGAATACTATTATCTGAACCAGATTTGTTAGTATGCTTGTGTTGAAAAGCCAAGCCACAGGATTATCTGAAAGATTGCTATATGATGGATTATCCCATTGAGTATTTAGAAAAGAAATGTCACATATTATAAAATGTGCTGACATTGTATTTGGAAGTCTTCCTTTTTCAGCATATGATTAGGGTTAGCACTACATTGTCCTTGCAGGGCTGTAAAAAAAAAACCTGCGGAGAATTTGCCCTCACTATCGTATGCCTCTTACATAGTATTGTCAATATCAGATAGTCGGGATGCTTCCAAACACTGGCTGATGAGTTTTCCCTATAAGAAATACATTTTAATGTCTCTATTCAAGCCTTTGTCAGCAGCTGTCCATACAATCAAAACCACCTGTCACAAACTGCTCTCCAGGGGGGCCTGCTAAGGACCTCTGCAGCCTTGTCTGGTCTCTGAGAGTACTCCTTGAAGGAAACTCATGCTTCTAAGGGCAGAGCCTGAGCTTCATCTTACTATGAGCCCCAGCCTTTTGGTCTCTTATGTTCCCTGGCTGTCCATGGCCCTGACCAGGACTGAGCATCCAGATCCACTCCTAAGAGAGGGGCCTCACCTCCTCCTGGAATGACTCAGTGCAAGCCACAGTTCCAAGCAGCACAGCAGGCAGTCTCTTCAGTAAAGGCATATCTTGGGGCAAAAGGTCACCCAGGCAGAAGTTCTCTATCCCTCTAAAGTGCTTTACCACTCCCTCTGTCCCCAGTCCAGCCCACACAGCCCTGAGGACCCCTCAAGATACTCAGCTGTTTCCTTCCCAGCTTTCCAGGGCTCCTTTACTTCTCTCAGTCCCACAATTCCTCTGGCCAGGAGCTGCCAGGTTGCTTGTTTTGAACTGCTCTCCCATTGTCATATATCTCCCCTCTAGATCTCTTCTTGGATGGCCACCCTCTCACCTTAGTTAATGTGTCAACAAAGCCATTCAGGACTGTGTTGATGCTGAAGGTTCATCTTGCTCCTTCTGTCCTGCACCTAGCTAGCCCTGGCACTTAATCCTTCATTCTTTGCTCACAGGCTAAAGTAGTAGACTGAAAAACACAACATTGTAACAATATGACTACAGCTAACACAAATATATCACAATACAACTCCTCACACCACCACAAGTAACATTAATTTCATATAGTGGTTAGAAGTCTCAGCAAAGACATGGAGGACAGATTGGGTTTCACACAGAATTTTCCTATGGCAGTGTTTATTCCAGATCAAATTGGAGATGCATTACTCTGGAGAAGCCTGAACTGTTATTTCTTCTGCTGTAGCTACAGCATGAACAACATTTCCTGAGTGCTAAATTGGCATAGATAAAAGAGTAAATATTAGCCCAACTCTTTGGGCGCAGACAGACAGACGTTAGAGTCCCACAGTAACTAATAGGGCTTTACATAAGGTGCTATGAATTGAAGCACCCCCTCAACACAGCAGACCTTTGCCTGTTGGATTGGGGTGGCTAGCAATAGTGAATGTTTCAGTTCTTTGTTCTATTGATTCCTCTGACAGCAACCTCTCTCTATATAAAGTAATGTGAGTTATATACTGGTGAAAATTGAAGCTGTTCTGTCAATATTAAAAATTGAGCATTTGCCACAAATTACCACGCAAAAGTATTGGAGAGACCAAAGTTTTTAACTGTAAAAATAGATAATATTTATTGTAAAAGTGGGCAGCCTGCACCCACCCCTGCCCCATACATAGATGTGGGGGGCATGGGTCCTCCTGTCCCCCAGAAGTCTGCACCCCCCAGCCCACAGCAAGCACACAGCAGGCAGCAGGGTGTGGGAGCTGGGCTCTGCTCCACTGCAGCAGCCAGGGGCAGGAGGCTGTGGACCCAGTTCCCTGGCCCTATAGCCCTGGCAGCTGGAAGCCCCTTCCAGCAGGACTGGGGGAGCAGGAGCTGTGGGTGGGGGACAAGGCATACCAGTAGTTCTGGAGTTGTGTTTGT
>NW_005842160.1:38252-46259 GCF_000455745.1 Alligator sinensis | reverse complement strand
GAGGGGGGGGGGGGACAAGCGGCCCGCAGGGGGGGGGGGGGGGGGGGGCGCTGTGCGAGGGAGTGAGGAGCACCAGCAGGTCTGGAAGAGATGTGTTCTGGGGGAGAAGTGAGGGGCACAAGTAGGGCTGGGAAAGCTGTGGGGGGACTGTCATTTTAATCATAGATTTTGGGGGATTTATCAGAGAATTTGCAATTTTTTTTATTAAGGAAAACCAGAATCCCTGCTCATTAACACATGGAGCAGCTTCTCCAAACACAAGTGCAGAATTGGATTCATATGCTTGCCTCATAGTCATCACAAAACAATAAGAACTATTTTATAATTGTGGAATTCAAGTCATCTCTGGAGCAAAGCCACCTTGGCTTCCTTGAATGTCATATGAACATTATGATAATCTTTAGAGATCAGAAAAACAGGCTGAACTCTGGCAGAAGTCTTGCTCTACTTAGCAAATGTTAGCAAGCAGAAGGAGTAAAAAAAATAATTTTATCCACTGCATAAGAAATTAGCAAGGTACCATGTTAATAGGCACCTAGAAAGGTAAACCCAGAAGTAATGCTGAAAATCACATTCAGCACTTATCTCTACATTACCTACATGACTTTGTGTGTTCAGCAGATACAAGGCAATGTCAGATCTCACTCCAGAGATGGCAGAACACAAAAGAGGGAAGAAAAAGTAGCAAGTGAATATAGAAAAATAAGTAGAGTGAAATGGTTGCGTTTCTTCACCCAAACAGAGCATTGGAGCTTGATAAGCAGTTTGTTTTGGGGTTTGCAAAGGCAGTTTGTTTTGAAGCAGCTTATAAACAAAATCAATATGGACAAGCCATTCAGAACAGTTCTGTGCTGTGTAAGGATCTGTCAATGAATTGACAAACATATGTAAATATTCACAAATGCACCATGGTGGACAAGGCAAATGATATCACCAGGCTTAAATTGAGACAAGATGATGAGGGATGAAAGAAAAAAAATTACCCATTAGGGAAAAAAGAAACCATGTAGGAACAAATATTGATCCAGAGGGTGTAAAAATCTATGCACTAAGGTTCCACTGGGTACATCTACATGTTCATTAATATGCTTGAAATACTATGTATTCAGTTTAGTACTTGCTTAATAAAGTACTAACTAAATGCACGGTAACTAGAGTTACTGTGCAGTAGCACCAGCACATGGTTATTTTGTGATGCTGACTGTACATTAACCTAATAACACTGTGCAGTAGTCTATTAGCCTGGTTTTTAACCACCATAGTACTGTGCAGTGTTAATGCATAGTAAGCATCTTGTGTAGACATGTCCACAGACATTAAAAAAAGCACACAAAAAATGTCCTGGTCTGGTGAAGCACTAAGTACTAATGGTACCTCAGTGAAAGTAAGAAGTGCTCAACTATATTTCTCCCCTGTGCAAGTGTTGGGTCTCCCTCTCATTCCTGAAGAAGCTGGCACTCTCAAAATGTCCATCACATCTTCACAAGCTAACTACAAATGTTCAAAAAGCCTGAGGTAGAAGTGCTCTAAAGTACTGCACTTCACTTAGGTCAGAAGCAAACAGAAAAGATGTTCGCCCTTCACTGGGAGGGGCTCGAAGCCCACCTGCACTGGCTGAGGTCAGCAAGCTTAACATGCCCCAACACACCTCCCAGGAGCCTGCAAAGGATAATGAGCCCAGCTGAGCAGCCAGCCATCCCTGATTGGCCAGCACAGCCCCACTCCCCAGCCCTGCCCATCCCCACCAGCTGGTGGCTGTCAGAGATGGGTGTAGCTAGGCAGAGAGAAGAGGGGAAATGGAGTCGCCCCCCCCCAACTACATGCCCCCCTCCCCATTTTGCTGGCTTGGGTCTTTCAGGGGTGCGCTAGGTCTTTTCAAGCAGTGGGGCTGTTTCCCCACTGCCACCCCCAGTTCCCAGCACAGGGAAATTCAAAAGCTATCAGGAGGCCTGGATGGGAGTGGGGGAATGGAGCCCTCCTGCCATACAGGCCCAGCCCCACCAAGACCTGAGCCAGCAAGCTGGGGGGCCCACACATTAGGGGGGAGGGGAAACAGTGGTGGGGGGCTCTGTTCCCCCTCCCCCCTGCCTAGCCATACAGGGAGGAGACAGAGTCCTGTGAGACATTCAATAGAGAGCTCTAACCTAAAGTGCTTCAGTCTACATCCATCCAGGTCTATTTTAGACTGGGATCCACCATTTTTAAAGTGGTCTATGTATGGTGAATGTCTGTTCAGTTGAAGGTATAGAGCGCTTTCTGAGCACTTACAGTGCAATAAGTGTAATGTCTGTACCTAGCTTCAAAGAGTTCACATATTCTCAGTTGTCTCTTCCTTATTTAGTTACCCTCAAGGCTTTTTCACAGACATTTTACCTGGAACTGAAACCCTTCCAACACAAATTCTCATTTAATCTTTAAGCACCAGAGTGAACTGGGGAGATGGGTATAAGAAAATCAATTACAGAGTGACTCAGTAATTTTCTCACCACAGACAGAAGCTAAATGAGCTGTAGAGCTGATTGAACACATTTATGTAGAACTGCTTTCTCTCAACAGGCCTCCAGTGAGGTGTATTTTAAACCTTAATTATAAATCATTAACACCACATCAACCAATCAGCCTTTAAAATTTGTCAATGAAATTCAACACTAATTTACAGCACCCTGTGCATCTCTCTCTCACTGTCATAGATCCTTGAAAATCTGGCACACTTGTAACATTTTTCTTCTTTTTTGAATCTTTAAGCTCTTATCTAATACCTGGATAACTGATTTTTAGGAACTCTTGACTTCTAAACCCAGCACATGCACTGGTCATTCTGAAATATGATGAGTTATTTTCCAAAAGAAGTATTTATGGCCACAGGAATGAAGAATATTTCTCTCTCCTTTGGGCCATTAGAAAATTGGAGGAATTCCTGATTATAAATTGACAGTACTAGACTAATTTTATCTCTTATAAAATTCAGCGGCCTTGCTGCTACTCTGACCATCATAGGCTACCCACCTGGCATTCACTCCTGGATTGGTCCTCCACAGTATTTGGCTTTAACCCTGAGTGCTGAGGCATTAAAAACTGAAGAGGCATCTGTCATGTCAACTTATGATACCCAACCACTGTTGTACTTGATTATTAGGAAGTGGCAAAGTAACCTCCCAGGGCATTCACCAAGCAGCCATATTAGGTCACTGTGGTCAGCAAAGAGCTGTGTAAAAAGAAAAAGCAAAAGCAAACAAAAGACAAGGAGCGCTCAAAGAAATAAGATGTTCTAATTTATTCAGATATGCAAATACAGTGCTCAATTATATTTTAGTTGTCTAGAGGGAGGATGCTTCCAAATGAAGGAGTATTTTCACTGAAGAGGAAACTCTTGAAAGTTTGTTTGACTATAACTCTAAATATTTGGATAGAATTATAAGATAAGATATAATGAAGATAGCACTCTGTTCATTCCTAATAGGATATACAATACTACTTATTATTAGATAAAAAAGGTATCAAAGGAATGCTCACATGTCAAATTTTGTTTGATGGTTTCTAATTCCAGTTCACCAAATTCACAAAGTGACTAACAATGCATGCATTTTAACTAGAGAGAAGCAAGAAGAGAATATTTGAGAACAAATTCAGTATGACTATTTCCATATCTCTGTTTTCTTGGGGAAAAATGCATGTAATTGTGACTATATTGTTATGTTATCTTTATAATTGGCATTTTTCAGAAGACAATAATTATGGGACGATATCAATGTACCAGCAAAATAGCATTCTTGATGCTACAGTAATGTTTAACAAATATAATAATGCTTCCTGTCATATTATAAAGATTTAACATCCAAAATTAGTTCGCTCTTAAGCATGAAAACACACACTCCTATGGAAAAATCTAGATCTGAAGAGCTACTTATGTTTAATGCAAGATGTTTAACCTTTTATTTAAAAGAACCTTACTTCATTTGGGTTAAAGAGCTGAATCTTTGCTCCTGTTATTGTAAAGTTGTTCCATGCCACCATAAAGCACACAAATGATGCATCAGAGAGGGAAAAACATGGGATTGTGGTAAGGAGCACTGAATGATAGGTAAGGAGCATGATGGGTGTTGCAGCTGGCTGCAGCCAGGTTAAGTTAGAATAGCCATGTGACTACTCCAAATTATACTTCCAAATCATAACTAAACCATGAGGTTAGGAAGCTCCAGGGTTACAAGCTTTTACAAAACATGAAGACAAATAAAAATGTTCCAATGATTTATTTTTCAACATTTCAATTAAGATATTTAAGATATTCAATTTAAGATTTTTTTTAAAATGTGTTCTCCTACCTTCATTGCTTTTAATTAACACATAGCTTCATCCTGCTACTGTATAGGAACTTAAAATAAAAAATGACCAGGTTATTCATTGTTGCTGGTTACAAAAATGTAAACAGAAAACAAACAGTATAAATAATGAAAAACAGGTAACTATTTCAGTTGTAGTGATCATGTCAGGGGTCGGTGCTGTAAGGTCTAGGCCCCCTCTGGACTGGTGTCTTCCCAGAGAATGATGTCAGGATGTGGAAGAGGCAACACTATCCTCCAGCTGTGCTCTGGTGTTATTTTCTCACCCATCACAACTTCGATCTTCCTTCAGTTAGGAATCTGGTTCTGCTGGGTGATAAGTCAGGGCCACACAGAGGAATTTCTTTGTGAGGCTCTCCCTCCCCTACACCCTACCCTTACCACTTCCTTGATGTTATCCAGTGCTCTTTTCTTAGGTTCAACTCCTTATGCCACATATGACAGACATATCTGGGTTGCCTGGAATCTATGTCAGGCCCTTCTGTTGGGCCTCACCAAAGCCTCTCGGTGCAGTGATCCAGATTTTGACAAGCAGTTCAACTAGAGTCATCTCCTATCATGAGTCAACTGACAGGGTGCCAATGTGAACTCAACTCAATTCATTTTAACAGTCCCAAAATGGGCAACAATCAGTTTGACAGGCATGCATTGTCTTCAGGGTGAATTTCCCCCTTTCCCAATCAACTCCCTTCTTTAACAGTCCAAAAGGGAACCAAAATAGAAAGATCTACTTAAGTCTCTTCATTCATCTCAGATAGATCCCCCCAATCAATCTACCTTATAGTCCTAAAATGAGCAAATCAATTTGAAAAAGAAAACTCATTCTGACCAGCTTAACTGCCCTACTCATGGTAGACTCATGATCCTGAGCTGCATACCACCCATCTTCCCAAGCACCTGCTTCAATCCAGAGCTTCTATCTTCTCTGGTAATCAGCCCCCAGTGCTCTGTCACCAGTCCTCAGATTGGCTGGTAGTCCTTCAATCACCCTTGTCTGGTGCAGTGCACTGTCTTGCTGCAGTCAGCTTCAGGCAAGCGCCAGCAGGAGAGTTTTTCAGCATCTCTTTTGCTGTTATGCTGCGGTCTCTCCCCGGCTCCTCCTCTCCAGATCTGGAAGTGCCACTCTTGACTCTGCTACCACCAATCCTGACTGAATACTAGCTCCAGAAGTGCAGTGTGGTGCTCCAGTCCTCAGAGGCATTCCCTGTTCTGCCTGAGATAAGTGGAAGAGAAGGGTCATCTTTGGGTCTCCCTGCATTCCCAAGGCCTTTTCTTTCAAAAATCATCACACCTGTTAAATCATACCACAGGAAGAATTTTCTTTTTTTAATAGATAGCAAGTAGTCTCTTTTGAAATCTAATATAATACATATATAGCAAAACTTCAGGTATTATTGTAGGATCTTACCTTTATGCTGCATACAAGTTCAAATAGTCTAGGAGAATTCTCGCAGGTTTGTTCTCCTGGTAGAAAGCTTGCCTAAAAGATACTTGAACAGACATTTGAATGCTGAGCCCTTGAAGAGAAGACAGCTTGCAGTGCTGATGCTGCATGCTGCACAGTCAGGGGGCCTCTGTGCACATATTGCCCCATGTTCTACAGGCTCCTTCAGTATTCCTGGAGACAGAATGGTAGCAGTGCACAACAGCCCTAATTAGCTGACCTAGACTGATCAGAATCAGTCTGCGTTTCTCTGTGGCACAATGTTGGGATTCTGAAGGAGACATGTCCTGCTCCCTACTTGGCTAAATTAGTAGAGCATTTCCCAGGGGAAAGGGAGGGGAAGGGGCAGGAGCAAAGCACCCTGGGATGCTGGAGAACTATGCTGTGGCTTCTCTCAAAAGAATGTTTACAGATATTTCCTCTCTCAGGAGAAACTCTACTGAGAGTTGTTTAACCATTTTTCTCCTGGAGCAGACTTTTTTGCTCTGGGATAAAAGTGCTGATCACCTTTCCACTTTTGGTTTGTGGCAGACCAGTAAATTATGAGTGTCTGTAGGTGGTGTTCATATTATCATGGGCCATTCTGGCTCTGGGAAAACTGAAGGAGCCAAAAGAGCATGCTGAGTTATGTGCACAGGGGCTTCCTGGTTGCACAGTGTCAGCACTGCAAACTCTCTTCTCTTCAAGGGTTCAACATTCAAATGTCTGTTCTGGCATCTTCGGGTAAATTTTTCTACCAAGAGAATAAGCCTGAGTGTGCATGAAGCCACAATTGCATTTATGTATCTAAATCAATGTTAAAGTTAGATTGCCTAAGTGGTCAAAATAGGCCATTACACAAAGATTAGCGGGAGATTTTGAAGATAAAAATATCTGATACGGACCACAGAGTAAATTATAGCAGCTCTATATACAATGATATCACAATGTATATCTTAGCAATGGAAGCAAAGGAACATTATGAGGGTTATTTAGTATGTATCGTAATGAAGAAAAAACTTCGCCTTTGGTCCCTGTTACCCCAGAGGACTATATAACTAAATATCCATGTTTTAAACAATGTGTAAGGCAGAAATTTAAGCCTAGCTGCTACTGATTCCACTTGGGTGACCTACTGCATAGATTTACATTGGCAACACCATAAAAGTCATGCATATTGAAATAATTTATCTCTGAAACTAATTTTCCCCTATGAATTTTGCCATTTGATTAACATTTTGCTTTTATCATTTTATAAGCTCTCAGAAGAAAGTAAAAATTACTTCTAGCTCTGATTAAGGATTCAAGCCAGGAAATGAAGAGAAGCAAGGAAAATGAACTCTTCTAGCTGGAGCGTGGATGAAGCTCTTCACATGAGCACTGGGCTTGTAAAAGACATAGAAGAAATTAATTCAGCCTGGAATCTTAAAAATATACAAAGACCTAAATCAGGCACCTGGATAATTTCAGCATGCCTCCTCCACACTGTCCTGATGAAAAGCAAAGGTTATGTTGATTACAGTTTGTTGTGCTGCCAAGTTCATGCTTATGCTTCCAGAAGTAGTTTGTGGGGGATGGAGTGCTAACTGTGGGCCAGTGTTATGCAGGATTGATGTACAATCTAAGGACCTGGTCAGGTAGCTCTTAGGGTAAAGTTGCCCATTGCACTTAACCCATACTAAGGAAACTTTAAAACACAAACATCCATATATTAAAGTTGTTAACTCTGGCTAAATGCCCTCTGGGCATCTCAAAATTACACCATTTCAAGTGAGGCTTAACTCTGGGCCATGCTACCTAGCTCATGTTAGGGTAATTTTAGTCTGCTCCATGAAGATAATATTAAAAAATTGAAGTCCTCCAGTATCCCAGAATGCACGACTGCCAATTATCCTCCACCCAGAGCAAAGATAGAGCCCAGGTATCCTGGCTCCTAGCCACACTGCGGCTTGCCAGCTCTCTAGTGGTGAATCAGAGCTGTCCAGGCAAGAAATGGTATTAATCCTTAATGCATGGCTTCTCACAGCATGTTCTAACTTTAATACCACTTAACATTCCACAGATTTAGTACAGTCTAAGTGTAATGGGTAATTTTGACCTTTGCCCACTTCTATTTATGCCTTTGAAAACCTCCTCCCTGAAAACTTTTCTTTGATGCTTGGCACATTCCTCCTCTCCTCCCTAAACGTTAGAAAGCTACTGATATTCTTGTGCTAACTTTATTCTCATTGGAGCAGAAGCCCA
>NW_005842160.1:28144-38221 GCF_000455745.1 Alligator sinensis | reverse complement strand
CTCTTTCCAGAAAGGAAGACCAGTGAAAGTTAAAAGGTGACCTTTTGTGTGGATGCATTCACTTTTAGGCCTATGTTCTGGGAAGCATGAAGCCATGTCCCTATCCATATCTTCTCCACATGGAGGGAAATGTTAGAAACCAGGAACATTCAGGACTTCTGCCCTGGCCTTCCCCACCACTTTACAGTGATCTGGAACACCTCCCTACCTACTCCCCTGCATATGCCACACCTCATGAGATAATTGAGTAGAAGTTCTTGCAGCAGTCAAACTTGCAGAGTTTATGGTCTCCTGTGCTTCTTTCCTAGATGCAAGTGACCAACCCAAAATACGTTCATAGTCACAAAACATGTTGTGTGCATATGTATCCATCATGCACTTAGGCTGCCTATACACATGCTGGTTAGCATTCTAATTAAAATGAGTCAAAGCAGGCTCAATTAATCAAGCCCACTCTACATTCTAATTCTAGAACATTCCAGCATGGCCTCATCGTCATGTGTATAAGCCCCCACAGGTTTAAAAATGGCCACTAGGGTGCTTTATTTAAACCTTGTCAAATGAGGCTTAAAAGTATTCCATTTTTTAAACCCACAGGGGCTTAATACATGTGACAGTGAGACATTTTAATTACAGCAACTCTCCAGGAACTGTTATAACTAAAATGCCCCTCCTCCCCCACACCCCCGAGCACATGTATAGGCAGCCTTAGTTAGTTTTCATTTTATGTTTGTCTGGGGTTTGCTTAATAAGTGTAATCTAAGCACAATGGTTGATTCTAAAGTGGAAAAAAAAGTAAGTCTTTGACCTTTCCAGCCAATAGACTATAGCCATCACCAAAAAAATCCAAAACAAAACATACTGACTTTCCAAAACACAGTCTTAAAAAAAAAAGAATAGTTCCAGATGAGGACTGATTGGAGGGCTGCATGGGGAGAGAATTCTCTCTTTAACCCTGGTGTTCCTAATACTTGGGCAGGATATAACTTTATTCCTACTGGACTTGATGCAAAGACTCAATAGAAATTATTCCATTACACTTTGTTGACAAGGTAGCATAAGGAATAATGCATTGCTGTACCATTTTGTTGCCTAAATAGCTGATCTCTCAGGTCCAGGCCTGTCCCACTGGCACCTTTATTTAGTACTAACAGACAAATACAGCCATGTTTTTATTTCCATGGAGGATCCCATGGCAAGAGTTTCAACAACATGTGTATGTGGGTCTGTTTATGAACACTAGGATACAAAGATGGAGATGGTAAAGATAATCTGTCCTGTGTTGATCTCAACTACCTACTCTCTTCGATGGAGATAAGAGTTACAGAAATCTGTAGAAAGTGGTCAGGGAGGTAGGGATGGAAGTCCCAAATGCTCCTGGATCCTTCTGTTCTTCAGTGTGCATAGAGAAGGTGGATAGGTGCACCCACCCATGCAAAACAAAACAACAACAGCAAAGAAGGACCTTATTCAATTTAGACTGTAAAATGTGTAGTCACACAGAAAGTTGGAAGTGAATTTTACTTTAGGTGTCAAACTTTATATTTATTATGGTCCAAATTGATCCTTACTATGAGCTTTTACTTTTCAATAATTCAATGATTCATAGCAGGAATTTATCCCTAGCATAACACCAGACAAATTAGTGGAGTTATGTTAAAGCTTAATTTAGCCCAATATCTGCATCAGGAGAAGGCAGGGAATTAAAGGTGTTTTTACACTTGCTTTGGGGGTCTGGAGCAATGCTTTAATTAGAGTGACTCCAAGAGGCATGGGCACTTGAACTAAAGCTCCTCGAATGAGCTTTAGTTCAAAGTGCCCCCGCCACCATTTTGAAGCACAGGGACGCTAATATGCAAGATGCAGAGGCTGGCTGGAGCACACCAATTAGCATGCTGCCACAGACTCAGTTAATCAAGTCTGCTCCAATGCACTGTAATTACAGTGCATCAAATCAGGCTCCTGGCATGTCTACAGGTACCCTAAGAGTTCACAGATCTGAGTCAGATATTGTTTTCCAATAAACTATTTTTACATAAATAATATTTCCCTAGTCCATTCATCTATCCACCCTCAAGATTTCCTGCATTACTAGAGCATCTGGTTTTTCCTCTGTTTTTACTTGCTGTTTGCGTCAGGACTTATTGACAAAGTGTCACTAGTGATGTGTTTGCTGTCTTGCAACATTACGGATGACTATTGCCTTGCACCATTTCTATTCTCCCTCTATCTCCTGAATACTGAGCAATCTACTCTCAAGCCAGGTGGACCAGAAGAAAGAATCTATGTGGAAAAAAATCTTAGAGTACTAAGCTACTGACTTAATCCTGTTTTTTTTTTTGTTTTGGTTTTTTATTTTTCTTGGCAACAACTACACAAATAATCTTCTCCAATTGTAATAAGTGTAGGGCAAAGACCTTCACATTAATTGTTTGCATTTTTTATATATATATATCCCATATGCACTGTATAATTTTGTCTGTATAAATTCCATTATTTCGGCCAGATAAATGGAATGAATCATGTGCCTTTGCTTTCTCTGTACACTCGCATGAAATGCAGGTCACTGGTTCCCTATATTACTGATGTAAAGATGTGATAATACTTTGACATCATTACTGGCAATGTATACCAGTCATCCAGTTCAACAGCAATTATTTGTCATTTTAAATATTCTTAAAAGTTATGTGAGGTCAAGAAGAACAACTGACAGATGAGATCTATGTTTCACCCTCCCAGAAATGAAAGCCATTAAGGAATATGCATGCAATCTGTTACAGTGCCTGCCATCTCCTCACTCCCTCTACTGGTATTAGCTCCCTCAACAATAGATTTTCAGACCTTCAGTCATGCATTTGATCTGACAGAATTCTGTTGGACTACCACTAAATAAGAAACAAACATACATACACATAAACCATTTAGCTAACTCAGGCAGCAGTTGAATTTTCCTGGGAAATCTACTTTTTCCCTAGCATTCAGGTCAGAGATTATAAATAGTAGTCTTTCAATTTACAGGCATGCTCTTTCAACATCAGAGTTCTGGGTCTTGAGCCTTCAAAAAAAACAACAAAACTCAGAGAGCTCTTTTTGACTCTGGGTTTTTTTATGGGATTTGCCACTAGCTTGGAAAAATGTCTGCAGTATCTTTCATAAACATCATAATTTATTAATGCACTGTGAGTCTAAAACAGCCCAGTTGTTTGGGTGCCTAGTAACGTCTGAGGTTAGTTCATTTATATAGAGAAAGGAGCAACACTGGAAAGTGTTTCTCTATAGAGAACCATACTGATGAAAAGTTTCATAGAGCTGATCCAAAATTCTGTCTTACACCGGATCTTTAATATTATTTCCTTTGGATGAGCTTATTGCAGGTTTGAGGGATTTTTCTTTGTCTCTCTTTCTTTTTAAAAAAGAATAACCACTGGTATATCTGTATGTATTTTTCTAATGCACAGATTTTTTAATGCTGTGTCAAAGGTAAAGAGATTGCACCTGGGAAATCTGGCTGGCATTTCTGCAAAAACAACACAATAACAAGAACATATTAACCACCTGAGTGCTGGCTTTTAACCTATTTTAGTTTAGTCATTTCCAAGGTAAGATAGGTATTCTAAACATAACATGACCCTGACTCATCAAGATGCGTCTCCTGGTTAAAGGTGGTAGGTGTTGTAAAATTGATTTTTTTTAAAAATCAATACCTGCGTACATTGAATGTGTCAAATATAACAAAAGCCTGAAAAGATAGGATACAAAAAAGTGTTCTCTCCTATTCTGAATGAATATGTGGGGGAAGGATTAAGATCATCATGTCATATTCAGGGGAGTTACTGAGAAAATATATTTACCATAGCAACAGCTGTTCTAGAGGTTACAGCAAGATTAGTAAGAGCCTATTTCATCTTTTCTCTTGTTTTAAGTGAGACTATGACCTGCCACCCTATTGGGGCAAAGTAAGTAATTCTTTAAAGGCAAGCACCTCACTTGAAAAAATTACACTATTTCTGTGGATTTCATTTTTTATCCTATTTGATCAGTTTTTGCCATATTGCTAGGTTGCACGTAATTATTAATCTTACCATTTCAGCTGCACAAAGCTAGCCTAAAAAGGTCCCTAACTCAGTAAAAAGGAATGCAAAAATGTTAATAAACTCAAGATGTTAAACTCTGATTTGTACCTAATTCCATTAAGACATGAAGCCCAAATTATACTTGTAGCGTCAAACTTCCTGGGTTTGTTGGCTCTAAGAAGTAAAAAAAAAAAAATAATATATACTAGTTTTGCTTTTATCTTTAACTCTATAAAAAGAAAACAAGAGGCAAGCAATAGCTTTTATAAATGAGTCATTATTAGAGATTATTATTGCCTAAATAGCATCCAAAAATGTGTCAGACATTTTACAAAGGAAACAAAAGTACCTGATGTGGCTCTTACTCCAAAGAATTTTCAGCCTAGATCCTCAAAAGTATTTAAGCACCAAATTCAACTTCTCCGTAGGTGTACTGGTGAAAGTGGTGCCCAACTAAACCATGAAGTACTTGAACACAGAAGCCAATCTGGATTGTCCCTATTAGGTGACTAGGATCCCCAACCATGGGACCAGTGGGGACATTTACCTTCCCACTTTGTGCATTTCACATTTATGTGCCAAGCCTTTCCACACACACAATGAATACAAGTATCCTGTCTCAAGACAGCAATTCATAGACCTGTGACACAGCTTGAACAGCTGGATGCAAGCAGACAGCAGGTGAGGATAGTGCCAATAATAGTGTTAAATCTCAAACACAGTGCAGACACCCAGGCATTGGTGGATTTAAGAGAATAATGGTTGCATTTGGCACTACCAACAAGTAGCTGACAGGCCTTAATCCATCCTTTTCTGAGGGCAACAGACATAAACGGTATGTAAATGCCCACTACTTAGGAGGCCACACCCCAAGAAGTAGTTCCAAGTAACTCTCCTCATCCCAGTCCCTGTCCATGAAGACCATCCCTAACCAGATTCCTGACAGAATTTCTTAGTCCTGATATACCACAATGATGAAACCTTGTGGACCATTATGGCACTCCGGGAAAAGATGATTAGAGGAAATCAAGGAAGCAAGGGAGCATATTTCCTGTAAATAAACCCACAAATGATGCTCGAAAAACTTTGCAATGGACACCAACAGCTATGGTTTCTGTGGGAGAACTTCCCGCATTCAGCCATAGCAGTTCAGACCCCACTTTCTGCCTTCAGTCTCAGCTCTCCAGAATCTGGCCCACAGCCATCAGGGACCCAAAGCATATGTTGCTGCACAGACACATCAGCCCTTGGTGGGGGATCAGAGTAATGGCTAGGGTCAAGTTGTGAACCATAACATGACCTGTTCCAACTCCATGTTGGAACAGTTCCAACTCCAACACCATGCTGGCCGCTCCATGGAGCCCATGGTTGAACCACATAATATGCTGGAGCCTGCTAAAGAAGAGTCTAAGGCTCACCATTCCCACTGCATCTGGCTTCCAGGAAAGACTCTGGGCAAGAGTGTCCAACCTGTAGCATGGGTGTCCATGGGCAGTCTCTGTGTGTGGCACAGGAGAGGGGACAAGCAACACACCAGCAGATAGGGCAAGAAGCAAAAAGCACAGCAGCAAATTGGGAAGGGGGAACAAGGAAGCATAAAGCAGAGAGGCAGATCAGGAAGGGGAAGAGGTTTAGAGTGGCACTTGTGGAGGATGCAAAGTTAATTTCTGGCAGACCTGCCAAAAAAGTTGGGCATCTGCTTCAGAGCATTGAGACACTTAGTGTAGCTGGGACTGTTTTTCATGGGAATGGCAGAAGTCCACAAGGCAGAAGCAAGGGCGGGCTCATGAAGTGGTATGGAGGTGCAGGGTGTAGAATTCACCTGGCTTTCATGCCCTCTGCAGGACTGACCACCAATACAAAAAAAAAAAAAAAAAATCCTTTTCTGCTTTTGGTTGAAACTGAGACTTTTCAGTTTTTATGACCACCAATACAAAAAAAAAAAAAAAAAAATCCTATTCTGCATTTGGATGAAACTGAGACTTTTCAGTTCTTTTTTTTCAAGGAAAGAGAAAAATCTCACTGACAAAGAGCCAAGATTCCAGCTGTTTGGGGCATCACCTGGGATGCAGGAGACCCAAATTCAAGTCGTTTCTCTGCCCAGTTCAGTTAAAGTCCATGGTCTGAATTTCCCACAGCCTAGGCAGATATTTTACTATTCAGGCTATTGCAAAGTAGCCCCCTTTAATTTATTCAATTTAGACAGTTCTATTTCTTAAATATTGGACCAAGAAATTAAACTTGGATCTTCCATATCATGAGTGCCCAATCACTAGACAATGGAGTCAATCTCTCCTGTTTGCTTAGGCATATTTTTGGCAGTTGTAAATGCTTAACAAGGTACAAGGCAGTGATATGAGTGGGATTTCAGGTTCCTGTTAACTAAAAGAAGATTTAATCGTCTGAATCTAAACTATCAAACTTAAGGAGTTTTAGTGCTAGTGCTAATCAAAACTTGTCCAAATGTAGAGCATTTAGATTGAGCCTATTCTAAATAGATTTCAGCTATGAACTGGAAACTGAGCACCCATCTTGACCCAGTACACACAGCCAACACCTGCTATTCCAATGTCTTTTTAAACAAGTGCTTCTTCCATTCTACTTCCAAGAAGTATTTGATTAACCTAAATATATTAGTCAGTAAATGTGATGCTATCATGAGGATGTGCACATATCAATATATCATGAATGCATAATTAGGTGGGACTTAGTCTAAAGAAGCAATTAATACTGACATGAGATCAAACACCCTAAAAACCTCAATATGAAGCCAAAACCCCTGAGTGTCTTTTTTTGAGACTGTATCTGTCCAACAGCCAGTCAAAGACAGAAAGAGAGAAAGAGAGAGGTGACTGAAAAGGGGTACAAGGGAAACTGGTTAGTTGTAGGGGAAATAAGTAGCTGCATGGGGTTGGAGTGTAGCTTAGAAGAAAATTCCCTTGGGGAAGTTTTGAATAGTGTAGGGACATTATGGTAGTCAGGTAGGGGAGAGGAGGGCCCATAAAGGCTGGGAGAACATCTCTGGGAGAATGTGGGTGTGTTTGCGCAGGGATAGGGGACAGGTAGCATGGATGGAGAGGATGGAGAGAGGCTGAATAGCAAGGTCCACCTCCCCTCCTCCATGGTCCAAACCATGCTGAAATGCTCCAGGAGCTAGAGAGAGAGAGAATCCACAACTGAATGTCTTAGAGAACACGTGCATCTTGCATGCCAACTTCAGTGGCCTAGCACACCTGCCTTCAGAGGTACACTTCATGCTAGCTTCCCTGATCACTCTCTGCAGTACTGTACACAACGAGCCGATACCTGGCTGCTCCACTCACTTTGCTGCCTCTCTACCTGTGTGTTAGTGCTTGGCCATCCTGGCCTCAGGCTCCTTCCACTGGGTCACTGCACAGATCATCGGACTTAATCAGGCTGCGGTCTCCAGGATACTGATGCAGTTTCTGGAAGCTGTCATTACCCATTTGGGACAAGCATAGGGACAGCATAACTCAGTCACCTGGGCACAACGTGGAACCAATATGGATCATACCACACTTCTGCTGCACTCTCTCTGTTGCACTACAACTCAGCACGGCTTCCTCTCCCAAACAGAGAGGTCACAGAACCCAGAGAAAATGAAATGAAGTTTGCCAGCTGACATAAGGAGAAAAGTCAGCAGGCTGAATTGGCTAGCCTATCAAACCACTGCTTTTCCAGAGTTAGCACTGGAAGTAATTTCACCATTGGCACACTATTTCTAGCAAATTGTCAGGGTAAAAAAAAAAAAAGAGCAGAATTCCCTTTAAATGATAGGCTACTGTAATAAAACATAAAATAAATATAAAACTAAATTTGCTTAATTTACAGAACATGCTTCTATTTGCAGTCAGGGATACATTGTACATTCACACCAGTCTACTATAGGTATTTACATACATCCCCATTAAAGGACTGCATACCTCAGGGAAAGGAAAATGTTTTGTCTGTCTCTGGCTTGCCAAACCTCTCATCTCTAGAGAGAGTTTCATTACAAGGAGGGTTTCCCCTTCTCTCTCAGAGCATTTTCTGCATGTAAATGAGATCTCTCCTAGCGCCATTACAAATTCATACCTTTCTGGAAGCTAAAATGGCAATCACTAGAAACAAAACAGAACAGCTATGTGTGTGGGAAAGCAGGGATGGTTAAGCAAGCCATACCAGCCAATGGGAAATAGCTCAACTTTCCGAATGAACATGACCCCAGATGGTAGGACATGATTATATTCTGGCACTCCTTTAAGTACTAAAATCAAGTCCCATTTTAAATACATTTGCCTCTAGAAATAGAAAAGTATCCCCCCTCTATATTTATGTTACATTAGTGGCTTGGTTTTGGAAGTCCTGCCAGAAGTCTTCCAGAAAAGAAAAAAAAATGTTTTGCATGAATCATCCATGTTACAGTCTTCATAAATCTACATCATTACCAAAATATGTCCCAAACTACTGCATAAATACCAGGATTTAAACACTGGCGGGGGGGGGAGTAGGGGATTAGGATATGTCAGAGCACAACTGGTACTAATATGATGCCACAGCAATATCTCTTTGTTAGTCTATGAAATTTCTGTGGTAGTACTCTAACTTTAAGACATATGACTTTGATACAATGACAGATGTTGTAATACCCTATTTTACATACAATATTATGCCTGCATCAGTCTGTGGTAATGTAACCTCAAACCAAAAGAGCAAAATAAGGCTGAATTTATATAGTATAACTTTGCAGTGGTAATGTTCTCTGTAGACAAGATTGATGGAGAATTCCTCCAAAAAAAGGCCACCAAACCTGCTAAGATGTTTCTAATGACCCGTTAAAAGATGTAAGGTTTTCTTACACCAGGCATTTCTGAATTTTCTTCAGGCCAGGATTTGCAATTTTTTGCATGATTTACCAGGGATAAAATGGCCTTTAAAAGAAATTTCTCTAAATAAGCAACTGTCAATTACGAAGTGCGATAAGCACTATCAATACCTTTCTATTACTTCTCTCTTTTATTAAATGCAAAGATATATATCTATGTAATTTTATGAATGAGATTTTACCCATTAAATTCTGAACAGCCAAGATTATATTTCCTGCAGTAACTGTAGCTCAGTCACACACAGCTCACATGCACACCATGTTAAGGCATATCATTTATCATCCTATACACAGAACCATGGAAATTAGAGATAAGAAAGACCTCTTAGATCACTCTTCTACAGCTTTCCAGGATATTAGTCCCTTCCAAATACCTTTGCCAAACAAACAAACAAAAAAAGAAATAAAAGTACTTAATGCCAAACTAACGCTGTCAGTGGGAACAGTACCAATGTTATGCCTCTGTCATATACCTAACTAATACGGAATCCTCTGCTGTGCATCCCAGCACAAAAATGTGGTAGAAACTTTCCACAGGTCAGGAAGATGGGCAAAATCCCTCTGCACAACCCCACACATTGCTTCTGTCCCCTCCATGCACCAAAGTAAGACACATCTGCCATGTTATGTTTTTTAAAGGATGTGTAAAATGGATCCAAATCTGACTGCCTGTGCCATAATGTGATACTTCCACAAATCTGCCAAGACTAACAGTGAAGTTGCATTGTCCAGTAACATTGCACACCATTACTTAATTTGAATTTGCTATCCACCCCCATGGCTAGCTCTCTATGGGCCTGATCTCTGTGACTTCAAAGATAGTCTTTCAACTGACTTCAGCAGGCTTTGGATCAGACCTTTGTAGATATTTAATCCAGGTTCTTTGCATTTTATTTCCTCACTGTTCATCACAGTAGTTCCCATTGAGTAGAGTTTCATTTCTAGATCATTAATTAAGACATTAAATATGGCTGGACCCAACATCAGTCCCTAGTGTACCCCATTAGGCTGGCTTGTTGGATCTTGATAGGCAATTATTCAATATATAGAGCACTCTTTCAGAACATGAGACCCAGGTTTAGCTCCTTCCTGTGTTGGAGGTGATTTGAACTTTTATTT
>NW_005842160.1:20741-28113 GCF_000455745.1 Alligator sinensis | reverse complement strand
TTCCCTAATTATCAACCCTTAGGACATTCTGGGATGTGGGATACTCTACATTCCCTCCTGCTGATGCTGTTTCAAATTACATGGAATAATTAAATATTGACTGAGAACATGCCCCTCTAGCCTAGGGGTTAGTGCATTTGCCTGGGAGGCAGAACATTTGGGTTCCAGCCCCCACTCACTGACATTTTCACATTAAGTATCCAGTCAGTCAAGGCCTGGAACCCAAGTACCTTTCCCAGGTGAGCCTTCTAACCACTAGGTTATATGAGAAGAGTGGCCAGATGCCTAATTCTTTGTCATGACGCAGGTCTCCAGGGGTGGTCATGATACACCTAGGGCCATACCAACTTCACCCTGCATGGAAACTTCTAGTCTTTCCTGCCACATCTTGTTGGCTAAGATAGTAAGTAGGGAGGCTGCCCACAAGTCTCTGTGTGGCTACAGTCCTTTATAACCCCACTAGACCCTGCATGTTCTTTGATCCCTAGCCAGGTCCTGTTCCAAGTCGGTGCCTTACAGGGCACCCCAGGCCTTATGGGCTAGATGCGTGGCTTCAAAACCTCCTCTTTACTATGCCCCATGCCCCGCAGGTGGTATATAAATATTGTCTCCCTGATAAGGTCTTGGCCTAACTTGGCCACCTGTTGTTGCTGGTTCTGGACCCTGTCACTGTGCCCTTCTGGCACTAGGCTCTGTGTGCCCTTGTGTCTGTGCCCCTCTGGCGCTGGGCTCTATACAATAGTGTTCCCCAATGAGGCCTCCTCCTCCCCTATTAGCCTCATCCCGGTCCACCAGAATAAACGCATTGTTGTCTGACCTCAGCTATCTTTCCTGCCCAGGGCAGGGGGTCGGACTCAATGATCTGCTTAGGTCCCTTCCAACCCAAACATCTATGAATAAATAACATAAATATAAGCCCCTGGGCTATAAAATAATAATAACAATGAATGTCACACTCTGTCTCTTTAAGAAGACAAACTTCTCCCCAAGCATTGAGTGCCCCATAGCCCTGAGTACCTTATGAGCCTCTGGAGCCCCATTAGTCTTACAAGCAGCAGATCAGGCAACCAAACATCTCTGAGTAGCTCTTTTCTACAAGAGTTCCTTCCCCTGGAAGCTGCCACAGAACTAACTCTTATCAGCCCCAGCCCTGGGGCCTATATGTGCCCAGAGCCCTGCCTGCTTCCAGTCAGTTGACTGGGTGCAGGTGTCAGCTAATCCCTCATTAGCCTGCTGCCTAGGCAACCTGCAGCTGGGAAGCTCTGCCAGTTCCCAGGGGTCTCTAGCTAGGCTGCTTCTGCCCTTAAAGGAGCAGGCATGCCTTAGTGCCCTGCAACACCCTTCTAACCATAAACCAAAATTTTGACATGGCTAAGAATTGTTGAACTCAAAATTTCTGAGATATACCTACCCCAGGCATATCTGCCCATATTCTGCCCCCAGCTGCCCGGGTCATTCACTCAATCATTTGCCATTAAATTTCTTCTTAGAAAGAATAATATGCAAAAAGTGAAGCAAAGCAAACAGAAAAAAATAGGAGATGGAAAAGAATGTTTCTTTATTATCTAATTCTCTTTCTTCAGGACCCCTGTATAAATTGCTGGGAGGAGGAGAGATGGCGCACACAGCTTGTGAGCTGCAGTTTAACCACCCTGTGATAGAGTCAAAATTACATTCCTATCCCTGGTTCAGCCCAGAAAATATTTAATTATTAAATGTAAGCAAAAATATTTTAATGGGAGAGAATAAAAGATTTTCTGATACCATCATCCTGGAATATGCCATAAAGTTAGCATATTTCTTGAAGGAGGGATGTGGGTTTGAATCCCCTCAGATGAATGAAAGAATTAGACTCATCTCCCACATCCTATGTGAGTGCTTTAATCACCTAGCTGCTGGGTAACATGAAGGGTAGCACCATCCCCCAACACTTCCAGCTAATAGATGTGCTCTGAGAATACTTATCAGATTGGGGCCATCTGGTGAAATGGGACAAAATTTATGTAGTTTGTGAATCTTGACAGGGGAGTAGGCTAGGGGCAGACTCCAAACTGCTCACTACTGTCAAGGCAAGTGTTCTCAGAAGCAAAACACTGACAATTATGCTGCACATAGACATAACATTTGAACCGTTCCAAGAATAGCACCAATTGGGAAGCAGTTCAGAAATGTCCCTGGACAGAAGCATCCGCACGTAAACTGCTAAGGTTTCTAAGTAGAATACTCACCTTCTAGGCACTGAACTGCTTCCTAAATTCCACCAGGCTGTGTTAGGAAACTCAGACCATCATGCCTTTCAGAGGTCAGTGCCTGGAGTTTCTCCAGGAATCCCCAAGAAGGAGAGGAAGACTTGGATTGAACAGATTTCAAGAAGGAGAAAGATAACATTGTCCACAATTGCAATTTTCTGTTCCCCCTTGTCAAAAACACTGAGTTAAAAAGGCTAATTGAGTTTGAGTAGGAACATTGTTACACTTTACCAAAATCTGTATGGTTGACTGGGCATGAACAGCTGTGTGGCATAAGCAGCCTGGACCCCATCCTGGGAAACAGAACCAGCTCAAGAAGGAGAAGGGTCCAAGCCTCATTTAGGGCAGGAGCATGGTGGATGTGGAAGGGTTGCCAGGTGCTGTGGAGGGGAGGGGACTGGGTGACCCCTTGCTGGTGGTGGGTGGGTGGTTGTACCTGTAACAGTTGTTAATTTCTGGATGTGTGTGGGGAAAGAAAACCAGGCAATGGCACAATGGGTACTTAATAGAACAGAATGGCTGTCAATTCCAGGCTGGATATGAAGTGAATTATCTCATTAACTGTTATTTGTTCCTCACCCCTCTGTTCTGCACTCTTGCAGTCAGTGTTGGGACCCATAGCAGGAAGGTGAAACTGATAACATGTTTTCCAGTACAGGCAAGAAAAGGTTCTTCAGGGGTCCCTGGAGCACCCAGCCCACTAGGAACCACAAGCCAGGGGGCATACAGCACCTGGATACCCACCAATCAACCCCAAATTATTCGGAGAATCCTAACCCAGGGTCCCTAGGGCTCAAGACAAACATTACACATAAATCGGTTTAAGTGATCAGAAACTGGTTTAAACCTGTAACAGAACAGGCATTCAGTGCACATAAACCAGTTTCAAAATGGCCAAAACTGGTTTGAGATAAATCTGGTTGACTGTAGTATCAGACTTAACTGATTTCATTCATACTAGTTTTTGCATTGTCTGTCCCAGACCCCTTCCTGGTTTAAGTTAAACCAGACTCCCCCAGCATCCTGGCATGCTCTCTGAGTTTGGCTCTTTGCTCCAGTCCAGCCAGGCTGGCCCTCTGCCCCCAAGCCTGAGCAGGGACAGACAGGGGCGGGAGTCTGGCCAGAGAGGGGTTTAATTCCCCCTTTGCTGTCCCACTGGCGGGGACCCAAGCTGGGTCTGCCAGGTGCTCACTAGGGCCATGCTCAGCTTTGGGCCATGCTCAGCTTTGGGTGCTGATTCAATTCAGGGGAGATTTGGCCCAATTTGGTGGCTGAATCTCCAAATCCAAATCAAATCAGGGGACCAATAAAAAGGTCTGAATTGATTCGAAGCTCTTCAAATCTTCAGAAAAGATTTGGAGAGCTTCGAGGATTTGGGCAGTCCCAGCCCATTGCAACAGAGAACTGGAGCCAGACTCCATGCCAGTAAGTAGGGGCTGGAGGAAGGGGGACCATGCGGGGACCCCTGCCAGGCCCCATACCCTGCCTGCTCCCCCAGTCCCTCCTACCCCCCTCCTGACTCCCAGCCCTCCCTCATGGCTGCCCTGCCCAGTCCTAGCTCCTGCTGCTTTAAAAAAAAGTCCCCACTCACCGGATGCTGTCAAGCAGGGAGCTATCCCTGCTTTCCCCCAGTGCCCCACACTGTATGGGGGGGCTCTGCCATGAGCCCCCTGACCCCCCTGCTCCCCCAGACCCGCTCATGGCTGCCCCACCCACCCCAGCTCCCAGCACTTTGGAAAGAAAAGCCCCAACTCTCTGAGCGCACCCAGGCAAGGGGCAATCCCCACTGACTCCCACTGACTCCCACTGCATGGGGGGCTCTGTCACTAGCCCCCCCCCCCCCTGCCTGCCCCCCCCCCCCCCCCCCCATGGCTGCCCTGCCAACCCCAGCTCCAGCCCTTTAAGGAAAAAAACATTAAAACCCCACACTCACCAGTTCCTGCAACAGCCTTGGGGCTTTGGGGGTCTCATGCAGAGCCCCCCATGCAGCATGGGACATCAGGGGGCAGCAGGGATTGCCCACTGCTGGGCAGGAACTGGTCTGGGTTTTTGGTGTTTTTTTTTCCCTTAAGGGAGGTGCAGCCATGCAGGGAGGGCTGGGACAGCAGGAGGGAGGTCAGGAGGCTCATGCAGAGCCACTCACACAGCATGAGGTAGTGGGGGGCAGTGAGGATCACACCCCTCCCCCACCCAGCAGTACCCGGTGAGTCGGGGCTTTTCTTTTCAAAGTGCCAGGAGCTCGGCTGTGTGGGGCAGACATTGCTGGGCTGGGAGAGCGGGTGGGGGATGGGGCCTGGGTGATTTGGAGATTCAGCAGCAGTCAAATCTCTGAATCAGATTTGGCCAAATTGATTCAGGACAGTGATTCAAATCACTGCATTGAATCACTGTCCCCCAAATCAGCAAAATCTGGATCTGAAGCGTATACTAGCTGCTTCGCACAGGCCTAGCTGCAGCAGCGGGGCAACATGGTCCCTGAGGCAGAGGAGGGAATGGAGGGGTTTAGTTTGTCCTCTACCCCACTGGCAGCCAGATCTGCCCACCATCACCACTTCACTTGCTCCCAGTGGGGGGAATAAGCCCCTTACTGTCCCCTCTGCCAGTGAGGGGGAATAACAAAGGGCCCTGCCCACCCCCAAGGGGCCCTTCCCACCAGTGTCACTGCCACATCTGGGTTGTACCACAGGGCAGTGGTGGCAGCACAAAACAGATGCAGGGCAATCCTGCACGGGCTCCAGGTGGCTGCAACTGGAAGCACCAGCAGTGGGAGGGAGAGGGCCCCAACACTGAGCAGCAGTTTCTCTCCCATGCTACTGCTGCTCAGCCCAGATGGGTGAGCCTGGAGCCAGTGCAGGGCATGTGGTGTCAGGGCTGCATGCACTGATCCTTGCCTGAACTGTGGGATTGGGGCCTGCGGTAGCAGCAAAGGAGCTGCTGAGGCCAGGCTGCTTAAAAAGGCAGTCCCACCATGGAGCAGTCTCAGCCCAGCTGTGTGCCTAAGGAGTGGCTCCTCAGCCAGGTGGGACCAAGGGACCTGCCAGGGTCCAGACAAAACCCCTCTGTGGGCCAGATCTGCCCAGCTGGCAATGCCTGGCCATGGCCCAGCCCAGCCACTGGAATGGCGAGTGGGGAGCGACCGTGACAGGAGCAGGAGCCCCTGTTATAGTTTCCCCAAGCACGAGCCTCTTTCCAGCAGGGAGCTGTGCTGTGGGGAGAGGAAAGCTGCTACAGGCTGTGGTAGCTCTGGGGGAGCTCGGATGGCTCTGGCCCCCTCCGGGCCCCAGTGCTGCCATGTGCAGTCCACCACATCTCTGCCTGCCCCATAGTGGGGCCCCCTGCTGGGAAGGGGCTTGCACTCCACAACATTACAACAGGATCTGCTGCCCCCATCAAGGTCCCTGCCCCCTCCTGTTGCAGTGGCCAAGCAGGGGCACAACCAGATTCCAGTGGGCAGGGACCCTGATGGGGGTGGGGCAGGGCTGGGGTTATTCCCCCTCCCTCTGGTGGAGGGGACAGCATGAGGCTTATTCCCTGACAGGAAATGAGTGCAGCAGTGACAGTGGGCAGACCTGACTGCCAATGGGGTAGAGGGGAGAATAACCCTCCTCCCTGCCTCTTCTGCCTCAGGGGCCATGGTGCCCCACTGTTGTAGCAGCATGAGGGGAGCGCCTGGCAGACTTGGCTCAGGTCCCTGCTGGTGGGATAGAGATGGGAAAATTAAACCCTTCTGTGGCCAGTTCAGACCAGACTGGCCGTGTGCCCCCCACTGCTTCTCTGCAGTGCCGAAAGTGCCAAGATGCTTAACTCCCTAAAGATCTTTGAAAATGTGAGTGCTGCCATAAATTCCTAATTCTACAGCTTGTGGCATGTATATTTCAAGCTTCATAGTCATGATGTAATCTTTTGATGTAATCTTTTTTATGGTATATCTAGCTTTTGCAAACTATATCTAACTAAATACTTAAGGCAACTTGCAGATGCTGGGAGGGGTGTGGTGTGTGTGTGTTAAGAGATGCTTGCAGAGCACAGCGTGTGGGATGCGGAGGATTCCTGGAATGCCTCCCTAACACCAGCAGGATAATGTCTCCCTGACACTTGTAAGATAGCAAAAAGTTCAGAAAAAGGTCTCATTATAATGCTAAAAATCACACCCCTGGGCAGGGCAAAAGTATATTAATGAAACATATATGTATGTAAATGAATTACATGGCTAAAACATAGGTATAGAGACATGCTCAGTAGAGAACGTCTTATGTCAGTGGCTTGTAACCAATCACTGAGCGATACACTTGCAAACATATGTATAAAAGGTACCCAAAGGCAGAAACCAGTGGTGCTTGCTTTGCAAACGATTGCCAAGCACCCCTCTCTGCGCAGACTGGAAACAATAAAGATTAAGTTGGATCCTCCACCCCTGTGTGTTCATTCGCAATAGCACACCGGGCACGAACTCACACTGTCCGTTGGGGACAACAGTCATTTTATTGAAAGTCTTCTCAAATATCTCATTCAGATTCCACCCCCAAAATATTCTCTCTCTCTCTCTCTCTCTCCCCCTCCCTCTCTCTCCCTTGGTTTGCAAATCATTATATTTGAAGGACTCAGAATAATTTCTCCAGCTTTCTGGTGTTAAGTTTTCTTCTTTAAATTCAGCTAGAGTCTCAAATATATTTGCAATGTCTGTAGGACAGCTTTTGTTGGCTTTAATATATTTAGCAGACTAAAGATTTCAGCTGTTTTAGCAACTTGAAATGCCAATTCCAGCTATAATTTAATATTTTGAGTTTGTTATATAAAGAATATGTACAACTGAGGCTGCTTAGAGTTGCTGGACTCTGGCTGCCACAGAAGTGAAGACTAAAGTCTTTATTATAATGACTGGCTCTGAAACAAGATAAATTAATTTAATTCGTGTCTCTCTGATCCTCCCATGCCAAGCAGGTGGACAGGAAGTAAGCAAAGAATTGGCTGAGCCAATAATCTGTGTATGTATGTGTGAGAGAGAAAGCGAGCTTGACTCTGGCAAAGGACAAATTTCTACTTGCTCCTTCTTCCACTCCACCCGCTTCTGAAGGAGTAAGCAAGAAGTGAATCACACCCCTAAGAAGTATTCTCCCTTTCTC
>NW_005842160.1:10375-20710 GCF_000455745.1 Alligator sinensis | reverse complement strand
CCTGCTGAGAGTGGCACGACTACATACCCCCCTACATGCAAAACTTGAGGCAAAGCCACAATCTAGCCCTTATTAAAGCAATTCTGCTTCCTTGTTTTCTTTCTGTCTTTTGGAAGAAAGTGTTTAGTGATGCCTATACATGAGTAAGGAGAATGCATCGATGTGCTGTAATTCCAGCATGTTGGGCTAGACTCAATTAATCTTGTCTGCTCAATTAATCAAGTCTGCTGGAGCATGGCAATTACTGTGCTCCAGCAGCCTCCCGTGTTTCATGTATCAGCATCCCTGCACTTCAAAATGGAGGCGGGAGCACTTTATCTAAAGCTTGTTCAATGATCTTTAAAGCGCCCCTACTGCCATTTTGAAGTGCAGGGACACTGATACACAAGATGCTCTGGATGCTTTAATTAGAGTGGCTCTCGGAGTCACTCTAATTAAAGCGCTCCCACCCCACTCCTGGAGTGTGTGTATAAATGCCCTAAGTGTTTAATTCTAAAAGATGGGCCAGGGCCCATACCTGGATGGGAAAGAGGTGCCTCCTTCTAGCTCAGGCTAAGGCTCCTAAGCCCTGGGAAGGAGCAGGATTCAAGGCTCACCCTTAAAAATGGAGAAAACCATGAAAAATATTTTCTATTGGCTAATTCCCCACTCTGAGTGATGGTGTTCTGGATTCCAGTTTTAGATGCCTGATTCACCCATGCACTAGGAAGTCACAATGCTTAGGGACAGATGCACATAAGTAAAGTAGGGACACATGCAACAGAATGGTAGCACATGCCTGCTGGGATATACCTGGACATGCCCCAACCCCTGTTCCTGCTCGCACATTCCAACCTGGAAATGTTCCAGTGAGACTGGCCACAGCAAGATGGCACAGAGCATTCCCAAGCACACCAGAGACTAAGGGCCCAGATAGGACATAGTGCTGTCATGATCCAGACCAAACAGGATTTAGGTACCTATATCAGAAAAACGGAATCCAGACTCATCAGGCTCCTGAAGACTCATTTGCACCAGAAGGTTCGTTAGACAGCTAAACTCATTTAACATCTACATTTTGGATCTCAGAGATTGGTGGACCCCTAAAATTGGGTTTCCACACATGCACAAGACCATCCTGGTATGAGCAGCGTAGCTGGCAACCACCTGAGCTCTGCTGTGTTCCACATATAAGGTGGAACAGCACCTAAATTCACCTTGAAAACACCTGATGCATAAAAACAGGTTTGAGCCCAGCCCAGGTGTGAGGAGAGAGACCTGGATTCCAGTTCCTGTTCTCAGGATATTTTATTTTTTGGCATCCAATGACTGTCTTCTATAAAATGCATAAATAGTGCTGAGTGCAGGTATTGGAAACCAGGCTTCCCTTCTAGATGCATCCCTTAACCAGACAGCTACAGAGTCAGGCTTACTCTGGCCAGCTTTCCTCCTGTCCTCATTCTTTTCTGTACAGTGTCTCAGTTTCAGCAGCCAGAGTCCCTCACCCAGATTATTTTAAAGCCTGGTAGTTAAACCACTCTCCTTGGATGTGGGACATGTACTCCCACTACTAGAATAGGATATAAGAAAAGCCAAGAACAGTAACAGTTAAAATATACAAGTCTAAACTTTTATGAAAAGCACCGGAGTCAAGAACCTCCTAGGATGGACAGAATAACTACAACTTGCTATAGTAGATAAGAACACCATGTAGTATAATCTAACCAAAACCTGGTACATACCTGGAAAGGTCTGTAGGAATGCTGTAATTAAATAAGTTAATTAATCAGCAGACTGTAAGATGAATGGCACCAAATGTGACTTACTGAACACAAAAATCTTCTAATGTATAAAGAGTAGAGTAGAATGGAAATGTATGTATAATGTATAAAAAGACGAGTAGAATAGCAATGCTCTTTGGATTTGAATTTAACCATGCACTATCCCTGCTGTCAGCCAATCTGATCATCTGGCTGATAGTATGAATACTTTTCTAAGTGTATACTCACTAAATAGCTGCTGCATGCTTATTCAAACCACACTCTAGTAGGACCTAATAGGTCCTTAGAGACAGCAACAACTATTAGCAGCAGCACAACTCATGACATTCATTGTCATTAAACACTTAACTAAGTGGATGGAGTCATGTGCCTACACTCCGTAGAAAGGTAGGAGTTCTGACATAACCTGTGTGTTCAAATGTTTCCTCTGGGCTAGCTCAAGGTAGTGCTCTCCAAGGTTCCCTCTAAGGTGCATGTGAACGCAGCTGCGCACAAAAAAAATCTTGCCACACATTAGCTTTATGATGCCACACACCAGCCCAGAGAGAAGCTGGGCTGTGGCTTCGTAGAAACCCAGAGTGTGGCAGAGGCACTGGGACTGGTGGTAAGTTACCGCTCAGCTGCGCTCCACTCCTCACCACTCCGGCATCCCCACAGGGAGACACAGCAGCGCAGGGCAGGCAGCAGCTCCTCCCCAAGGCAAGGCGGGGGTGGTGACAGGGGCTGGGGCTGAGTCAGGCACCGCGTGGGCTCTGGTGGCTCTGGGGAACTGCTCCACTCCCCAGCCCCTTTGGGCGAGCTTCTCCCCGATGCCATGTGCCTCCTTGCTGCCTGGTCTGCCCAGTGGCAAAATGCACAAGGCTCCATGCTGCTTTCAAAGGCTGTGGAGGCACGGAGGCAGTGTTGATCATTTTTGAAAAAGTGATGAAATCTGCCAGATAGAGTAGATCAGGCATACCTTCAGTGTTGCACAGTACCTGAGAGCTTTACATATTAAATGATGTGATTTATGTCTGTCACATGAAATCCATTCTCTTTTGCATGCTCTCCTGAGGTGGAGAATTATATATAAACTTTTCTGTTTTGGTAGGGTTTTTTATATATATTTTTTAAATAAAATATATAATATATTTAGTGTAGTATTTCAAGAATCTTTTCTCCTAAATAATATTGTGAGAATAATTTGCTCAGCGTGCTGAAAATGGGAGGTGAGACCAATTCAGGAACAGGCCAAAGTGGTGCGCTCACAGACCAAAGCGGTGTGCTTATGGACCGAAGCAGCATGCTCATGGACAGAAGCAGCGCGCTCACAGATCGCTAAGCCTTAGAGGGAACATTGGTGTTCTCCTAAGCATCCCAACAAGCAGACTCTCTTCCTTCGCCTTCTTTAAAAAAATTGATGGAAGCTTCCAAATCGCAGTATCGGGTTCTCATGGGGAACTTTAATTACCAGGACATTGACAGGAAGGAAAAACAGCAGTGCACAAGTGGTCCAAAAAATTATTGGGATGTACTGGGGATAGCTTTTTGATATGGATGGTAGAGGGGGAAACTAGGGGGAAAGTTCTTCTCTACTTGCTGCTCACAAACAGGGAGAAATTGGTTGAGAATGAGAAGGTGGAAGGCAACCCATTTATGCAGAGAAGGCTAAAGTATTTCATGTCTTTTTCACTTCATTTTCTCACTTATTTTTTTACAAATGGGGGCAACTGCCAGATGAGTGCAGGAGATAACAAAAATAAGGAAGGAAACAAACAATCTATAGTAATGGAAACATAGGTTAGGGATTACTCAGAGAAACTAGATGCTTTCAAGGCAGGAGGTCTGGATGCACCTTATGATACTGAAGGATTAGGCTTTGGCTATCCTCTGAGAACTCATTGAGTTTGGGTGATGTCCCAAATGACTGAAAAAGGGCAAATATAATGCCCATCTTTAAGAAAGGGAAGGAGGAGGATCTAGGGAATTACAGATCAGTCAGCCTGACCTAAATATGTGGACAAATCATGGAGAAGGTCCTCAAGGATTCCTTTGTGAAGTACCTAGAGAAGAATATTCAGCCAGCATGGATTTACCAAGAGCAAGTCATTCCTGACCAAACTGATTTCCTTCTATAAAAAAGTGACAGGGTTTTGTGAATGTGGGAAGAGCAGTGGATATGATATACTTTAACTTTATCAATGTTTTTGACACTGCCTCCCATGGGTTTCTCATTAACAAAATACAGACTAGATGAAAGTGGATACATAAGTAGTGGGATCATCATGCTCAAAAAGTAGTTATCAATGGCTTAATGTCTCATTGGGAGATACCAAGTGGGGTTCCCCAGAGGTCTGTCCTCGGTCTGGTATTGTTCAAATCTTCATTAATGATTGGGATAATGGGATTGAATAGATGCTTAACTTCATGTCATCTGCAAATTTGCTATGTGGAGTTGCAGACACTCTGGAGGGCAGGGCTAACATCCAAAATAATCTGGATAGACTAGAAAAATAGTCTGCAATCAGTCAGATGATATTCAGAAAAGACAAGTGCAAAGATGAAATAATTGGATGTACAAATGCAGATTGAGGAATGACTGCCAAGGCTTCAGTACTGCAAAGAAGGACCTGGGGATTACAGTAAACCATAGGCTGAATATGAGTGAACACTGTGCTCTTGCTGCACAAAAGGTCAACAGCATACTGGGTTGTATCAACAAAAATGTACTTTGCAAATCAAGGGAAATGATTCTTCTGTTCTAGTCAGCACTGGTGGGGCCTCACCTGGAGTACTGTGTCCAGTTTTTGGCCCCATACTCCAAGGATAGACAGACTGGAAAAAGTCCAGTACAGAGTAACCAAAATGATTAGGGTACTAAGAAGGAAAGGCTGACTATGGGGGTGGTCAAGCACTAGAACAGGCAACCTAGAGAAGTTGTGGAATCTCCATCCTTGGAATTTTTCAGTTTGGACAGAATGATCCTGCTTTCAACAGGGGGTTGGACTAGATTAACTTGTGAGGTCACTTCCAGTCTTACTTTTCTATATCCCTATGATCAACTGTATAGGAAACTTAGGATGTTTCATCCAGAGATCCTATTGTTATTACCATAGTACCTTTTATTATACTGCCATGCCCAGTTCAGGTTTCCTATGACCAGGGCCCTGTTATGTTAGGTGCTGTATAATTATAGAATTAAAAAAGAATCCTCAACAACATATACCTTAGGAAGCCTCCTGACTTCAGTGGGATTGTTTATTATGCAAGCAAGCAGTAATTTGGCCTAGTTATTTCAAATCTAGTTAATGATGTTTACATCAAAAATACCAACAACAAAAAAATCAAGCACCAAATCAAAAAATGTTATAGTCACCCTTTGGAAAGACAATAGCTAGTATCTGTAAAATCTCTCAACAATAGCTCTAGCTTTTATTAACTATGTATAGCATTATTAATATACAGCAAGTTTCACTATTAAAAATTGACACGCTTGAAGGAAAGTAGTACTCAAAGACTGCATTTTGCCTTTCCTTTAGTATTTTCTATATTGTTGACTTCCTAAGTCTAGGATGGCCCTATTCCTAGACTGGCAAATTTGGATTAAACAAAAGTACACTTTGAAATGATTTGATTGTAATTTTGTATTTTTATAAAACTATGGTCAAGGTCTCTCACAAAAGCTGTTGTTAAACAGATCTTAACATTTCAGCGTGATTAGATCAATTTGTTGTAAGTTGTAAATAGGACATTAGCTATGCAATCTAACTCTTTTTTTCTCATGGCCATCATTGGACTTGACATAGAAATTGGCCATGTGCTGCCACAGAATTGGAGGTACCCTGGAAAATGCTTGAGAAAATAACTTTCTTGCCTTATTTCAATCTTAAATAAATAGCAGGGTACTGTGTGTGCTGAAAGGAAGCCGTTTATGTTGGACTAAAACATCGGAGGAAAAAAGATGCAAAGGCCAGAACAAAAATAGGCTGAATGCCTGGAAATAAATATGAATATATTAGAAAAATATTTCAAACCAAGATGTGAAAAATGGAAAACCCAATCCCAGAACCAAAAAAGGAAATTAATATAATTTGGTTTGAGACTTGAAAAGTGGCATTGTACCAATCCATAATAAGGATAAGGTAGCTTGTGTGATTTGAAAACATAAGGCTAGTTTCTACTCTTAGCTGGTCTGGTATAAATCTTGAGTAGTTCAAATAATTTGAATGGGTTCACTCCAAATTTAGGCCACACTATTTTGCCTTGTAGCTTTGCAAACACCAAATAACAACACATTTTGGCTTAATTTGGACAAAGTTCTGCATGGGCACTGGAATCCACCTCGCCTGTGGAGATCCATTTAGGTGATCGCAACTAGTGGTTAAAAGGAGAGTGGATGCATGGCCAGAACCTAAATGTATAGCCACCAGCAACCTGGCCATCAATTAGAAATGAACCTGGCTCTCCAGCACCAACAGTGTGAGCCTCTCCAGCTTGAGCTAAAGGAAAGCATCATGTGCCATGCAGCTGTGATGGACTAATATTCTCTGTGGGTTGGGCACGGACAACAATATTGTAACACACACTGAGCAGCGGTTAATGTAAGTTTCTCAAACATCCTTATGTGCCTCCTGTCATTGCATCTAGGGAGGCCTTTTTGTCTAGTTTTTTCCAGCTCATACATAATTTGATGAAAAATGTAGAGACATAAGCCCAAAGCAATTAGGTGGTACATGACTGGATGGTGATAACAGGCCAAACTGTGCCATGGAAGCATGACTAAATGGAGCAAGAAAAATAGACTCCAACACCTTTCTCAAATCTGGCCTCTGTTTTGCTATATTATAAGATAAGGTTGTTTTGTTTTTCCATAATGAACAATACCTCTTTTGTGGTTGCAAAATAAGGAAAAACAGGGCCATCATCCATATAATAATGTATCAGCAAAAAATTCCAAATACCAAATACAATGGATTCTGAAAAGGTTAGCAACAACAAGACCAGAAGGTTGTATTGAGAAATTATCTGTAAAGGCAAGGATGGAATGATGAGAGAGAGGGAATGATCAGAGTCAAGAAAAATACAAGAGGAAAATAGGAAGGTACAGGGATCAAAAGCTGTAATACGCTGCAAATATTGAATTAAAGGAAAGAAAATTGTAAAGAATGTGAAACAGAGAAGAAAAGTATATAAAATAGTCAGAAAAATATACCCCAAATATAAAGTTTTAAAATCTAATCTAATAAAAGCTTTTTGAGGAAATGTATTAAAAGCAATTTTAGATGAATGATGAAAGCCTTCTCACTGCAAGTAAACATGGATAGAAAAACAAACAAGGCTGACGTTATAGAAGGTGAGAAGACACAAGATAGGTTACCAAAGAAAAAGGAAACTAGATTATGAATACAAATACTGGAAGATTGTACTGTATATAGGGCAAATTATACAAGAAGCAAAGGAGCAATTAGTAGGAAATAAGTATGTCATTTAATCCTGGGAGCTGGTTAGAACCCAAGCGGATGAGAAATGTGGTTTAAGTGGTTCTTCTGTGATCAGCATCTCGGAAGCCTAGCTAAAGAACATAAACAGAGAGAGAGTGTCAGTCATGCTTTTGGAAGCAAAATGGAACATAAATGGTTTAACATTATCCCCTAGGGTGAAATATTGATTCTGACTTTGTTTTCTGTTTTCAGACTATATTTTAGAAAAGCTCTTGTTCTCTGCTTCGTACTCAGATTTTCTGACACTCCCATTTTTAGTGCTGCTTTTTATTCATTAAAAAATCATAATGCTCAAATCCAACTAAGGGGTCCTCTGAAATCAGCCTGTTCTCAAAACATTGTCATCATTTTGCATTTGCAAAGCCTTAAAGCAGAAGGATCTGGATTAAAACAAAATGTCTATCTATGAAGGATACTTATCCCATTATTTTTTTTAAGGAGGGATAGTGTTCCACCATTTCTGCACCACTATGGGTTTTTAACACAAACCTGCACAGTGTCTTCCAGTATGTCTACTGTACAAGGAGGGAGCAGGTAGGCACTCTCCACCAGAGATTGCCTTCCCCTGTGTGAGTGAGTAGTGAAGGATAGGAAATGAAAGGACAGCTTGTGCCTCATACTCCCAGCACACACGGCTCTGAATATGGACTCACAGAATTCCTAACTTATGGGTGGACAAGCAGGGAATGATACAAATGTAGGAAGCCCCCCTCCAACTTTAACTGTGCTTTGGAGTTAGTTTGGGCACTTTTGTCACATTTATATCATTCCTGGCTTGTCAGGAAACAGCCCTTTGATATGTGTCCCTTTTGAAAAGGTTCAAATAGACATGTGTTCATAGCCTCTGTTGGCACTTGGAGATGGCAGTCTGCTGTTAAACAGGCTAGGAACAAATTCTAAACTCTGACAGCAAGTAGGATCAGGAAAATGAAAATAATGCTTAGTTGAGGCACAACCTCATTATACATTTTATTTATTTATTAATCTAGTAATAAGTCATTTTCACTCTGCTACCTTAGTATTAATATTCTGTTCTTCTATAGATAGAATTTTAAAACAATTCTAGCCTTCACACAAAGGGACAGGCAGGAATATTGCTCCCACCACAATGTAGGGATATGAATAATATAACTCTGATGGTGGGAGATCCAGACAAAAAGACACTATGCAGGTTTGTTTTAGAAACTTGTGGTGGGAAAATGGTGGGAAACTATCCCTCTTTAAAAAAAAAAATGATGGACAACTTTAGCTGATAGATCCTTGGTCCAGATCCTTGTCTGGCTTGGTAGATGAACTCGTAGTCAGACTACGAGGGTGAAAACAAATCAAAATCATCCATGGTCTCATCCAGACCAGCAAGGTTCTCCAGTGGGCCTTTAGGATAGGGAGATGCCTCCTGAAGCAAAATGGCACAGATCTGAAGTTCACTTACAAAGTCATTGTTAATTGCCATGTACTCAAAATGTCTGAGGAGAAGGTAGACTGCCACTTGGATGCATGGGATCCTGAGCTGGGACATTTTCCATTTCTTGAGCTCACCAGCACAACCAGTGCTAGGGATTATGTTCTGTGGGTGTGTGAGTAGGATAACTAGCACTCAGTGCTGATATGCCATTCGGATAGATGCTTGAAAAGGTTGGGAGGAAGAGGAGTTAGACTGTCATGATTACAATCTGATGCACATACTTTCCATTCATGGGCATTATTTGAATTTGCTTACTTTGATCATTGCATCAGTACAGTAGAACGCAGATCCTTCTATCCTGCAAACATGAGGGTTGATAAACTAGCTGGAAATGACTGTATGGGACTTGCTGAGATGCTCCAGCTGCGCGCAGCAACTTTACTTCAAAGAGCACCACTTCTCCAATCAGCTGTGTGAGACCACTTCTATGTTCCAGCTGAATGAAGAGGAGTCCTTTGAAGTAAAAACTATAGGAATCATCTGGGTGGATCATCCTTCCTTCAGCAACCCTCTCAAGCTAAGTCAGGTAAAAAAATCTGGTTTCTGCTGTGATAAAATTAAGCAAAATACTCAATGGTGTTTTTCTTGGTTTCTCATTCAAGTTGCATGTTACCTCACAATATCATTTAAGGTAATATCTTTCTAACTGAGTATGCTGATCCTAAAACAATGCTTAAATGATTGCTGTTCGTAACAGATGAGTCAACTCTCGTCACTGTCCTTATGGCCCTACTTATAGGAGAATGGCCAACTCATAGAAAGCAACTCATAGAAAGCAAGTCATCTGCTCTGGGAAGATGAATGGCTATCAGTTTGGGAACAAGGCATACAACGCCACTGTACGTGGTGTGCCACTAATAGGATATGGATATTCATAGTACCATTTGGTGTCTGGTGGAAAAAAAAACTGTTATCATTTTCATCATCTATGTTCACATTGCAGATCACTGACTTCTTCCTTTTGCCTCCTCATGCCTCGACTGTTTCTTCTTTTCCTCTTTTTCAAGAACAATTTTCCCCCTCTTTTGTTCTTCTCCTTTTTATTGATGGCATCCTCCCCTCTAAAATGCTAACAGGAATCATCTTCCTTGTCCTCCATTTCATACACGGAATCAAGACTGAGTCTTTCTTATTTGGTAAGCAGCTAGGATTTTTGTGGGTGATATCTTTTATATCCAGGTTAATATCTCTAAGTTTAGTAGTGTAAGTAAGTACATCCTTTTTAAGTCGATCCCTTTTGGAGTAAGTCAGGTGAAGGAGATGATTTCTCAGTTTTTACGGTGCTCTTCTGCATACACTGGACTGTTGAGAATAAGGAAACTCCAACCCACAGTTTTGTACAAGAAAGTAGTAGCGTAACTGAGAGGAAGCAATCAAGGCAGCAGCTCCAGGAGCTCCCTTTGAGGAGGGCACAAAAATATCCACCCTGCAACAGGTGACTGGTTGTGCTGTCACTGCCCCATGCATCTGCCCTGCCCTGGGCATCCAGATACCCTGCTACACCTCTTTAAGAAACATCTAGCCTGGCTTAAGCATCTAATCGCAATAGGTGATTCATGGCTGTGAATTATCCACTGGATAGAGGCATGTAAATCCTGAGAAGGGCACAGCTTAAGCCATACCTCTCCCC
>NW_005842160.1:2933-10344 GCF_000455745.1 Alligator sinensis | reverse complement strand
GCAACCTTCAACTCCTCCCTGCTGAGCCTGATGGCTTTTGGAGATGCCACTCTCACTGCCATCAAACCCAAGATTGGGAATCTAGCACCTGATTTGAAGCTATGGATTCCACTATACAGGGGGGCACCTCAGAGTTAGGCATTACAGTGTAGAGCCTGGGTCTCCTTTACACAGCTAGCCCTTAATGGGTTTCCATGTGCTGTTATCTCACTAGTGTTGGGCACAATCATTTCTTCTCTCTCTCTCTCTTTAATTTTCATAAATGTAAATTGTATGTGAAACCTCTTCTCCTTTAAAGCAATTTCCCTTCTTGGAACTGGAAGGGGTATTCAAGTCCTGTTAAACAGACATGAAGCCAACCAAGGCATCACAGTTATGGTAATTAATTTTACAGGTTGTTTTGAACTTACGGGAAATGTTATTGATGCTTAAAAAGCAATCACACCACATCCAGGCCAAGAAAGTAAGACAAAACCATTGCTTAATTTTTAACTTAACAACACAGGAACTCATGGTCATCATCCACTAATCTAATCTGCCATCAAGTCACTGGGCCTAAAACTGTTTGCAGTAGGGAGGATTATGTTCACAACAACGGTGGCAGCCTTAAATATGATTAAATTGGCTCAGTATCGTAAGTGGATTGAGCAGAAAAATTACCCAAGGATCTATGCTGCTGCAACTAGCTATAGTTCTGGCACCCTAATCAAATGTCCTTCACAACATAGGTGACTGGTGGCGGGGCACAGGGCAGGGGGGCACATGTCCCCCTGACAGGGCCGCCCCCTCTGCCAGTGGCTTCTGCACATGCTCCCCAGCCCTGTCCCTGCTGCCAGCTTCTATGGGTGCTTGCCAGTCCCATCCCTGCTGCTGCCACCGCCACCGGCTTCTGCGGGTGCTCACCAGCCCCATCCCTACCACCAATGCCGCTGACGGCTTCTGCAGGTACCCCCCCAGACCCAGGAGGCATCAGTCACCTATGCTTCACACATTAACTGATTGACTATATTTCCCTTTTCTTGTTTTGTCCTGGAACATTTGAAATAATATATTTATGACTAGCAGCAATGAGCATGTCTTAACTTCACCCTTACCAGAACTGTTTCCATCTCTATATGCATGGAAAACCACATCTCCTCAACATTTAATTTGGTATTCATGGAAAGAATGCAAGACATGTCTGAGAGAAATGTTTTCTCTACACTGCTTATTGCTAAGCAGAAATAGCAGTAAAAGAGTTTCTGTTCTCACCAGAAAATGGTTTTGCCAGCACAACAACAAAAGCAGTGTGACTGCAACAGGAAACATGCCTTTGTTCTTACCCCCAATCCTGGTGTTAATCCATGCTACAAGCTGCTACATGCAAAGAAACACCTTGCACTGTGCCTGAATCAGCCAGCTCCTTGCTCTGTTGGGGAACTGTTTATCAGCTTCACCTTTGCCCTCTCCCTCAGCTGCCTCAGGTTTAATAGTCTCTGCATCTGGTCTGCTTTTTGAGCTAGTCATAACAGGGACACATTGTCCATGTTTGCAAGCACCTGGTTTGAGACCTTCAGGTAAAGAGATGTTATTGTTTACTGTACAGCAATGTGCTGAATCCTATTATCTGTGAGGCAATCAAATTCCAACAGAGTTCAACAGGACTGACCTGAAAGCTCTCCTTTCTCCTAATAATTAATCCAATCCAGATATACATGAAAATCTCATCTGAAAATCGGATTCAGTTGCCTACTTTTCTATTTCTTGAACTAGAAAATGAATATTCCTATTTGCTCCCATAGGCCCAGAGTCCAACTCCAGTAAAGCAACCATTAATTAATTCTATTTGTTTTACAATGCAGAGGCATATACCAGGCACTACCTGATATGGATAAGCTGGATCACTACTTGGAGGAACTCTCAGAATGATCTGATAGCCACAGAGGAGAGAAAACCTGTGGGAGGAATGAGAGGAGCATGATCAATAATGTTACACAACTCCATGAAAGCTACTGCAAAAAGTGATGAAGGAAAAAGCATCTTTTTTTTAAATTGATGAATAACTAGAGCTGCCTATTTTCTTTCAGGAATCATTATAGAATTTGTTTTTAAGGAGATATATGAATAAGAAGAGGGGAGCCACCTTGCAAACTAGTTCAGCTTCTGGAAAGGAGTGGATACTCAGAAGTATTTGAAACATTTCATCATTTCCTTCTGTGGGAGCCGGATGCAGGATCGGAGTCTGCCAGAATGGCAATCTCCATGGAGTGTATCCTGAGCCAGCGACTACTCTGTAAATGCTGACACTGAAATAATCATTTATTATACTGTACATATTTGGCTTTCACAGATTTAATCTATTTTTTTAAGTGAAAACTCGCTCTGCACAAGCCTATGGATTAAAAATAAATACTGGAGATATCTTTAAATTCAATCCGAAAAATACAACACTGATATTGCTGCTGCCTTTGCTGTTTGGAGCACTGTGGATGTCACTAAAAATAAAATAAAATAAAATAAAATAAAGAACACCAACTCTGTCACACAGAAAATACTGTGATTTAAGCAAATGTTTAAGTTAATCTTTATAAAATTTAATTTCATGCTACTCAGAAAAGTACAGTCTGAATAAAGAGTAAATAGACTTATTTAGGGATGCCCCCCCTCCACCCCTTTCCCCTCCAGCTTGGTTTTGGAAAATACATCTAGAGAACACTTTATTTTATTTCTTTGAGGAGGAGACTGCCCCATTGACTCCAGAAGATTTAAAAATTGTGGTGGTGTGAGCCGCAAGACTTTCTGCAGCTAGTAACAGTACTATTTTGGTCTGAATCATGACGAAAAATAACTAGCAGAAACACATTATTTTGAAGGAAAGCAAACTTTGTTCTGAAAAAATTCAGAATAGATAGGAAAGTGTTTATTTTTACCTAGAGCATACTGAAGTTAGTTCTGAAATTAACAAACCTAGAAAAATAAAGTTTTATTTTCATGGAGAATTGACACCTTTGATGACTTCAGAATGAAGCATTACAAAAGCAATATTTATACTGTGCTTGCATCAGGAGGCACCAAGTAAGTCTGAAACACCTATTTTATGAGGCATACCAAGAGGCATTTATTGCCCCAAAGAGCTTACAGCATAAATAGACCAGAGAGAAACAAGTTTGAAAAGTAAAAGGGGCACAGAGGGGAAGGAAGCTGTCCAAGGTCACCTGGAATTGGAGCTAGGACTAGAATCCTGGTGTCCCAATACCCACTCTAACTTCCTCTCTAGTAGAAAATTTTCCCTGTCTATATTAGATTCATAGTATCAACTCAAGAAACAGGCAACAATGGCAATGAGGTTGGTAGTGATGCGGATAGAAAGACAGAAAGTCTCCGTGGCCTCATTCTCTTCCTGGCTTTTTTTTTTCATATTCTTGTATTAAAGAGACAGATGTCACAGTTTCCCTGCTACTCAGCCAAATAAATTAGCCACTGCTGAACTCCGTGTTGCCTCACCCAGAATGCTTCCTGCACCTAAGCAAACCTAACCCAGATATCTCTGCCTTACACTGCAGTTACATAAGTGACTATGGTATAAACACAATCGTAAGCTTTACTAGAAGACTATCAGTCAGGACCCTAGTATCGCTCTTTTTTTATAATAGCTCTTCAGGTCCCTACATCTTTGACCCAGTGTCCAAGTAGTACCTTTAACCCTGCCCAACTCCCTAGAACAGAAAAGTCTGGTGGCTGTCACTGAAAAATATCCCAGCATTGACTGTGCCTGATACAGCTACCGCTTCCTATTATGTGAAAAAAACAAGGTTTGTTTGGTGTAAAGGACAAAAAAAAATCGATCTAAATAAAAGATTAATGATACAATTCTGATCCTACTCAAGTCAACATTACAGTTCCCATTGATTTCAGTGTGGCCAGAATGTCACCCACTAACATTAAGGCATAACTATACCAAATATAATGACAGATTTATGGTCATCCATTTATGGATGATTCTGCATCCACTGAAGTGATCAGCAAACTCCTGCTCACTTCAGGAGGTGAGTAATTGAAGAAACCATGTATCTCTTTGCAGTGAATTTTTTACCTATATAGATATTTCTTCCCAATTTGTCTAAGTCGGGGCCATATCTTACGTTACACTAACAACATGTTAATGGTACTTAAAATGCATGTGTCCACGCTAAGGAAAACGCATGCTAAATTCAATTGTATTGTAGCAAATTTAGGGCTTCTTGCAGGAAGAGTGTCTCCAGATCGTATTAAGTTATAGTACATGTTCTGCTACTGCCCGACTGCTTCATTGAAATAGTACAGCAATCAGCTGATTGTCAGTCACAGCCCCAGGACTGCACAGGAGCTAGTTAAGACTCCAGTACAGTGTTAGGGCTGAAACCAACAATCAGCGAGCAGGAGTTCCCGTTAAAGACTGTAGTAACCATTACGATGAGACGCTCAAAACACATTTTAACTTTTAATATGGTATGGTAATGCTTACTACTATCTAAATAAAACACATTCTAACTGCCACATACAACAAGGCCCTGGACATCTGTATCATTATTCTTTTAGGCCACTGGGTCTTTCTTTGTTGGTTCTCCACATCTGTTAGGTTTTTTGTATTTACGTTGTTTTGAAACTTCCTATTAAGAGGGCAACAGATTATCACAAATATGTGCAGTCAGATTTTGATAAATGATATGTTTTCAATAATCCAACATTAAATTTCCTTCATTACACATTGAAACTTATGCTCAGTTATGCTTTGTTTCTCTAAAGTGAAGGAAGTATCCTGGCAAACTGCATTTCGTGAATTCTGTACATACGAATATGCATATACTTATTCATTTCAGTAATATGTCAAAGAATGTTGTAGGAGCTGGATTCCCAAATTTTGCCCCAGAAATTCATGAGTGCAATAAAGTAGTGAGTTTGTTAGAACAAGAATAACTGTGCTAATTATATATGGTTGAGTTATTCATTGTAAAAAAATGTTCATTGCAAATTTAGCCCTTTTAATATGAATGAATTTAAACTGGTTCTGATTACTGGTTAAATATTTTTACTCAAAGCTATTTATTGAAGAGCTGTTTTCAACTTCTGGGTGTTAAAAAATATTCACTTAGTGTCAAACTCACAGGGAGTCCTAGGTTGGATTTGGACCCTGGCACTCCTTGCAGGTCAGATCCAACTCAGGGCACAGGGGTGGGTCTAGGTATGGTGAAGTATCTTGTGGCAGAGGTTGGTAGAGGGTCGTAAGGTCCCAATGCAATGGCAATAGGGCTACAGGCAGGAAGGGGCCACCAGCAGCAGGACTGGACTGAGGGTAGAAGTGGCTAGCAAAGCTCTCTGCTATCAGCCACAACCAGCAGAGCCAAAGAACCCCAAATTCTTTGACAAAACATGCCCCCCAATTTCCAGTAACCCACTGGTAGCCTAGCAAGCCTGAGGTTCTGCAGCCTGGACCCACAGGCCATATGTTGGCACACTGACTTAGACTACTTCCTATTTGTTATCTGTTGTGTGAGTGATCATTCAGTTCACATGGTGTTGTTTCTAAATCCCGAACTGACAAACTTTTAAAGTCAGATAGCAATGAGAAGTACAAATGTGTTTCTAACATAATTTTTTAAAGGACAATTTTTGTGCTAAAATTAATAACATTTTCAGGGCTCATGACTATTTTAATAAATAAAGCATAAGCATCCAAATAACAAATACTATGAGTTTACAATAATGGTAACCCAGTGGCATTCAATTTACACCATGATCTGAAAAAATCAGTTTGATAGGTGACCAGCTGTAATATTAACCCCAGGTCTATTTTTTTTAACAACTGATATGGTTTCCTAAACCATTTGGAATTTGTTTTAGTAACCTTTGGACTTTTTTCTTTGATATAATGAAATGTTTGTGAAGTCAATCAACATATTTATTTTATAATAAAATTATAATATAATAACTTTCAAATACATATTTCTAGGCAAAAAAATATATTGGCTCATTTCTTAAAGCAAATAAATACTATTTTAGAATATTTGGGGGAAAGACATATATATTGGCACATTTCTTAAAGGTTTCTGCACAAAGCAGCACATTTTTTCACAGTTACATAAAAATCAACATTCCTTAAATATTTCTGAGTAAAGTGAAACATTACAGATATCTGGAATACATTTCTCCATAAACCAGCCTATTTCATATACTTTGAACAGAGGCTACAAAATTGAAAAAAAAACCAACTGCTTAAATAATGTTTTAATGCTAGTCTATTACATTTATATTTTTGTATCCTAGGTATTACTATGATATATAAATCCATCCAATGAAACACAATCAATATAGTGTATATTAAAGAGATTAAAAATCAGTTCAGTAATAATGCTGACAAAATAACTAAATCACCATGCAAGAAGGGTGTTCCAGTGGGATCCCACAGTGAGTTGTACTCAGCTAAATATCTTACCGTTTATGTGGAAAATCATCCCTGGTACCATGTGCAAATCACACAAAGCATGGTAAACTAGAAAATAATTTTGGGGAAAAGTCAGTTATACTGACAGATCTGGATTGCTTGGAGAGACAAATTCATCTGAAAAAAATAATCAATTTTAATAAAGTTAGGTGCAAAGTCATATACCCAGGAGTAAAAAACCTACGTGAGAATCAGCAAAAGATAGGGATGGAAGGAACCTCAAGAGGTCCTAGTCCAAGTAGAATCATTCCAGAAAAATGATTTTCTAACCTGCACCTAAAAACTACCAGAGTTATTGTCCCCCCTCTCCAAGTATTTATTCTAATACTTACCTACCCTTGCAGTGAGAAAGTTCTTTTTAATATCCAAACTAAATTTGTCTTGTTGCAATTTATTTTTATCCTGTGTCCTGCAGCTACACAGAATAATCTACCAGCATCCTACTTACAATGACCCTTCAGGTATTTGAAGACTGTTACCAAATCCCCCTCAGTCTTCTTTTCTCCAAACTAAATAATCCAAATTCCTCCAACCTTTCTAGTAAGTCATGTTTTGTAAGTATCTCATCATTTTTGTTGCTCTATGTTTGATTCTTTCTAATTGGTTCATGACTGTCTTGAAGTATGGTGCCAAAACCTGGAGACAGTACTTCAGATGAAGCCTCACCAGTGCTAAATAGACTGGAAGAATCACTATCCTTGACTTGCAAGTGAGACTTCTATTAATATAATCCAATATATAATTGGCTTTTCTCATGGAACAAGAGCACATCATTGACTCATGTCCATCATAACAAATTCTCAAAGAAAATAGCCAGTGGCTTTAACATTACCTCAGCCAATTCCTCCACAACTCTAGAATGAGTAATATCAGGCCCTTCTGACTTGAAAACATCCAGCTTCTATAAGTAACATCTAATATGTTCTTTTCCCACACTAAGCTGGTTATCTA
>NW_005842160.1:0-2923 GCF_000455745.1 Alligator sinensis | reverse complement strand
CTGCTTCCAGTTGTGTTCATCATCTGCAAGCTGACCTTATTCATGAAAAACAAGGGTTTTTTTGTGATATCTACTTTGCCTTTCACTTTGTGTCCAAAAGCTTGTCTCATATTTCTTCCAGTGATACAGTTTGGTCCAGTAAAAAATATCACCAAAAATTGCTTGCTTCTCACCTATTTCCTGGCCCATCATGGCTACAACAACACTCCAAATCTTATTTGTGAAGACTCAGGTGAAAAAAGCATTAAATACTCCAGACTTCTCTGTCATCCATTGTTGGGAAATTGTATCCTGGAAATCATTGATTCTGATCAGAAATAGAAGGTCATAACCAATAATCATTTTACATGAGCTCCGAAAGATAGATAGAGGTAAATAACAACATGGACCTAATCCTTGAATGCAGTAGAAGAGGAATACCATGGAAGCATATGAAGTGCTCCAGAGAGTTGTATTACTTCTGTATACTACATTAATAGCACCCATGATTGGTAAATAATATCCATTTTTAGTGGATTGGATATTGATACCCACATTTTGAAAAGGGAGTTGAAAAACTGGAAGGGTTTCACAGAAGAGCTACAAGAGTGATTGGAAAACAGGCCCAACAATGAGATCCTTAATTACCTCTGTTTGTTTAACTGAAAGGAGGGAAGATTAATATATCATTTAGAATCATAGAAACATAATAAAGTAGGGCTAGAAGGGACCTCAGGAGCTCACCTCATCCAAAGACAGGTCCATCCCTATCCAGACCATGCCATACAACTACTTGTTTTACCTATTCCTAAGAACTGTTTTAGTTTTATTGCATGAAATTCACCTTATGCAATGGAAAAGACAGCAAAATTTGTATCCATGGGGCAGTGCATTAAACAGTCATTTGCTAAAATAAACAGTCCCCAGCACGCTCAGCGGTGGACCCCAGCACACTCAGCAGCGGACTTGAAAGTGGACCAGAAGCACTTCCGGCCCACTTCCGGTTTGTGGTGGAGTGTGCAGGGGACCCCCTACCCCCTGGCTCTGCAACTGGTGCCTCCTGGGTCTGGGAGGGCACCCAGGGTCCCCCTGTGGCTGATCACTGAGCCAGGGGTGTGCAGGGAGGATCCCCTGAATGCTCAGTGGTGGACCTGGAATTGGACCAGAAGTACTTCCGGAAGTACTTCCAATCCTGCAGTCTCTTGGGCAAAATATTTAGGGCAATTTATATATATATAAATATATCTATATATAGATATATATATAGATATATATATCAAACTGGTTTCATTCATTTAGCCAAGTTATTAAAATGTATGCAAATTAGTATAAATATAAAATACATCATTACTCTATTAAAATTGATTTTCTTTAATAAATGACCAGATTAATGGACTAAGACAAGGCCATTTTAACAATTCAGTTAATCCACCAATGCCAAGAAATATACATTTTTCTTATTTTTGGTTCTCTCTTTCTGCCTTCCATCACTCTAAAACTTTTAGAGGTGTACTTATTCACTAATTATGTATATCATGCAACATGGAATCATAGAAAATTACATTTGGAAGGGACCGTCATCAGGTCCAATCCCATGCTCAATACAGGACCATCCTCAACTAGAGCATCCCAGACCAAGCTTTCTCTAGCCAAGTCTTAAAACCCTCCAAGGATGGAGATTCCACAACTCTCTGGGTAACCTATTCCAGTCCTTACCTCCTGGTGAGAAAGATTTTCCTAATATCTAACCTAAACTCTCTTGCTGCAACTTGAGACCATTGCTCCTTTCTCTCTCATCTGCCACCACTGAGAACAGTCTAGCTCCATTTTCTTTGGAACCACCCTTTGGGTAGTTGAAGGCTGCTATTAAATCCCCTCTCAGCCTTCCTTTCTCCAGGATAAATAAGACCAGTTCCCTCAGCCTCTTCTCAGAAGTCATGTGTCCCAGCCCCCTAACCATTTTTGACTCTTTCCAATTTGTCCACTTCCTTTCTGTTGGGAAGGAGGGGGATGGAGAGGGGCAAACCACAGCTGGACATAGTACTCCAGATGTAGCCTCACCAATGTCAAATAGAGGGAAATAATTACTTCCCTTGATCTTCTGGCAACACTCCTACTAGTGCAGCTCAGTATGCCATTAGTCTTCTTGGCAATAAGAGCGCACTGTTGGCTCATATTTATCTTACTGTCCACTGTAACCCCTGGTCCTTTTCTATAGAGTTGTTGCTTAGCCAGTCAGTCCCCAGCTGTACCAGTGCATGGGATTATTCCATCCTAAGTGCAGGACTTTACACTTGTCCTTATTGAACTTCATGAAATTTCTTTTGGTCCAGTCTTCCAATTGTCATGGTCTCTCTGACTCCTAGCCCTACTCTCCAGTGTGGGTGCTTGCAGATGTTTAGGGGCCCTGCTCTAACTCATGATGCTTTACGAAAACAGATGTTCACCTCTTGGGTCAGTGGGGCTGGAGCTTGCCCACCAGCCCTAGCCAACATATGGGGGTGGTCCAGCAGCCTCCAAGGAGCTGATGAACTGCCCCTATCCCAAGCTCCAGGGCTGTCAGCAGGGGAAAGAGGGGAAGAGTTATTCAGGGTTAATTTTTCATGTGATCGGCCATTTTAGAAGTGGTCTGCAGCTATGCAGTCATGTTAGGTCAAAGCTGTAGGGAGTTTTCAGGGGTCCAATAATAAAAAAAATGTAACTCGTATAATCACCATACATCTACTACTCCCTCCACTTGGTATCATCTGCAAAGTTCCTGAGAGTGCAATCCATCCCATCTTCCAGGTTGCTTGTGAGGATATTGAACAAAACTGGCCCCAAAACCAGCCCCAGGGGCACTCCATTTGCTACCGGAAGCCAACTAGACATTGAGTCATTGATTGCTACCCTTTGAACCTGACAATGCAGCCAGTTTTCTATCCACTTTTCAGTACATTCATAC